>NW_020447354.1:0-135911 GCF_003343035.1 Apteryx rowi
TTCCATCTGAACATGAGGAAAAACTTTTTCACGGTGAGGGTGCCAGAGCACTGGAACAGGTTGCCCCGAGAGGTGGTGGAGTCTCCTTCTCTGGAGATATTCAGAGCCCACCTGGATGCAATCCTGTGCAATGTGCTCTAGGTGACCCTGCTTGATCAGGGGGGTTGGACTAGACGATCTCCAGAGGTCCCTTCCAACCTCAGCGATTCTGTGATTCTGTTAGGTTTTCTTTCTTTCCGTGTGTTTCTGTTGAATACTGTGATAATTCATATTAATAATAGGGTTTTGTGCCTTCTCTGGAACTCTACATAATACTGGTACAGTTTATTTTTTGTAGAATAGAGCTATTTTGTAGCTATATGCTCTAGAAGTATAACTGTTTCCCATGTTGTTTAACGGACTTAAAAACAATAGAAAGCATAAATGATTTTGTCATACTGTGTTATGTAATAGGTCTGCAGCTGATGTGGGAATTAGCATTCTGATCTCTTAAACATATCAGAACGTAAAGGTACCTTCCTTCTGTTTATAAGATTTCTGTTGGTACTTGTTACCCTAAGATAAATCAACAGATACTTAGTGGAAGACGAGATGGTGTTAAAGCTAATTACTATCTAATGTAATGTAGCTGCAGGTGTCCTTAGTGAGTGGAGTCTCTAGTTTCCTGACTTACCAGTCTCAATAGAAAGTGATCTCCAACAGTCTCAGGTTTCTGCTTCAGAAGTGTCATCTTTGAAAATTACAGAAATAGCAATTGTGAGTGAGTTTAGTGCTTGTGAACCCTGGGAAGTCAAGGAAACGGTGCAGTGCGGGTAAACTGTGTAGTGTTGGTTTTCCTTACCTGACCTGCCAGTTCTTGCTACTCCGGTGTAAAGAAAACAACCTGGAGGGGGCGACAGAGCAGTTCCGCAACTGTGACATCTTAAACCTCTTAGGTTGGGGTTACCAAACAGTTTAGATAAGAGTGACTTTTTAAAGGTAGGTTCTTGCATATTAGAAAGGTTCTGTACTTGATTATCCAGCACCTTACCAGAGCAGTCTGTCCTTTGATCGAATACTAATTGTTACTGTAGCTGTGGTGGTCAAAGGATATGAGGGGCAGGTAACATAGGGAGAAGTAATACAGGATGTTATATGGGGAGAAGTGATTTCTTTTAAGCCAACTGATTGATGTATTTAGACAAAACAGGAGAGCTTTCAGCATACAGCTGAAACCATCATCCAGGATTTTTCATGGCATAAGAGGACTGGTGTGATTAAAAATCTTGACATTCCCCCTGTCCCTTTCTGCAAATTATATTAGTTTGTTTAGTAAAGGCTGTCTCCCTAAATTTTCTTTTTTTGATTTACTTAAACATTGGATATATCTGTATATCATGATACAGTGTTGTGCAAAGCCTTTGTGTACCCATGGTTGTTCTGGTAAGAAACTTAAATTATAGACCTTCTTTCTGTGTGTAAAATTTTGATAATGTCTGATCAAGGGGCTGTCAGTGTTTCCGTTTAATTTTTTCTCTCTTTGCTTTGATGTTTTTCACTGACATCTAAAAATCCTTTGGAGAGTTTTGATCTTTGATCAGATTCTGTTCTGTGGAGGTTGCTGGGAATTTTGCTTTTGAATTCTTTGGCAATTTGATAAAGATCTAAGTGCAATTTGTGATCATTTTATAAAGCTCAAAGTTCATTTTTGTTGGGAGTCTCATTTCTCATGCTTCTCTCATGCTGTTTTTTCAACTAGTTCCTTAAAACTTTATCCATGAATGAGTTGTCTTATTCTGCGGACTTTTAGAGGTACTTCCTGAGCTGTATATAGTATAACTTTTTTGGTACTCTTTTTGTAAAACTCAACCCTATTTAAAAAAAAAAAAAAGGGAAAAAAAAAAAAGTCATGCAGAACATATTTATCCAGGAAATGGGCTAGTTAGATGTGCTTTTAAATATATGCATTCTAAACATGTTCCTTCCATAGTGACTTCATGAAATAGCTAAATTTATATTATAATTTATATAGCTAAAATATATGTTTATATTTGCCTGGTATTCCTACAGTTTTGTCATGCATTTCATAACCTTTGACACTTTGACTCAGGTTTTAAAAACAGCTAACAAAGATAAATGCTAAACTGGGATATAAACTTATAATAAATAGGCCCAGTGCAGAGTAAAAGTTTATAAGTCAAGAGGGGAAAAAAAGGATAAATTCTCAGCTGTTAAAAGACCTCTTTTTCTAGTGAATAAAAAGAATCCTTATTTTGAGGTTGCATCTAGCTTTCACCATCAGAACACATACTCCTTATCTTCACTTTCTTATTTCTGTTACCAGTTAATTTGCAGCCCTATAGTTTCAGTTATAGCCCTTATGAATACATAAGGTCAAGGTTGTCAGAGCAAAACTGAAATTTTATTGTATTTGTTAAGCTTTTATTGTAATTAGGCAGATCATAACTAACGTTGAAATATTTTTGTAGATGGGACTATGTGTATTTTAGATGTCTTTGTCTGTCTGTCATCAACATAGTTCTGATATTTCATTCATGTTTATTAGATCTATAATCTGCATCTCACTGCTAGGGAGAATAGTGAAACATTATTCTTACTTTTTACAGGTAGAGTAGTTAAACAGTCTTGCCACATTAGACTTCTACCTGGGTCCAGAGCTCAGGTTTTTGTGTCCTAATTCACAAGAATGGGAAAGGCTCTTTTTAAGTTTAGGGCCTAATCTCAAGTATTTTAGAGTGAGGAATTTTGAAACTTAACATCTGTATTTTTGTTCTATAGGGTACCCTTGAAAGTGGAACAAGCAAACAACGCTCGTGATGCCTTGGCTAAAACGGTGTATAGTCATCTCTTTGACCATGTAGTAAACAGGGTAAACCAGTGTTTTCCATTTGAGACTTCTTCTTTCTTCATTGGCGTTTTAGATATAGCTGGTTTTGGTAAGTATACTTCAAAAAATTCTTTTTTTCTAGTTGGATATTATTGCCACCAAAGATTCAGTGATAAATTTTAAAACAGAATGTGGTAGGGTTTTGTTTTTGGTGGTGGTACATGAGATGGGATATGTGTACTGAGGAGGATATCCAGAGAGCAGACAGTGCCTTGTTTTTCCTGAGATATGGGAATGCAGAGGAGGTCTGGAGCTTCTGCTGCTGACCTAGCAGTCAGAAGTGTTAGTATGAAACTAGACATCTCTGTAAAGATTTGTGATTCCTGCAGTGCCTGGACAGATGCTACTTTTTCTCCTGTGGTCATTCCTATACTGTTTTGAAGCACTAGAAGTTTGCTACTCGTTTTAACAGTAGCAGCTGTTACTCAGTACTCTGAGGAATCTGTTTCTTGATGTTGTGTTGATTAAAAAAAGCGGGGCTGAAGTGCTTACGCCTACTTTCTTTGCATAGAATCTTACTGTGGCCACCTAGTAAAATTAGGAAAGGTGTTGAATGTGCACACTGTTTTCATTCAGTCCTAAGAAGATCTCCACGTACTGATTGACAAGCAAACGAAGTCTTTGAATTAAAATTCCTGGGGGATGTTTCTGTAAGAGAGCTGGACTGCAGGTTTCTGGTTGCTTCCTGGAAGTGGTGGGCATTGATGATTCCCATAAAGCTGGTGGAGTCTTAGGCTCCTTAAGATTCACAGTAGGGCATGTTTGCTCGTGTGCTGAAACCCTGCTAAGGAAGGTAGTCCAAGAACGGTAAAAAGAGAACCTTTGGTTTTGGGGTCCTTAGGGCTATGATGTCAAGTGCCAGCCTGTCATAACACGGATGCATGACTGTGTATTGACACAGTGTCATTTTATGGTAGCAYCTCGGTTAGATTTGCTAACAGATGTAACTGACTGTTGTTGTGTTAGAGATATGGATCTACCTCAGTGTTTTTACAAGACTCTCTTATATGCAACTTGAAAATTTGTAAAAGCTTTTATTTATTGAATGAAACACATGGATCTGAGCACACCTTTAAATATTTACACTCTGAAGCTTTTCGCACTTACTGTGTAATATAAACTCTTGGAACACTGGTTTATCACAGAAGTTTTAACTTCTGTTTTTCAGAATACTTTGAACACAACAGTTTTGAACAATTCTGCATTAACTACTGTAATGAAAAGCTGCAGCAGTTTTTTAATGAAAGGATTCTGAAAGAGGTATGTTATATTTTGTTATATCTGAGGGTGTTGGTTTTTTTTTTTTTTTTTAGTAAAATAGCATTTTCTGTAAGATTGCTCTTTCTGCTCAGGTTAAAAATTTCAGTCGACAAATTGTGTCTTTTTGCTGTGTGAGATCAGGTTAAGCTAGAAAAGAGTATGACCTTTTGACAACCAAAACTTACTCTCTTGTGTGTGCGCGCGCACACACACACACATGTTCACACTGTCTCTTTCTTTTCTTTTTCTTTTTTTTAAATCATATTCAAACAAGAAGTCCTACTCCAGATATGTTTCATTAACATCAGGCATCGAAAAACTGTTAGGAACATCTACATCTGTGTTTTCATTGAGCATATAATTAAGGAATTGAAGCTGGAATATGATAAGCTGTGTCAGAGAAATTTAAAATACATATTTATTCATGCTGTATATAACAATGATGTCTTCATATTTAGTAAGAAAAAAAAACCTTTCTGGTGGATAAAAAAAAAACATATGGAGAGTGGTGTTTTCTGTTTCACAATTATTATTCATTTTTGTTCAGGAACAAGAACTTTACCAGAAAGAAGGCCTGGGGGTTAATGAAGTGCACTATGTAGATAATCAGGACTGTATAGGTATGTACTTCTTGAAATATCAAACTGTTTGTTAATATCAGGGAGTGCAAACCTTAAAGTAGAGTAGACGAAACATAGGTAGCACTAGCAATTTTATGCTTCTAATGACCGTTGCAGCCTTGTGAATTCTTCCTTAGACCTTATTCTTGTATATATGTTTGTTTGAGGTTGTTTTTACTTGCAGTCGCAAGATTGGGATCTTGTTATATCCCAAAGCAAAGTTCTGAATATTGCATCTTTGTGTGTGTGTGTAAATTTGTAATGTTACAGTTTCAGTTGGTAATGGAGCCATGTTGTCCTACAGTGTGTAGTAACTGCAGTTGGGACTTGTGAATTTCTTTTGGATTTTCCAAGAAAACTAATCAAAACACACAAAATAGGATAAATAAAGTGGKTTTTTTTGTGTGTGTGTGTGTGGTGTGAAACGATTAAAAGCAAAGAAGGGTTTGAGGATGTCTCGGCAGGGAAAAATCCCATGAATTGCAGTCCCACCCCCCACGCACACACACACTTGAGACAATCAGTAAAGGGGGGGAAAAAAGTATAGACAAAAGGTTGTAGGTTTTACTGTTGGTTTTAGATTTGCACAGATTGATATATCAAAGGCTTACGATTTTTTTTTCTACTCTCAGCTTGTGTTCTCCACTTGCTGTATTGTGAACAGAACGGATTGTGCTTTCACATTTACAGCAGTTTGCCTGTAGTAGCTGGTGTAATTCTGCGTAGAGGACTCACAGTGAGAGAGTGCAACATCTGTTGCAAAATGTCAGGTTCTTCTGAGTTTCTGTAGCTCTGCTCAAGAAGTTTTCGCTTTGTCAGGTAGGACTGTGCAGTTACTACCTTTTGAGTTAACTAAAGACAACATGTGTCAAGCAAAACTATTGGCCATCTTGAGAAAAAGCAGTAGGAAGGCGCCTGGAGGAGGGAACAAAAGCGTAGCAACAGTAAATATGTGACTTTTATGAATKCAAACTGTATCTCATCTGGTGGTTTGATAATGGCTGTATGACCCTATTCCCCAAAATATTGTGATAGCTCAGAGACTGTCATGTTCCCATTTAAAAAAACAAAAATAAAACAAAACTTTTTTCTCTCATGCGTGTTTGTTTTGAAACATATCTGAGAACCAAAAGCATTTTCTCTGATGCCTGTTTGAAAAAATAGGTCTTACTCTTAGGAGGAAAATGGGTCATGATTTGTTTTTTGCCCTCTTTCAGGTTGTTGAAATTGTTGCCATAGAGTCATCCACTAGCCACAGAAGTGGTTTGGGCAGTTGACCTAAGAACAGTGGCAGCAGAGATGCTCTGTCACCCAGTCATGACCCCTTTTGCTATTCTAGCCAACATACGACACTGCACTACAGATTTCACACATTTCTACGTAGTATGACTTATTCTTAGATAAGCTAATAAAATTCTTGCCTAACTTCACCCCACCATTTGTGCCTTAATTCTCTTTTTGCATAGTTAGGAAAAAATGATTTTCTACTTCCTCTTGGAGCGAGTGAGAAATCTGTGGAAAACAACATTTTCATTTTTTTTTTCTTTTTTATTTAAGGTGTTGGGCCAGACCAGCAATAGCAGTGAACACATAAAAGTGTTAACCGTCACTAGAGAGAGGTGTATTATGTTGACATGAAAATTTTTTTAATGCTATGGAAGAATTTTAAAGATAGTAATTAGCATGTTTTGATGAAATAGAAATAATCTCTGAAGCTAAATTCATTTTATATTTATTTTATTCGTCATAATATCATTTAATATACACTATATGCATAAAATATATCAATAAAATGAATTATTCCAATTTTATAAGCATAAATTCTTTGGATCAGTGTTGTCTTGTGTTTTATAGCCTCATATTATAAGATCTATTATATGAGCTCATAGACACTGCTGCAGTACAAATATTAGTCATTTTTTCCTTTCCTCATAAAAAAATGGGTAATAAAAATTCCTCTTAAAGAACAACTTCTTAGGTGATATGGCAAAGTCTTTAAAAGCTGCAAAATGCATATGTGTCTGATAATTTCCAGAGCATAAATTTCTGCGTCAGCTTTCAAGTGCTTTTGTGTTTGTACGTGAAAAATCAAAACAATACTCTTGTAAAAAGTTTTGAAATTAGCACATTATGCTCAGGTCTGATCCATCTTTCTTAAAATAAAATGCCTTTTGTTTTTTCCCTTGGGTCCTGCTGTGAAAGAAAGTATGAGCCTTTTTGTGCTTTTAGATTCAACATGTGGCAAAACATGGATGAAAAGCTTAAAAAAAAAAAATCAGTATAAGCAATTATCCCATAAAGACCTATGCCCATACCACAAAAACATTTAGGCATCTTTTGGGAGTTAGATGACTGGCCATGAAAGGACCCAAAAGGTTCAGTATTTGTGTTTCTTGTGTTAAAGTTGGAACTTCTGATAATGTGTATAGAATATTGATTAAATCAGCAATTCCAGTAGGTAAAAGTAGTTTACGGTGACTTTGTTCCTTATGCTAACAGCTTCACCTGGATACAATTACACAAAACCAGTTCAGTAGCATTTTAAACTTGTGATGTTCATGATCTGATATGTGATTATTAATTGAATTTTTGTAAACATTGTTTTTTTGTTTTGTTTTGCTTTTACAAATAGATTTGATTGAAGCAAAATTAATAGGTGTACTGGATATTTTGGATGAAGAAAATCGTCTTCCCCAACCAAGTGACCAGCATTTTACTTCAGTTGTGCACCAAAAACACAAGGACCATTTCAGACTCTCTGTAAGTTTATTTATGTTGTCTGTGTTGTTCTAATAAAAATGAGTTCTCGGAACATTTGATAGTAACACTTCAATTTAATGAAAACCTTTTCTAAGATATCCCAAATTGCATCAGTTTCCACAATTTGTATTGTTTTGTCAAGAACAAGTTTAGACATAAGGTTTGTTGAAAAGTTCACTGAAGGCTTGTTAAGTCTTGTAGACATTCTAATATCCTGCTGAAAGTGCTGTCGTCTGTCTTCATCTGTTCTTGATGTTTATTAGCACATAATGCATAAAGAAAATAAAACCACAATTTAGATTATTTTGTATCGAATGAACTATTTTGTTGTTCCTTTCCAGTATTGCTTGTTTTGGAGAATATCTAACTGGCATGAAGTGTCTAGCTGGCACTTCAGATGAAAATGAGGAACACACCAGGAAAACTTTTTTGTTGTTAGTTCTTTAACGTACAGCACTCTGTGGAAGACTGATGCAAACCATGGCTATTTATGTACATGACTTCTGCTGAATTGCAAAAATATATGAATTTTAATTCCCTGCTGAAAAAATGCAAACAAAGGGAGCCAAAATAAAAGTTATCCACTTTTACCTTTCATAAATTTCCACCTAAGCTGCTTAACTAGATTCCTGTGCAATGAAACATTCTTCCCAGTATATGTATGATCAGCTAGCTGGTTGCCTTTTAAAGATAAAGATGGTAAAGATACCATCCAAACCTGTATTTTAAACTTCTATTCCCAAATCCTATGACAACATTATGCATCAGCCTGTAGTCAGCTAGGGAATGAATGGAATAAAAATTATTGAATAAATGGGGGGAGATTCAACCATCTGGTCTCAGCAGTCTTGGTGAGTTTTATTTTGAATTTGAGGCTCATTCAGATTTGAGGTACCTAAGGGTATGAATGGGAATGAAAATAGTGTTTGTTTTTGTTTTTAATATCTTGTTTTGAACTGAAATGGTGGTGGTCATCACAATTATACAGCAAGAAGTGTCATTTTTAACACCTAGTACTCCTGGCAGAAACATGGTGTTGTCCCAGCAGTAACTTCTCCTCACTGTTCAATGTAATTCTTCTTTGTAATTTTACTTTTTAATTACAGATTCCGAGAAAGTCTAAATTGGCTGTTCACAGAAATATCAGAGATGATGAAGGCTTTATTATCCGGCATTTTGCAGGAGCAGTATGCTATGAGACGGTAATTTTACTTAACAACAAAATCAAGTCAGCTAGTTTTATTATGCTTTATAGTATCTTATTTTTTGAGTTTAGAGGCTACAAATAAAGTACTTTTTCATCCAAAGAGAAATTCAAGAGATGATTTGTATTTTAGCTTTGAATCTAAATTTTGTGATTCATGACAGAACTGACATTTTACTTTAACTTCTCAAATTACAGACTGTTCTGTTGAGACGTATCTTATACAAGTGCTTGTTACAAATCTATATTTAGGTAATGGTGTCAATATTAAATATATTGATTTCATGGTCTGCTGCAAAATCTTAYGTCAACAGAAGTTTGCATCTTGGGGAAAGGAGTGCACCATATGATGTAAGTGTTGCACTTAACAGTAACTTTCAGAAGCATACTTCTCCACAACTGTTTATTTTTATGTTAAAAAATCACATTTTTTTTTTTTTAGTATTTTCCATTGCTGCTTACAATAGAATTATTCATGTAAGGATATGAAATATCTGAAATTGTCACCCTGAAATACGTTCTGGATTCTTGCACTTTTATATGACTATTCATCATACGAAAACATTGAAATGTCCTAAACCAGTAACTAAAACAATTTTTTAAAAATTATGCATTAAATATGAATAGCTGAAAATAAGAGTTGGGGGGAGGGGGGAAGGTCCCTAATGCTTTGTTGTTCTCGTCTCTAACTCCAGTGTGTAAAAGACAAGCTATTTCCAAAGCTGGTTTTTATCATTTGAAAATGGGGACTTTCACAGTACTTTCTTACTTTCTTCAAAATACTCTAAGAATGATAATGGTTCCTATGCTGTTTTGAAGTAGGTACACTGTGTACATCATTTTACAGTTAAGAAAATTGAGGTCTGTGTGCTGCCTAAGTGATTTTTGAGGTAACACGAGTCAATATCAAAATAATAAATACAATTAGAAGACTTACAATTAGAAAGAAGCATTAGAAGAATTGTTCTAAGTGCTCTGTGTTAAACTGTGTACCTCATCAGGATACATCAATAATGCCTTCACGATACCTGACAAGTCAGAGATGCGCGCACAAGCTCTGCTCTCAGAACCAATCAGATATGAGGCAGCTTTGATCCAGAAGCTATACTAATATGCTTCAGTTAATTTATCCTGCCCCTCAGCGTGACTTACTTAGCTTAGGCTGAACAATTTCTGGACCGCAGCTGCCTTGTACCTTACCAGTTCTTTCTTTCTCCTTCTCTGTCACTGCATTTGTTGTCGTGACAACTCTCACAATCTGCTTTGTGGTGAGGACGCTCACGTGGCTGCATTCGTATTCCAGTCTTGTGTTCTCACAGTCCAAGTAAATTTTGTAGGCCTTTGTTCTTTCATTCCTATCAGCACTGAAGCTTTTTATGGGATGTATTGGCAAATTTGTATTTTTCTTGTTCAAATTAATTTCATAAATGTTCATAGATGCCCAAATCACTATGAAAGTTGCACCAAAAACTATTAAGAATTTTGTTGCGTGAAATTGGATATAGGTTTCTTGATCTCTGGAGTTCAGTTTAATGCTTTGCTACTGACTTTTTAAAAGTTAGCTGATTTAAATAAACCAGAGAGGTATGGTTTGTAGGAAGGGGATAATATCTTTTATTATACCAGCTGCCCTTAAACAGTCATAATATAACAGTACTACTGAAATAACTGTTCATTTTTCATTTCATTTGCCAAAACTCTAGATGCACCAGTTAGTGTGCAGGCTAGTTCTTGTTTCACAGCAAATCTTAAATGATTTTATGAGTGATGAAGAATTAAGCTTCCCAGAACTCCCAAGTGACGAGGTGTTGAGAGCTGGAAGCGGAGATGGGGAGTATAATCATTGGCAAAAGCACAACTGATTTCTTAAAAGGCACTAGACCTTGCCTTGAGTCTCATGATTCCATCAACATCCTTCAAATTTAAGAATATCTTTTCTCTCTGTTGTCATTAGTGTTTTGCGTGTCCTGCTGAAAAGTCATTTGAAATAATATACAAATATTTATTCCACAATTCTAGCTGATTTTGAGTTAAGCATGTAATTTTGTTTTTCTTTCAATTTTCTTTAAGACATAACTACTTAGGGTTGTGAAACAAATGTGCTATTATTTCTTGGGTTGTCTTTTCAGACGCAGTTTGTGGAGAAAAATAATGATGCTTTGCACATGTCCCTTGAATCTCTTATATGCGAGTCCAAGGACAAGTTCGTTCGACAGCTATTTGAATCTAACACTAACAACAACAAGGATCCCAAACAAAAAGCAGGAAAACTTAGTTTCATCAGTGTGGGAAACAAATTCAAGGTAAGACAGTACAGCAAAGAATCCATTTTCTTCTAAAATATGCCACTCATAAGTTATCTGAAATAAGTAGAACCTAAGGATGGGAGAACTAGTGGTAACTTGAGATTCATACAAAGAAAATTCTTTGAAGCGTAAGAAATCAGTGTATTCAAGTTAAATGCTACCCATTTCTGTCAAAAAGACATTTGAAAATAGTCCTTGTAGAGATTATGCAGTAATTCAGAAGTTGTAATTTTGCAAGGACACAAGGAAACCTTTATTCTGAAGGTCTAAACTCCTGGTCTAAATCTGGCTTCTGTGGCCTCTGAGGGATTCTGTATGTGACAAAAAGTGTTCTTCCATCCTGTCTTAATTGTGTGCTGTAGGAGATGCATCAACTGGACTACAGTTTGCCATTCTCAAAATTCGACAGCTAACCTAACCACTGTACTTCTCCTTTTAAAATATTGTTAAGATAGTAATTGCTTTCACAGAAGTATATTCATTGTGCTGAACAATTCCTTTCTCAATACCTGAATCTCATGCTTTTCCTCATTTTCTCCTTTCTTCTGCTTGTTGTAAAGCTGACCTTCAAACCCTGTCTTCTCCAATTGTTTTCTGCATCCTTTTCTCATTCAGCAGTTTTATTTTAGCTGGACTATTCCAGCTTAGGATGGCTAGAAAAGAGAACTATAGGGGAATTGTGAGAGGAAAAGCAGGCACAACCATGGGCTGCAGGTAAATTTTTCAATCTCATGGACTTATTATTGATAGAGTTGCTGCAATTCCAGCAAGAGTTCTTCTCAACGCATCTGGGCCAGATCCAATGAAGGATTTAGATGCCTTCAAATCAGGTGCTGCAACATTTTTGGTTTGCTACCTTAGCTAAGGCACCTAAAACCCCAAATCATGTTCCTAGACAACTTTTGCAGTCCATGGGGAAAGCAGGACAATCCAAAAAAACACAGGCAGAGTGGCTAATAGCAACAGACTCTTTCTCCATTCCTGCTCCATCTCAAGGTTACATGCCTGAATCAGGACTGTGAGAGAGATTTCTTCTTTCAAAATCTTATCCGGTGGCTTAGTGAGTAGAATGGTTCTCTAAAAACGCAGAGGCTAGAAGAAAAGGAAGGGTATGGTACCAACACTTGCTTTATATATAGCAGCTGTGTTCTGCTTCGTTTCTATACTCTATTCAGTGTTTTATCTCCAGTATATTTCCCTTAGCAACAAGCTATTGGCTAATCTGTCAGAGGTGATCTCCCTCATTCCCTTCTGGAGCTGAGCTGTTATGTAGCAAAAAATAAAGTTTTAACGGGGCCAGGAGGAGTATAAGGGAGATATAATGTAGTGGTTTTGGTCTTTACTGGGAATTGGGCAACCTTTTCTCTGAGTTTTGCTTTCGGGATTCTTTCCTCCTTCTCCTTATTATTCAGTTGTTGTAGAATTATCCTGTAGCCATTGGTTTAATATAAAATGCATGAGCAGAAGTCATACAGATATCCTACCTTCTGAACAAGACCTGCAACCATGATATGTCTGTTGTAAGGGAAGCTGGGATATTGTGCATTGTTTTTATAACCGCATTTTCAAAATGCAAGCAACTGCAGGACCTGTGAGATGATTTCCACTTTGTTCCATCTGGGTTCTCAATTCCTTTTGGATTTAGCACCCCCCATCCAGTTGCTATGGACAGGTGAATGGATACTGTTGTCCAAAGGGGGTTGAAGTAAAAAGGAAAGTGTTTAAGTTAAACAGCAACTGAGTGGGAGACTTTCTGAATTGCCTTTTGGGCTTCAGTGTTCACCTCTGCACCTAGAACATGACTAAAGTCCTTTTTGGATCTGGCCCACCAATCTATAATTCTTTAAATGTTTTCAACTTTCATGGCATTTTGAATGTATGTGTTACTTCCAATAATTCATTTAGTGTTCCCTTCCCAGACAAAGCACATACTACTGATGAACACTAATAGCCTTGAAAATTTCACTTCAGATGGCATCAAAATATGTTCTCTTATCTGTGTAGAAGTTTCATCTCTTTAAGAATAAGAATTCTCAATGTATCAGTATATAAGCCAGTCTTGAATTCCTCTAATTACATCCTTTCCTTATAACTAATTAAAATTAATTCACATAAACAAGTTGAGAAAATGATGAACTAATTTATCACATCTACTCAAGGATTTGGGGGGTAATTTTACCTTAATATGGTAATGATGGATTAAATTGCGATAATTCAGAACAGCAGTAGTTTTAGCAATATGCCTTATTTATATGATCATTTCATTATTGAAACTAGTTAGTGACTCTGGCTTATTTCTTGTCAAATTGTGGGCATCCAGGGGATATAAGGAGGGGTATTTTTGCTCTAGCCAGAACTATATTTTGATGATGGAAATTAGGCTGTCCCTTCCAAAATGAAGCATCACAAATTTAAGGAAACATGAAGATTATATGCAAAGTAGATATTAAAGTATTTGTCTGTGAGAACTGAGCAGGAGGTTATCAGTGTTTATCATGTCTCTTGTGGCACTCCCTCCCTCTTTCTAACCATATACATGAAAAATAAAAAACACATTTTTATCCACTGGAAGCAAGACTGGCAGCTCTAGGTGAAGCGTATCTGCTGGTACAAATCCAGCTTCTGGGATTCAAGGTAATTGAAAGATCTGGTCACAAAAATATAGACAAAAGTCAGATCCCTTTGATCTGCTTCCAATACAGAAAATGAGGAATATATTAAGATGTTTAGAATTCTGTCTTAGATCAATCCACATTCTTAATTTTGTGAGTAAACTAGAAAGACTGTCATGACAGTAATCTGTATGGGTACAACAGGCACATCTGTAAAGTAGAAGTATAACTCTTGTATTTGATCTGGTTCTGGAATATTTAAGTCCCTCCCAAAATACATTCAAGAGCAACTAACCCTCTTCCCCTCATAGCCCTAAGTCTCTAGTGATCTTATACCCTTTCCCCAAAAAATCATAAGGTCTTTTGTCATCACAATTTGTTTAAATCCAGCCTGAATAAATGTAGTTTAAAATTAAGACTAGTCTGTTGAATTTCTCATCAAAGGAGAGTTTGGAATTAAAAAAAAGAATTTGATAATACAGATTCATCTACTAAAATTTTGACTCAAACTTTCAAGCCAACAGTGCAACACAGCTTCAACAGCAACAAAAAACATCGAAAGATTGAAGTGATCTGTAAAGGAAGCTGAACATATCTGTTATCTGTGTGAATTATTTAACATATAGGTATATATTTGTTATAGGTTAAATTTGGGTTTTCAAAATTTTAATGTATTTTTTGTATCATTGCTGGTCAGTCTCACTTCCTTAGTAACTTTTTTATATGGACATTATTTCCTTTATTTTCCCAAATGGGTTTGCACTTTTTTTGATAGCCAAATTTCAGTCATACACATGGTATTGTTGTTAAATTCAACACAAGCTGTTTCCTCAGGATCATTCATGCACTCTTGCATGATTTTGCCTGTTAAAGATTTGTGAACATTTGATTTATCAGTTCTGTCTGATCTACTAACAATAAACATGCATGCGGTAATGCTATATCACTGTACTGTGTGTCTGCTTTTGTAGTTATCATGGTAAGTTATTCTATGTCAGTCTTTTGAAATACCTGTTTTCTTTTGCAGACTCAGTTAAATTTGCTTCTTGAGAAGCTTCACAGTACTGTAAGTATAAATACAGATGCAGGTTCATCATTTTCTCTTTCCAGTGCTTCTCACATAAATTCTAATCAGTTATCTCAACAATTTCGCTTAAAGTAGATGTCTAGTGATAAAAAATAACTTCAGAGTCTGCAGTTATGTGAAGTGTCTTGCTGTGCAGCTAATGAATATTGAGTTAATTTTTTGGGGGGGAAAAAACTGAAAATTTTGTTGTTGAACAAAAGTTACGCGGTTTTAAGTAAACAATATTGTATTCTACTTAAATCTATCCAGGCTGCAATCTCCTTTTCTGTTAGTTTCACTTTCTTCCTTTCACTGCTTATCATTGATGACTAATCTGCAGAAGATTTAGAGTTTTATTTAAAAGTAAGATAGGCAATATATTAATAACTTCTGTTTTCACATTCCATAAGGTAGTTTAAACTAAGATGTTTTAACTCCTTTTTGTGATAGGCTGCAGATGCACAGATGGTCAAAGAGCCTGATTCTACCGAATGAGTATTTACTCATTTAGCTGATATGATTTGATAGCTTGTGGAATTCTCCCTGTAATTCAGCTAATCATTTATTTATTTATTTATTTATTTTAGAAGATGCATTTGTGAGAATACATTCTTGTTATTTCTCTCAGAGATTATGCTCTGGCAGAAAAAAAACCTGCCAAATGAATGGGACAGGTGCCGGAATGTAGCCAGCATTCAGACCTCGCTGTACTTGTGAGGCTGGTCTGAAAGGGAGATAATGTCCTTCACCTCAGAACAGCMTGAAACTGAGAGTCAGTCCAACGAAAAGGAGTGTGGCCACTCTGAGTTTAGCTAACCAATGGTTAGAGATGTATCATTAATATAGAGCTGTCTTTGGCAGGCCCTTTCTGACTCCAAGGGGAGAGAATGGGTACAAAACACTCTCAAAACATTCAAACCAGGAGTAGAATTATGTTTTCTTAGTCCCAGTTTTGTTTTTGTATATAGGATAGGATTTCATTAGCTGCCTATTATAGGAAAAACTGAGTAACTAGATGATGATTAAAAAAAAAAAAGTCCTCCCTTAAAGAGGGATTGTGAAATAATCAGAGAAAGCAGTGGCTGAAATTGTAAAGAAAGTATATATGGTGATAAGAGAAGAGCAGGTTGGAACAACAAATGGAGGAAGGGAAAGTGAAGCCATGAGGCAAAGGAAACTGGAAAAAGTCAGTTAGAAGAAAAGTCAAGTTTAACTGCCATGATTCCAGCGTCAGGAGGTTGGAAGGATGTCCCCTGTGATGTGAACTCTGGAGGACTGAGATATTTAGCTGATGTGGCTGTGAAGATGATGAGTGTAGTAGAAACTAGAGCTGTACATCATAATTAGATTGTTTTAATGGTAAGAAGAGGAGTTGAGTGAAAACTCAAAAGTTGAGGTTCCAATTAATAGCTTAAGCATTGAGATCAGTTATGTCAAGACAAAATTAGAATGCAAACTGGCTCTAACAAGAAAAATGATGTCAAATTTTCTCTTTTTAGAAATCTGTTATTTTACTTTTTTCTTAACAGTTATTTAAGAATTACTGAAGTAATTTCAGGAGGTTTAAAAATATATAGATTCTGCTAACTTGCCCTTTTGACAATAGGGGTCTAGTTTTATTCGCTGCATCAAACCCAATTTAAAGATGACAAGTCACCATTTTGAAGGGGGACAGATCCTCTCTCAGCTTCAGTGTTCAGGTAATGTATGCATCTGATATCCCCCCTCCCCCCCCATTTATTATTTCGAGCTTTGTAGATTGACCTAAATTTGAAATATGTGAAATGGAAACAGTATGTTTCCTAACTTGAACTGTTGCTTTCTAGAAGGTCAGTTATTTATGTCTTTCAAGCACTAACTAATTTCGATTCTCAGTAACTGAGGCTCCCATTTTAGTCAAAAGAGATTTAGTTAATGCAGCCTAGGAAGTGATTCATATGAACAGCCATAAGACCTCTTATTTGCAAGCAGAGTTGCTTTAATCTCCATCAACCATTTCTGAATTGATTTTAATGAGAGTATAGACACAATAAGGAGCCATGTATTGGTACTTAAATTTAGATTTCTTAATCTGGAGCTGAATCCATGTCTCAGTGTTTTGCCCACAATGTTGCTGGGGCAGCAGCTCAGTCCAGAACAACAGAATTCCTTTGAATTCCTGCGGCAATTGAAGTGTTAGAAACTCACTTGTGCATTTAGAGACAGTCAGTATTAGCTGGGGTATCTAATTGTTGAAACAAATCTGTTTTCTTCCATTTCCTTCTATAACAGAATCAAATAAGTCCCATTTTACTTTTTAAAAATTACTTTATACCACTGTTAATTTGATTTGGATCTAAGCTTCCAACAATGGCATTTCCGCATAGTCTTTCCTGTTGTTTTGTGTACTACAGTGGTAATGTGAGGCTACATTTTCGCTGTTCTTGAAATGCTAGGTGCTTTCAAATTTTATAGCTTTATTTTAAAGGACAAGTATTAGCAGTCTTTTTTTGCCCCACTGAGCAGCAGCCTGAATAGCTTGCTAGGTTGTTAGAATGCTTGTTGGTATTGTGTCACGTCATTCTTCATACGGTGCTTATTCACCAACATATTTTGATATTTATTTTTTTCCCTTCCTATGTTTTTCCTTCTAGTATTCTTGTCCTTTTGGTAACTTGTGTTTACTTTTTTCACTTTTGGAAGTCAAGAGACATTTCCAGGTTTTGCAGCTGGTGTTTTGGCAAGCCACCATGTATTTATCATATCACGTTATAATCACAAATGCTTAACAACTTTTTGGCAATTAGGATTCCATTAACATTATTAGTAGTAGGTTTCTTCAGGTTAATAGCATTTGGCATGTCAAAGAGAGGAGAAAGTAAGAAATGAACTTCTTTTATTTTCCACTGTAACAATTGTAATGTTTTATAATAATCTTACAAGTTTACTTTTCTGTGTGTGCTACTTTAGCAACAGTAAATGAAGTTCAATCTAGTAAAAAAAAAAAAAAAGATATATAATGTTAAAAAAGTAAGAATTAATACTATATATATATGTATGTGCATATATATATATATTTTTTAAGAAAGACTTAGTGGAAACAAATCAAATCATTAAAAACAAGTCTGCAAATTATGAAGGTTAGAGACGGCAACCATGAGTTAACAGTAAACTTAGAAACTGATGTACAAAATCTGTTGCTGGAGCTATGTAGAGGAATGGGCAAAACCTAGCATGGTCTGTGCTTCTTGAAGTAATTTGAACCATTTCCTGACTTTGTGCTCTACTGATGCCCTAGTTATAGCTGAAATGTAGAAGCACTGTTTGRGGAATTAAAATTACATCTTTCCAACTGACATCTAGTACTGCAAGTACACAAAATGTTCTAAAAGTGCACTTGTATCAGGCACTGCATCTGTACCGCATCTCACAAATATTGACGCGATAAAAAGGAGAGCCATACTGGACATGGTTTTTCCTTTTTTAAGACAGAATTGCAAAATCTCAAGTCTGCTAAAAAGAAAAAAATATTTAGCAGAATGACTGGGAAAAAAAATGCTCTTCATGTTTGGGTGTTACTTACCTGTCTAAATAGGGAGAAAGTCATAATGGACCTCTCTCACCTGTTCGTAACTCTTTGTGAGTGATCACATGATCAAGAAATGCTAGAGGCTTGGTCTAATCTGTGATGAACTTTATGGATTGGATTCTGAACAATGTTTGTGAGGCTTTGTCGTGAACTACTGGTTATCATAAAAATCATTGCTTTATTTACATTTTACTAGTACCAACTTTTGTGTGTGTGTTCCTATGAATATAGGAATGGTGTCTGTTTTGGACTTAATGCAAGGCGGTTTCCCTTCACGAGCATCATTTCATGAACTATATAATATGTACAAGAAATACTTGCCTGAAAAATTGGCTCGATTGGATCCTAGGCTCTTTTGCAAGGTAAGTTAGAAATTAATTCTTCTGCCATACCATCAAGGGCAGAAAATATATTTGTGTGTATTTTTTGTCTTTTATGTTTTTTGGAGGAGAAAGATAAGCCAAATTTGTTTTTTTTTCTTTGTTTCAGGCACTATTTAAAGCCTTAGGATTGAATGAAAATGATTACAAATTTGGGTTAACCAAGGTGTTTTTTAGACCTGGCAAGGTAATGTGTCTCTTTCTTTTTCCATTTGGAGCTCATGAATGTGAATCAAAGAATAATTGACATTGGAAGGGACCTCTGAAGGTCATTTGGTCAACACTTTGCTTAAAGTAGGACCAACTTAGGTGATGTTGCTCAGAGTCTTTTGTAAATATTGATCATTTTCTATGGAAAAAAAATCATAACTGTCTTCATAGTTTTGTTGCTAGAAGTGCTGTATTTCTGAAGCAATATTTGTGGCTTTGTATTTCACAAGTTTCCCCCATGTTCTACAAGTCACTTAGAAATCTATTTAGGACTACTAAAAAGAGCAAGTCAGAGGAAAGAAATAAACACTTTCCACTAAAAGGTATTTATAGCTGAAAGCTCTTCCTATGATCATGAGCACTGCTGTTGCTAGGACAGAGAAAGAAGAAGAAGTAGGGAGCTGTTGTGACTGGAAAGGAACCTTCATCATAGGCACAGAACAGTGTCTTAACTGTCATAATTATCCGTAAGTGGAAATGCAGGATTTTCAGAAGAGTTTGCCTTTAGTTAGACTCTTATATGAAGATTTAAAAAGTTGAGCAATGTTTTCAGGGCTTTAATTTTTCACCAAATGCAGAATTTGAGGTATCTTAAAGTTATGGAACTTCAGAGCAATTATTTAGGAAGTAGAGTACCAAATCATTCCTTAAAATATTGTCTATACATTTTTATTTTTAATGATTAGTAAATGGTTGGGTTATTCAAAATCTTAAGCATTTCACATCAATTAAAAAATAAGTCATTTCTGTTATCATCAAAGTTATAACTAAAGTTATGCCAGATACATACCTTCTTGTCTTGAATTAATTGAGTGGATATAATGGTAATGTACAGTTCAGTGTTCTGTTTACATTACATATATTTTACTCAACTTGCTCTTAAATAATGTCTAACACTTTCTGTTCTCCTCATTTGTAAAACTGGTTTTGTACTTAGTTTGCAGAGTTTGATCAGATAATGAAGTCGGATCCGGATCATTTAGCAGAGCTAGTTAAACGAGTCAATCACTGGCTTATCTGCAGTCGCTGGAAAAAAGTTCAGTGGTGTTCTCTCTCAGTGATTAAATGTATGTATTTTATATTTTAATAAAATGTTTGTTAGCAGTATAGCAAAGCAGTTACCATCATCTTGAAATGTGGCCGTGGTCATATATAACAGATGCTGACATGGTAAATTCTGAGTAGTTCCTTTCAAGACTGGTGAGATTTCTCATAGTTTGTGTTAGGTAAATATAGGAGGGCTTAAAGCAGAGGTTTGTAAAAGTGGTGATGTGGTGGGCTGTATTTTCCAACCTCCTGTGTCCAGGCTGCTTAGATGCTTCCTGAAGCCCTGGTAAACACTTGCGCTGAAATAGCTACCGATTAAAGGTCTTGGGGAGGCACCTCGACGTTGGCAGGAAAGAGCAGCAGTTTCAGCTCTGAGCTGACAATATAGAGTCATTTAGTTGAGCTTCGGGGAATTGCCTGCACAGAGATTATTAACATCCAGGCAGTAACAGCACATTCAGAAGCACTGATATGAATCATGGGGCAAATGTCTCCATTCCAGGAGTTACTGCGGATTGGAGAGTGCCAGTCACTACTGATACATGCTTTCTAAATGCTCAGCCTGCTCTGCTCACTGTGCTGAGTAGGAGCAAGGCAGTGTGGAATAGTTTGGTACTGGTGAGGTGGTTCATTAAAGATGCCTGTATGCCTAACTCAAGACTGAATTCTGTTGTCTACTGTGACTTAATGGACCTAGCTCTTAAGCACGTATCGTCTACATACAAGTTTGAGCCTATCAAGTGTGTGAGTAATAGAGGAAATATAGGAGTTCTGTTAAATTGTTCAAACCATTGAGACTCAGTCAGTCTTTTGTGTGTTACAGTGAAAAACAAGATAAAATATCGAGCCAGTGCCTGCATTAAAATACAAAAGACTATTCGAATGTGGCTTTGCAAGAGAAAGCACAAACCACGGTAAGAGGTTATTCCTTGATTGAAGAAAATGTCTGTTTTTAAAATAGTTTCTTCTGAACGTAAATAAGAGATTTACTATGCTTAACTAAATGTATACAAAGTCATAGAATGATGTATGAGTGAAAGGGGCTTTGAGGGGTGCTGCCTTCCACCTCTCTTTCCCAAGGATGAATCAAGTAAATCTGAACCTTTCCTAAGAGATGTTTAACTTGTTTGTAGAATTCTCCAGTGATAACTAAGGGTTCCTAAGAACAGAGCTGAGTCTTTCCATATGTGATTCAGGACTTTTTGTCCTTTACTCATTCTCACTTTCCTCTGTAGGCCTCCTTTCTTCCACATCTGAGCAATAATTGTGTGTTCTCTCTCTCTGTCTCTCTTTTCCTCTTGAAGTTAAGTAACTCCGTTAGCTTTAATCTGATTGTATGGAATACTGATGGAAAAAACTTTGGCCATTAAGCACTCCTGACATTATTGTTCTTTGATAGAGACCCAACACTCTTTGTTCTTCATTACTGGGGTTCTTATAAAATGTTTTCTTTTACATCCTTTGATAGTTACATTTCATTTTGTACCTTAGTGTTTCTGATCATTTCCCTAAATGTTTATGCTGTTCTTCTATGCTCATCTTTAATGATTTGATTTAGTTTCTACTTTTTGTATGTTGTTTTTTCTGAATTCCTGTTCAGTGATTTCTTTCTTTCTAAACTGCCTCTGTAGAGTTATAATTTGGCCTTCAGTATTGTTTCTTTAAGAAGCTGCAAGCTTTTCTGGACTCTCTTTCCCCAGACTTTTATTTTCTATGGGGTCTAATGACCCCATTGTAAAATCATAATTGTAAAATAATCTGAAGATACAATAAACTGTCTTCCATTCACAGCATTGATGGTCTGGTAAAAGTGCGTACACTGAAAAAGAGACTTGATAAGTTTAATGAAGTAGTAAGTGCTCTGAAGGAGGGGAAGGCAGAGACAAGCAAGCAGGTCAAGGAGCTGGAATATTCTATTGATGCTTCAATGACCAAAATTAAGGTATGATATTAACCAGAGAAATGGCTTCTTATTACTGAAATCTCTTAAAACTTAATCTCAAATAGAAGGCCAACATTATTTCTTTTTTTTTCTTTTTAATAGGAAGTACTTTGGACAAAGATTTTGTATTTAAATGGCTTCCTGTAGACATTTATGTCAGAGGTCTCATTTTTCAGAGGCACTGGGCACTTCTAAATCCTATTTAAAGTTATTTGTGAATGTAGCTGAAATGAATCATGAAATTGGGGGCATACATCTATGTTTCAATGTGTGGTGACATTGTGAGGCTGTGGTGTTAATAATTTGGTTGTTGCCTTTATTCTTAGTGATGCGTATTGGCAGTATTTTAAATTAATCAGGGCTGAAACTTACAAACATTAAACAACAAACATAGTGGTGAGATTCATATTCTGGTTATGTCTCTTTTTTTTTTTTTTTTCAGAGCTGGTAGTAAAGAGAGTTCAGCTTGCTGAATTTGCTTTGAGGTCCATAGTTCTTGATCCCTTATCACAAGAGCACAGAGGCAAAATGAAAGCATACTGAAATTTATTAATGGTAGAAGGATTTTAGTGTGTTGAGTTTTATGTTCTAGGCCATATTATAACCTTCTCTAGTGTACTGTATTCAGATTTTGCTATTTAAAATCTCTTGTTGAAAAGATGGTAGCTAATAATAAGATAATGTGCTGGGTTTTAAAGCAGTTAAAATTTATAGCTCCCTTCTCTAATAGAAATAAGGCAAGTTGACTATTAGTATGAGATAGCCTCAAAAAAGGTCACCAAACACCCCATGTCACACGTGCTTATTGTCTTTTTTTTTTCTTTGTACGCCTCAGCACGAAGAGTAAAGGAAAACAGAAAATGAAATTGTTATATCTGTCAGTGAGATTTGAAAATATATGTAACAAAGGGTATTGCTTTATTAAATATTTTCATCATGTTATTTGCTACTCATTTTTTAAATATTTTTAAATGTTTTGTATTGTGGCCCAATATTTTTACCATGGGTGCTAGCATAATAAGAGATCTAAAACTATTCTGTGCTACCATATATAAGGTGGAACTGTTAAGTAACCACTACAGAAGCTAAGGACATGACACAGAATGCACATAGGAAGCTCCTAGTTCTCAGAATGGTAAGGATTAATTTCTGTTGCTTAAAAACGGCAGGTTTCAAAAGTGAAGGCAGGTTTTAAAGTGAAGTCCTGTCCAGTGTCAGTGACAAAAATGGAGACTGCTTTCTATGGCTTTAAATGAAAGAAGAAAGTAATGTATCCGCAGGATTTTAGAAAGGAAATGAAGGACTTGCTTAAGGTTCCTCTTCCCCCGCTCCCTCATATATATATTTTAGTTACAGTGCTCAGTGCTTTCGTAGCACTTCATATAATTTTTAAAGATGAAGTACAAACTTAAAGGAATATTATCCCTTCTTACTATTTCATTTTGCAGACCACTATAATGACAAGAGAACAGATACAGAAAGAATATGATGCTCTAGTTAGAAGCTCTGAGCATCTTCTGAGTGCACTACAGGAAAAGAAACAGCAAGAGGAAGAAGCAGAGAGGCTGCGACGCATCCAGGAGGAAATGGAAAAAGAAAGAAAGAGACGTGAAGAGGAGGAGCAACGCCGAAGGAAGGAAGAAGAGGAAAGACGTTTGTTAGTGTTGAATAAGTTGCTACTTTTGGAATGAGAAGCGAATAGGAAAGGCATTTTAATCAGCTTGTGTTTAATATTCCTGTRCCAAAAGAGAATAATACAGATTGTACTCCTGGTGTGCTATGCACTGTGTAAAAAACATTTTTTCATAAGGGTTTATATTGTAGGTATAGTCAGAAGAGAGTATGGAAGAGAAGATATGAAGCAACTGGGAATACAGTCAGACTTGGAAAGTTTCTTGACTTTACACATAGTGCCTTGTCATAAGGACTGTACTGACTTCTGGGTTACTATTTAATTTTGTGGAAGATGCTTTCTTATTTCATGTTCACTTGCATCATAATATAATTACTGAAAGTTTTTTCATCTTCCCCCTTTCCTCCCCTGCTCTTGTAATAGGAAATCTGAGATTGAGGCAAAGAGAAAACAGGAAGAGGAAGAGAGGAAAAAGAGGGAAGAGGAAGAAAAGCATATTCAGGTAATGTTTTAACTGTGCTTTCCAAAAAAATCTTTTCCACAACTTAACATTTTCCACCTGAAACTACTGAGTCTAATAGCTTCATTTTATAAGTGGGTCTCAAAATCATATGGCAGTGTTGTATTTGGCATGTTTAATATAATCTATCTAGAAATAGTACTATGTAATTTTATTTAATTGTAACTACAAAAATAGAAAAACTATGTTAAGTAAATTCTGTTGTCAGATAAGAAGGGATGTGTGTGTGAATGAGAGGCCTGTTGACAGGAGCTGGACAGTTATCTGTATCAAGGTTGTATATTTTGTCTGAGACACAAGAGAGAAGGGGCCAAAAGGTAATTTAAGAAAGTATTAATGTTCCTGAAAATTCTTTTGGCAGTATTTGTTGACATGACTGAGTAGGAATAAACAGCAAAATCAGACATTTTAGAAATCACTGTTTGGCATCCTATGGTGTTAAAGGTAAAGAAAATAAAGGGACAAGTAAAGTAACATTGTAAAAAAAAAAAAAAAAAAATTTTTTTTTTTTTTTTTTTTTTTTTTTTTTTTTTTTTTTGCCTCAGTCTTTACTGGTAAGACCAGTCTGTAGGAATCCCAGGTCCCTGGGACCTGTGGGAAAGTGTGAAGCAAGGAAGAGTTACCTTCAGTGGAGGAGGATCAGGTGAGGGAACATGTAAACACACTGGACATACACAAGTCCACAAGACCTGACGGGATGCACCCCTGAGTGCTGAGGGAGCTGCCTGGTGTCATTACAAGGCCAYTCTCAATTATCTTTGAAAGGTTATGGTGGTTGGGAGAGGTTCCTGAGGACTGGAAGACTGTCTTCCTGAAGGGCAAGGAGGAGGATCCAGGGAACTGCAGGCCGATCAGCCTCACCTCAGTCCCTGGGGAGGTGATGGAGTGAATCTCCCTGGAAACCATTTTCAAACATGGGAAGGTCAAGAAGGTGTTTGGGAATAGTCAGCATGGATTTATGAAGGGGAGATCATGCCTGACAAACCTGATAGTCCTCTATGAAGAGATAACTGGCTGGTGGATGAGGGGAGAGCAGTGGATGTTGTTTACCTTAACTTTAGCAAGGCTTTTGACACTGTCTCCCATAACATCCTTGTAGACAAACTGATGAAAGTATGGGCTAGATAAGTGGGCAGTGAGGCAGGCTGAAAATGGGCTGAACTGTTGGGCTAAAAGGATTGCGATGAGCAGCGCGAAGTCCAGCTAGAGGCCAGCCACTCAGGGGTTGATGCTGGGTCCAGTACTCGCATCTTTGCTAATGACCTAGATGATGGGACAGAGTGCCACCTCAGCAAGCTTGCAGATGATACAAAACTGGGAAGAGTGGCTGATACACTAGATGGTTGAGCTGTCATTCAGAGGGATTGTGACAGACTGGAGAAGCGGGCTGGCAAGGATCCCATGAAGTTCAACAAAGGGAAGTGCAGATACCTGCCCCCGGGTAGGAAAAACCCTGTGCACCAGTACAGGCTAAAGGCTGACCAGCTGGAGAGCAGCTTTGCAGAAAAGGCCCTGGGAGTCCTGGTGGACAACCAGTTGGACATGAGCCGGCAGTGTGTCTTTGAAGCCAAGAAGGCCAGTGGTGCATAAGGAAGAACATTGCCAGCAGGTTGACAGAGGTGATTCTTCCCCTGTAATTGTTACCGGTGAGGCCACATCTGGAGTGCTGTGTCAAGTTTAGGGCTCCCCGGTATAAGAGGGACATGGACATACTGGAGCAATTCCTCCAAAGGACCATGAAGATGATTAAGGGACTGGAACGTCTGAGATAGAAGGGGACACTGGTAGAACTTGGGACTGTTTATGTTGGAGAAAAGCTTGCTCAGGGGGGATCTCACTGATGTGTATAAATACCTAATGGGAGRGAAGTAAAGAAGATGAAGCCAGACTTTTTTCTCAGGCATGCCCAGTGACAGGATGAGAGGCAATGGGCACAAATTGAAATACTGGAAAACACATTTAAATATAAGAAGAAACATTTTTATTGTGAGGGTGATTGAACACTGGAATGGTTGCCCAGAGAGGTTGTGGCGTCTCTGTCCTTGAAGATACTCAAAACCTGACTGGACATGGTGTTGTGCAGTGCTCTCTAGCTGATCCTGCTTTGAGTAGGGATTGTGCTAAATGATCTCCAGAGATTCTTTCCAGCCTCAACCATCTGTGATTCTGTGATTAAGAGCTCAATCCTGGATTTAAAGGCATTTAGTAGAGTTGAAGAGCTTCCACAACATAAAAATAAAGTGATATGGAAGGCTGTAATAGAACTGAGATGAAAAAGAAATGGAGATACAATCCGACCTGGAGATGATCTTTCAGAGCCCATTTCTTATTCTTTCTGATAACTTATATTGAAGCTGGGTGTTGAGGGTGATGGAATTGTTGTGAGCCCAATTGCACTACATGCATCAAGGAAAACATTTGTAGAGTGGGATCATACTAGATTTGTGATGGAAATTAGGCTATTGTAGTAAGTTGAACTGGTAAATAAAGGAATAATTTTTAGGAACAGGAGGTGTTAACTAAATATTTTCAATGAAAAAGAAACATTTGTCATTTAGGTCTCTGTTCAGTGTTTTGATTTGGGGAGGTGTTGCTAAAACTCACATATTTTGCAGTTTTCTGTCCAGAGTGGTATTGCACAGAGTCATATGAATTAAGCTTCTGATAATACTTCATATGCTATATGATCATGACTAATCATGATACCGCCATGAAGAATATGGAAATTATTTTAATTGAAATACCTTCAAGTGATTCAATTTTGCTCAGTTTCTAGTGCAAATGTTTCAAGATGAGGAAGTACCTGTTTAGTGTAGAGAAATAACCTTTAACCTAGGCTGCAGTGGGCTTGGGCTGAAAGGAAAGTAGAGGAAGAGAGAGGAGCATTTATTGTGTATGAAAAATGAGCTCTCTGTATTCTGAATCTAAAAGCAATGAAGTATTTTGGTTGTAACTATGTGGTTAGGCATAGTGTCTGTAAAAATCAATGAAGATTGCTTGCAAGCCCTAAATGATGCCCTCCCTGTACCATGATTTAATCAAGTCCTAAAGATTGTATTTCCTGAGTTTCCAAGTTGGTTTTTGTACCCTTGTTACGAATTAAGTGGCTGGAACTAACTTAGAGGTTATATCCTAACTTTGACCAAAAATGGATCTTTCTTGTGTTACCGTGTCTATCACCTGTGTCACGATAGTAAGCAACATCAGTTTATAGAAATTAGGTATAAAAAGTTAGCTGCTAGTCTTCAAATCATTGTTCAGAGACTATTTCAGAAGTTCCTAGTATTTTGGGAGAAATTCATAGAAGTTTTCATTCAGGAACAGTTTAAATGGATTAAACTGTGTCTGCTGAGGAAAGAAGATGGACTACTACCAGAAGTTTTAAAAACTTGGTCTGCCAGTCCTATATGCATTTTTAAGGCTAGCTTTTATTTATATTTCTTTGTTTCTGAAATGTGCATATCTGCAGTGCAGGATGTAATTACACTTTTACTTAGAAACACTTACTGCATTCTGGATAAAAAGCAGATATGTAATTCTGTAGGGCATTTCTTTCTTCTACATACAGTTCTACATACAGTTCTACATACAGTTCTACATACAGTTCTACATACAGTTCTACATACAGTTCTACATACAGTTCTACATACAGTTATTCATTATCTCTCCTTTTGGTGGTTGATACTATTAGCTAATCTAGGCTTCACAGAGAAAGTCTCTGGTGTTACTGCATTGCTTTGCTGATGCAAATTCACGATGACCAGTGGGAGTGGCTTTGTTTTGTTGACTTTTGGGCACCAAGAAAGGCATTGCTTAAAGTTGGCATGTATGACTTTCAGAAGTTTGCATTGAATGCTCAAATTTTACTTGTTGTGTGTGCAAGACCCTTCTTTGTTAAATAATGATGGTAAGGCGGAATTGTGGCTTTGCTCTGCAGAGGCAACATATCTGGATTGTTTCCTCACTGCAGTAAGTCAGAATTTTGCCGTTTACTTAAATTTGGGGACAGATCAGGTCTAAAGCGTTCATCCTGATCCCCTTTCAAAATGAACCACAGACCTATATGCAAAATAATACTTATTGCTAGGTCCTATAAATGCCAAATGCAGAATACAAAGGAAATACTGTGTTAGGGCTATGGAGGACTAACCATACTGCTGTGTGTCATCTGAGTTTTATTAATTCTAAAGATTTCTCAAATCTAATTTTCATGATTAGTAAAATAGTTGAGGAAAAACGTGATGTGTTTTTTATATAGGAGTGATTGATTGACATTTTAATTTGAGTAAGTAATTCAAGTGATGAGTTCTAATCATCTGATAAACTATGAGAAGCAAGATGCAATCTGTAGCTCTTGTATTTTTCTTGAATCAATTTAAGAACTATTCCTGTTACTTTTTTAATTTTGTAAATTTGGCATGTAAGCTATAAATGTACTTTTTTGCACATCTTTCTAACCATTTGCTTAAGTAACATTTTGTTTTTGATTGGATAAGATTAAAGTTTTGGTTTTATAAAACAGGCTGAAATTGAGGCTCAGCTAGCTAGAGAACGTGAAGAAGAAACCCAGCACCAAGCAGTCCTTGAACAGGAACGTCGTGATCGTGAACTTGCAATGAGAATTGCCCAGACTGAGGCAGAACTCATCAGTGATGAGGCACAGCTTGATTTAGGATTGCGGAGGTATGGGGCTTAATACTTTTAAATCTCTGCTTTTTCTTTTCCTTAGCTGATTTCTCTTGAGAATACTAAGCTCTCGTTTGTTTTATGTGTTTATGTATTAACTAAAAAAACCTTTCAAGTTAACATATTAGAATATTTTTTTCAAATTAACTTGTCAAATTTGTTAAAAACTGCTTGTTTCTGCTGAGAAATAGTTTTTCCATTGTGCATCTTGCTACATCAGTAATTTAGATATATGTGAATATGACTCCAGTTCTGTGGGAAAGCATCATGTTGAAAAAAACAAAACCTCAGTCCGTTTCTTTTTCTCTTCTTGAATCCTGGTGAGGATGGCAACTGATTTGAATTACGATTTTATGACCCATTTAAAGTAGGGGCCGGAATTTTTTCAGTGGTTAGCAGGAATAAAATGTAGCCTTTCTAATACTTGATGATTGCAGTTGTATATTACCAATTTATTTATTTTCAACTAAGATGCCCTCTTTTAAGGCAGAAATAATATTTATTTCCCTATCCTGACTGGTAAGTTTTTATAACGCAGAAAGGCTATGGGCTTGAAAATTAAGCATTTTCTTAAATATTTTCTGTTGTTGTTTTGTTTGAACTTTCCAATGAGTCAGTGCTTGACTTTTGGTGTGCAGATCCATATTGCCTGCAAAGCATGACCCCTTTATGTTTAAAGGGTGAATCCACAGAAGCTCTATAGCCAGCAAATATACATATAATTGATGCATATTCTGACTGTGTGGTGGTGTGCCTTTGTTTCTCCCCAGAAGTTATTTTTAGGATATGTTCTTAATGCAGTTCTCCTTAGGTGCTAACACAGAAAGATATTTATGTTTTTTGGCAGTTATAAGCTCACAAAAAGGAGTTTTCTTTTGTTTTTATATGAGTAGTTCTGATTTCAGATTACTTAGTTCAAGTATGATCAAGATTTATATAATATGTGTATATTTATATATTAAACACACAGGTGCGCGTGTATACACACACACACACACACACACACACACTTATACTTGTAAATACACATGTGGTTTAATGAAGTTTCACTGTCCCACCTGGGCAGTTTCTAAAGGCTCCATACATTAATTGGGGTTCAATGAAAAGTGAATCAGGGCTTTTGACTTCCTGTATCAAGAGTGCTGCAGGAATATTGTGAAAAGCTTAGTTGAGAATTTGGCATGAATGTAAAAAAAAATAGTATTTACTGATCAGATTGTTTTTAGGGGCTTACCAACATGATTGTGCCATTGGCTTGTTAGATGATGCAAAAGCCCTTCATAAATGAGTGTTTCCACATGATTCAAGCTCTTAAATATTCTCTGTTTGCTACTCAGAATTTTATTTAGATGCGTACTTTTTTAATAACTGCATCTCTGTATGACATACCTAGGTAATTTTTGTGTCATGTACCATATTAATTTGTAAACACTGCTGCTAAAATTATCAGTGTTTTTGCTCTTGTTTATCATACAATAGCTATCATATTATCTCAGATATGACTTTAAGCTGTTCAGCTGGATGTCCAAGCTAAGCGCTTTACAGGCATCATTCTGGAGATTTTTCACGTTTTCCCTATTTGGATTTTGGTGCAATACAGTACGTGGAAAATGAACCCAAAGTCACTGTAGTGTTGCAACCTGGCAAACTTCTCCTCTCAAATATGAAGGAAGAGAGGGTTTGGAGGAGGAGGGCTCAGAGAATTCAATAACTTTCCTGGGTCAACGAAGCTCTAATCTCCACAGTACTTCCTACTGCTCAAGGGCAATCCTGGTATTGGTCTTCCTCGTGAAGTCCAGGGATGGATGCTTAGGCTAACCAGCCAGTTTCCCTCTGCCGTGAAGTGGTAGGAGAATGAAGACTCTGCTCTGAAGGGTTAGAAAGGACAGAATGGTCTGAACAAGTTAACACAGCAATGTAAATCCTTGCTTGAGCAAGATGAGATATAAACCTAGGAAAAATAGTAGAGAGATTTTTCTGCTTATATGAGACTTCTTTTTAGGTCATTAGCAAAAAATTTCTTCCTGACTGTTTTTAGACATCCCCAACTTTCCAGAGTGTTAAACATGTCCAAAAAAGAAGATTCTGTTAATTTCAGCTTTGATTTGATTTTGTTCTGATTTATTTAAAAACGAACTAAAACCTTGCCCAAAACCCAGTATCTTCTACTGAAATTAAAGGGCAAAATTTCCATATAACTGCAGGAATGGGTTTGAAGCTGGAAGATGTGTTGAAATTCTTCTCTGTAAGTTAAATCTCATCATTGGTTTGAACAAAATGTGCAAGTTAATTAAAACAAGTCCTCAGGACTTATGTTTAACTGATATCAATTAACGTTTTACTAGAGTCTACTGAAGTTGTATTCTGCCATCTTCTGGATTCAAGACCTCCATATTCTATCTTACCTTAAAATCACTGTGACTTTTATGTGTATTTTCCCTTTCCATTAAAGCTTGGTGTAGTAAGATGCAGTATGTGTGCATTATGCTGAATTCGCACAGTGCCACCGGTTCTCCAGTGCTGTCACATTTGCAAATAAGTGTTTTAGGTTTAGGCTTTGGCATGAACAAAGGGATATTTTCCATTGTGCTGCACTACCTGTGGAGTGCAAATAGTAAGCTCTGCAACTTCTTAGCTGCTTAGGCAGTTATGTGCCACTGCAAAGGAACTCCCATGTTTTGCCCACTTTTACGGAACCTGTGATGCTATGCACTGGCGTATTTGAAAATAGGCAGCCTCTGTTTCATTTTTTTTTTCTCCTCGATACCTTGCTTCATTTACCTTAGTTTTTCTAAATATTTACAGGAGTGTAAATAGGTGTAGTTTCTTTTAGAAATATACTCATTGATATTTGTCAAAGAAAAAAAGCCTGGTATGTTGTTCTGGCAGCGGCTTCAGCTTTTTTATTTGTATTATTCTGTGCTGAATATGCTGGACTTCTCCTGGATTCATAGAATTTTATTATTCATCCAAAATTGAGAAGCACATGTAATAAGGGATTTACTGCACACAAGTGTAATTTAACAGAAGTGTTTAACAGTTGAGTAGAAGTTACAATTAAATAATGGCCTTATCTATTTTCATCTGTGCAAAATTTTTTGTGGCTTATTTCAATGTATTAAATAATACAGTATGTAGCACTAAAATAAGCTAGCCTCAGTGAAGATGATTTATCTGTTCTGTATGTTTCGTTGGACCAATCCAAATGTGTTCTTATTTGTAGCATATTTGATGCTGGCACTCTGCTGCATGTGTGTACATGTGGGTCTTCGTTATGGTAGTCAGACTGAATTCCCAGTGTCTTTTAACAGACTGCATGAAGCAGCTCTCTGCCCTGTTCCTGGAGCAGCTGAATGAGGATTGTTGTTATTTCTTGTGATATGCTTATCTACGCATAAAATCCATAAATAGCATGTCTCTGAATCTTTGATTCAAAAGGTGAAATCAACTGACTTACAAATAAGTAAAGAAATCTGAACTTAATGTTAAAATATAAAACATAAGCATAATAAAAAAGGGAAAGTTCCAGCTGTGAATTAAAAATTTTTCCAAACTATCTTAATTTTACTTTTTCTAACAATATTGCCCTCATGACAGAATGAGAAAGATGTAGGAAAAAAGTATATACAATCCATAATCAGAAAAAATCATAAGATAAATCAGAGGATGTGTGTGTGTGTTGGGGGGGGAATAATACAATGACCAACCTTTTCCTCCTTCAGATTATTAGAAGGCTAATTAGGGAATAACTAGACTAACATAAATATCTTCTGTTTGCAGAGCCAATGAAACAAAGCTGCAAATGACTGCGTATGATATTTTTTTTTTCATCTTGAATATTCTAATAGAAAATAATGTAACATTAATTAATTCAAAGGAAATTGATATTGTCCTCATATCATTTACTAATACCCCTATAATAATCTTTATTAGACTGAATCTGTAAAATACAAAGCAATTTGTAATACTTTATATCCCCTACTTTGCTTATATCTAATATACAATTTAACAGTAAACTAATAAATCTAATAATGTTCATTTAAAGATGATTATAATTAGTGTAAATTTTTCTGCATACCAGCCATTTTTTACTGTCCTATATGATTTATTTCTTCTTAACAACAAATCAGGACTAAATATTATATATAATGAGAATGGTTATTACTTAAAATTAGCAGCTGTTTATTTTCTGCACTTGAATTAGCTTCAGTTTGGTTGTCAAGAGACTACTACAGTTATAAAGGCTATTTTTATTTAATATATTTGGTTTATGCTTATTTATCAATTTTTTTATAGGGAACAAATGGCCACAGAAATGTCAGAAATATTGTCTAGGTAGGTGAAAAGACAACACCAATTGAATTAATCATTTTGTAAAAAGAAATTACACATGAAATGGGTTGAAATATAATTGAAAAGTAATGGAATTAATTTTTAAATGCTAATAAACAATTTTTTCAGATAAATTTCCTATATCAACACCTTTTGTGTTAACAATCATTACCTGATTTTTCAGTAATTATTTTTCTGTTATTTTAATTGATTATGTAAAGAAAGAATAAGAGTAACTCAGTGGATAACTATTCTGGGGTTTTGTATAATTTTGATAGATAATGTTCCTCAAGCTTGCTTCTCTCTTCACCCTTTTTCTGAGGATGATACAAAACTAGGCTCCACATCTTTTCAAGAAGAATTTTTGCAAATTCAACACCGTGTTAATTAATAAAATTATCTAATGTTAATGTAACTGTTAGGAGCTTTTAATGAGATACTAAGTTCAGTTGTAATTCCATTCAAATAAACACAATTTTGAAAGTTATCTTGTTAAGTGTATAAAAAGCACTCTAAAACACTAAACAACCCCCCCCCCCCCCCCCCCCCCCCCATCTGAGATTTTTTTCAGATGCTAATGGAGGATTTCATGCACAGTGCAGGAGTAAGAGAAAATGCAGGTTCAGGTCTGAATGCAATTCTCCTGTAACAGTCTCATACTAGTTTGTATTAGAAGACTCATTCTCTGTTGCAAGGAATTGTTATGGTGTCCTCCACCTCAGTGAGTAACTAGAAGATGTTTTCTGTAACCTGAGGACAGAAGCAGCCTTTTGACATTCATTGTCTGGAACTTACTTGGGAACTCAAATTGCTTTGAGTTTTTAAAAGTAAATCCTCTGTAAAACAAGCCACTGTGCTGTCTATATAGTCTCAAGATTATCAATCTCACATGGTTGATGTGTTTTCTAGTTATAATACTGATAATTGTGAACACAGCTGTTAACTAAATTTGTTCATTGTAGCAGTATTTTAAAAATGGGAGTGAAGAATGTTGTATTTAATTAATTTGGACCAATATAGATGACCAGATTGTATCACATATATTGACATAGTTCCAGTGACACCGGTCAAGTCTTAATATGCAAAAGAAGTCACTAAACTTTGACCAAAATGAGAGGTTCTGTGTGTCAGTAGAACTAAAAATACAGTACTTCTTAGTGCATGCTTATTTGACTAAAAATTTTCACTTTCCATAGACTGGAGACTTTTGATTTGAGACTGAATTTTTAAGTTTGAAATTGTCCTTTTTTTGATGTATGACCTGTTATGGTCAGATTGAGCAGTGAAGACTGACTGCCAGACTGTTACGCTTAAAATCATGAAGAAAACAAAATGGTGATCCTAAGTGCAGAGTAGCACTGTAATGGAAAGGTCAAGCTGTTCAATTGCATTAACATTCTTAAAGATTACTAGTTAACCAGAGCTCATACAGCCTAGTTCTGCTCCTCTAAATTATGTAGCAACTCTTAGAACAGTGGGTAGTGTTGCTAAATATGGAAAATCCTCAGGATTTGGCAAATTAAGATTCAAGAAGGTTAGACACCAGGTAACGGAAATTACATTTAGCAACAATCTTTTAATGTCCTACAGGCATGCTGTTTATAATGCAATATTAATATATATATTTTGAAGATATTCTCTTTGATGATTTATTTTACATCTATCACGTATAGTACTATGGGTAGGGAAAACTTACCGTCACTGAGCTATGTATTGATTAAAAGGCAAAGAGAATTTTCTTTGTCAAACTTCTGATGTACAATACATAACTGGAAGCTGATTGTTGATTCAGATTAGTAGTACGAGTAGACTGAATTAAACTGATGCTGCAATAAACAGTAAGATTCTGTAGTGTTAATTACATTTGTGGAGATGGTTCAGTTGCTGTTAAGAGCATTTTGTTAAACAGATTGTTAAACAGATTTATTCCATGAAACCTGCAAATGGTATTCATTTGCTGTGTTATCTCCTCTTTCAGGACTCTCATATCTACATAGAGACATTCTGCAATAGCAAATGTATTCATATCCTGTTAACTAAAAAGGGAAAATAAGTAACATTAACAATTTACAGTCTCTTTTCAGAGACCTTTAGATTTTACAGAAAAATAAACTTTATAATCCAGTGAATATCATTTTGAACACTGTAATAATGTAATAGTCCCACAAAGATGTTATTGCAAAAACAGCATTTAACTGAAAAGAGCTGTTTTCTGTCTCTTTTTCTTCTGAATTTTTAATGTAGCCTGTTGTATCAAGTATTTTGCTCCCCTGTTAAGGATCTTCTGTCTGGCCTGTGGAACAAATCCTCTCAGAGACTGAAAGATAATTTAGTCTGCCTCCTATCTTACTCACAGGCATTAGCAGATGTTGGCAAAGTCATGCATCTGTTCTGAGTTCCTTGGTGTTTAAAAGTGTTCGGATTTTCACCGACAGTTGTAGCATTTTGAACCTGATTTGTGTCTTGATAATCCATGAGAAGATCACAGTCCCAGAGGGAGAGTCCTTTAACTCCTTATCCACGCCATTTGTAAGAATAACAAATGAAAGTATTTTTGTCGGGATTATCTTCATACATGTACATGTAGTGTATATTTGCTGGTACCTTATACATACTTTTAGAGAAGATGGATGTTTTCGTAATAGTTTCTTACTCGCATTTGCAGTTGGCTGTGTTGCACATTATTTACGTAATTAATACCTTTTGCCTTTGAGAAATGCTCTTCCTGGGTGGGTCTCTCTTATATTAGTCAGCCTTTCTTCTGAGAATGGTCTTTGTCTTTTGGTCTCTCAGTGATTTTTTTTTTTTTTTCCCTCCCCAGAATAGCTATTGCTGTTCTCAGAGAGCTACTGTAACATTAATTAGAATTAATTTGATTTCTTCTCCCAAATGAGACTTTTATGAGAGGCATGGAATATATTCTCTAGTGTTGGAACAAGGATTTTGTTCTAATCCAGTTGTTAAACAGCAGAGGAAACACCTTTTCTCCCTTCTTGTCTACTTTAGAATTACTTTTCCCCCTCTTCTGTTTTTCTAATGGAACTGAAAATGTATGTGGCCACTCTTTGTTAGCAGTATTCTGCATCTTGACTCTTACCAAGAATAATGCACATCACCATGGGTTAGGGTAAACACGCAGAATATGTGTCATCTTGCATTAACTATTAATGATAATTCCTTTTAATCTCTTGGCAACTGATCAGATTATTCATAGAGAATAATTTTGGTCCTAAAAGATACTTTCACTTTTCCTTAATCTTTTGGAAGTCTTAAAAGTAATTTGGTACTTTGCCTTTGAATTCAGTCCTCCTGCTGCTGCTGGTTTTTGTCGTTGTGAGCACGCTACAGTGTCGATCTTGGAATCCATTCCTCCTGTTGTAATATTTCTTATTTCATACCTATCTGTACCTTGAAAAGAGATACTTTTTTTTTTTTTAATAATTGTAGGGGTCCTTCAGTTCAAGCCACAAAAGCTGCCGCTGGTACTAAGAAGCATGATCTCAGTAAGTGGAAATATGCAGAACTTCGTGATACAATCAATACATCCTGTGGTAAGTTTTCTTCTGGTTTGGAGGAGAGAGAGAAATCAGGTTCTAGTAATATAAAAGCTGTTACTTTTTCCTTGTGACAAAGTTAAAAGCTCAAGTCATGACTTTATTCATGTTCGAATGAATGTCCTATTAATTTTAAAATGTTATAGTTTCCCCCCCAAAAAACTAGCGAACTCAGTTATTTCCTTATTCAGGAAACAGGAGTTGCTTTGTTACCTCTTTTACAGATTATATATTTATAATACAAAAATGCTTGGGCCATAAAATGTATGCTGTGATTTCTTAATGACATTGTTTCAGTTTTATGTATTTCTACAAAGGGAATTATATTTATAATGCTTTACCTAAAGTTTGAATGTTCCATCAGGATTTATAACTTCTTGCTATCATATCTTGCTGTCACCAAATCACAAGAAAGAAAATTTGTCATGTTAAGCGTAGTATAAAATATTTTCTATCTTGGATGTTTAGATTATTCTTTGAATAGTTTTCCCAATGTGTAGCTTCATTCGGGAAGCTAACAGTTATGATGTTAATTACTTTTCCCCCAACATTATGAAGGTAGAAATTAACATGAACTACTCCTTTATTATATATTACTGTTTTTATCCTGCTTCTAACTGCAAGCAGTTGATTAACTTCTTGGAAAAGATTACTTCGAATTCCTCCCTGATTTAGTAATTGGAAACAAATCCATATTCTCTGTATTTGTTTTTAACCCCCTAAGTTAGCTCCAAATGCTAGCTGTCTTTTTACCACTTTTAAACAGGTAAGACTGGGATGATGTTTTCAACAGGCTGGGTGATGTAGTAATAGGTGGTGCTAATGCACATAGCTGTTCACCCCTAATGAACCCAGTTCAGACTCTCCTAGGTGACTAGTGAAATGCCTTGGAATCATTCTGTTTCCTGGTATCATGAAATTCAGCAAAAATAAAAGATCTTTAGTAAAGTGGAAAAGGAACCCAAATCTGAGTGGTCAAGTTGCCAGATATTCCTCCCCCCCACCCCAGTTGCAGAAATAAAGGGTGAGATTTTTTGTCTCCTGTTGGCTTATGATGAAGTCAACAGGCAAAGTTAAGTGAAGTGAAAATTGTAATTGCAGCAACTCACTGCCCCAAATCTGACAGTAGAACAGCTACTTTGGGGACTGTTGCCCCTCTAAAGGGGAAAAGGGCATAGCACTCCAAGGGAGTTTGAGCTATAAAATTCAGGCCCTGATATTGCAAAGAATCATGTCTTTATGTTTAATGCAATATTAATAGTTATTAATAAAAATCTGTGTTAGAAAGTTGTTTAAGAAACTACTTTTGGCTGTGAAAATAGACGGAGCTTTTAGCAACCTGTATATAAAAGTTACAGCTCACAAAATTTTAATTTCCTTGTATTATAACACATTAGTGTTACAATTTGATCTAAAATTATGTAACTATTAATGAAAAGCATTTAATAAATCTGTTTTCTGATTTGACTCTTATTTGACTATTTTTGACTTCTACCTTCCTTTCTCTTTTTTGAGACAGATATCGAACTATTGGCAGCTTGCAGAGAAGAGTTTCATAGACGGCTAAAGGTATATCATGCTTGGAAATCCAAGAATAAGAAGCGCAATGCAGAAATGGAACAGCGTGCACCCAAATCAGTCACAGACTATGGTGAGGAGAGATAAATTTATGTTTGTAATAACTTTGGGTAAAATATTCCAGATAAAACATTTTTAGAATGAATATTTTTTTCTTGTTATATTGAAGAAAATTCTTGTTTGCTTAAACTATTTTTATATTGAATTAAGGTAAATATTTCGAAAAGATTAGAACTGGAAAATGCTTTGCAGTGAGTAGAAGTTGAGTTACTGTGCCACTTAAGATTGAGGAAGGTTGTTTTTCGTTTATGAAACTGTGGCTTGTATTTGAAGACTTTCTAGTACATCTTATTACATATATAATGTTTTTAAGGTGGTTCAGACTATTTCTGACCTCTGTAGTTAACAGATACTTCTTTCAGAGTACTCCTAGGTGTAATTCTCTGTTACAAACTATCATCTAAGATAGAATAGAGTTTCTAAACAATTCCCACAAATACTCCATCTGTCAAAGAACTGTGTATGGTTTCTTGGTGCTAGAAAAAAAGGAGATAGTAAATTAGTAAATAGAGCATGATTCCTTCCTGGTATGTTTGGGGTCCAGACAAACAAAAGGCTTGGTGAGGTTTTCTTTCTCAGGTTTTATCATTTTTTAAGATACAGTTTTATTTTTCTAAGCAGCTAATGATTTTCTTATTTAGATTGCTTTAAGCCTTATATATTTCAGGTGACCTTTTCCTTTTTTAATTCTATAAACATTGATATTGCAACTTCTGATTATGGGATGGCAAATTTTATGTAGTCCCTGCTTTCGTATTAGGCTGCTATTCTGCTGATTGCACAGATGGGTGTTTATTGTGAGCTTTCAAAATAATGCACTAATGAGAATAACTGACTACCTTTCCTATTCAACAAGAAGATGTAGGAGTTATGTTTAACACTGCCAGACCTGAAAATTAGGTGCCCTGTTTCTGGAGTAATACTTGCAGGGTGGATTGTTACCTTTTTTCTTTTTCCTAGTCCAGTGATCACCTGCTATAAAAGGAATCTAAGAAATGAACAGAATTGCAGTGAACAGATGTAATCGTACAGTCCAGTCTTTCCTGCTGCCTTCTGGACCCACAGCTCTTGTGTTCCTGCCTGCAGAGTTAATGGGGGAGGATGAGGAAGGGGAAGCGGGGGAGAGGGTGCTCTCTCCATAGTCCCATTGGGCTGGGTTTAGGCCACTGTCCTGGGATGACGGGGGCTGTGGATCCCAGGTATCCCACTTGTTCTCACTGTCAGTTGTTATACAAAAGTCTCTTCTTCCCCTTGATGCATTTACTGAGTTAGGTGTTGCCTGAGCATTACCTGAGAATTTGAGCTTCTCAGGGAACTTTGGTGTGTATATGTAGTAGGAAGGTTTAGGACCCCCTGCTGTACAGCCTAAGCATGAAAAAGGTGTTAGCAAAAATCAGGGTCCTTGTTGCCATGCCTAGTAATGTGGCTTTAAGTGCTTAAGAAAGCTGATGACTGAAACAGCGGTGAAAGGCTTTTCAAGTGCTTCTGCAAAGTTGTAAGTTGTTTTGAGTTTGAGCTCCTACATTCCATCTGGAGCTAAGCAGTTAAAATATTCATGAGCCATAAAGCACTTTATTGCTAATGGGAAATATTAAAGAGCATAAAATCTTTGGAATTGTACAAATAAAGGTTGCAATATCCATGTTCTCATCATACTGACTTTAAAAAGACAAATTTACATCATTCTTTCCAACATTTTTTGTTGCATTTTTTCACTTTTCTTGAAATATGGCTCCATATTTCTGCAAAAAAGTTAGAACACTGCAGATGATAAGAAAAATACAGTAATGTACTGATACTGACCTTTATAGTCTACCATTAGTGTCAGAGGTAATTCTTTCTGTTGTGAGTAATTATACTACATGAGCATTTTACTTCTTTGTATTATAATTATCCTAGAAAGTAATGAAAAAAATTCTGGTTTCTTAGATGGCAAGGTATAATTCCTTTGCGTAGATATCGGTGAATATATGCTTCAAATGATGTAGCTGCTTCTTTCCATCTTTTAGCACTAATGTCATATATTTTTACAGTTGTCCATTGATTAAAGTCATTTGTTCAATACAAGGGCTAAGCACTGGCTTGTGGATGATTATTAGAATGGGTAGATTTGATATTAATAGAGGTCTGGAAATTAGAGGCTTTTATTTCCTAATAAAAATATCAAAAATTAAAAGTACTCTGTTGAATAGCTAGCAGATTTGTTACAGCAAGCTGTGCTTAGCTTACAGCTGAGTTTTTTGTAACAGGCATTGAGAATCATTGAATAATCAGTTTCAAAATTAAATCCTGATGGAACTAGAAGCAATTGGAAATCTATGAAAGTTGAGAAAGGAGACATTTTATTCATGTCAGAGAGCAGAAAATGAGTACAAATAATTAGCTCAACACCTCCATTTCTTTTTTAACTAGAATTTCAGTTTGTCTGTCATCAGCATTCGTGAAAATCATTGAGGTAATGAAAGTATAACTTAAACAGGATCAGTGCTTTTATGTTTTGTTCAACATGTAATATTTGTTTACAGATTTTGCACCATTTTTGAACAACTCAAGTAAGTGGGGAAATGGTTTTTTAAGCTAACTKTAAAGAATAGGAACACTTGAAAGCTCTATACTAACTTCATTTATCCAGTGTTTTGCTACACATGTACATAGAATTGTTAAAATAGAATGTTATATTACTATTTTTTAATTATATTCAACTGATGGTAATTATATATTACTCTAGTGTATTTTACTGTATATTTTCATCAGATCCTACCCATCTGAGCAGTCATGGGAAGAGAGAACGAAATAACCTTCTAATACAGGTTATTCGAAAGAACAAGCACCCCCCCCCCCCAATAAATGCTGTGCTAATTCTGACTACTATTTTTACTCTCTGCACAAGCTTATCTGTTGTAGCAAAACTCTGGAATCAACTTAATATAACAGCTATTTTCCTAGCACACAAACTAACATTCAGGTGATGGTTTCTTTTTGAATAAAGAAATACACTTCCTTAGCGGTGAGAAATAGCGGCTATATTGGCTGCTTAGTGTTTCCAGCTTTTCGATTTCCTCTTGTATGTAGATACGCGCAGGATTAGAAATAAGTTTTAGCAATTGCCATTGCAGTGCAAAAAGCTTTTGATAGTATTAAAGCACTGATCTGCTGTGATAGATATTCAGACAATTTGCAGAAATAGAATTAATTTTCTGCAATTATAGACTATGTCTCCATATAAAACATCTTTGAATAAAACATGTTTTATCAGAGCTGCTGAATAAAAGTAGTATTCACATACTAAAATCTATTTTATTTTTCTTCTTTTTATTTATGTGGACATGAGAAAAAGTTTGAGGGGGTAATGTATGTATTTTTAAGATACCACTTTTCAGCTTTAGAAATTTGTTTTTTCTTGAATGTGAGTAAAAGCAATTTCAAGGGACACTTGCTAGTCTATTAATCTTGTTCATAACTGTAAAAACACATTATTAAAAGTGACTGTCATTTTTCATTCTATTAAATTTTAGCTCCACAGTTAGTTTTGCTACTTAATAGACAACTGCCAAAAAGGAATTAATTTTACTCCCTTTATTCTAAGACACTGAACTATTAATACTAATGTTCTTCTGTATAGATGGCATAGATTCCTATTCAGAATTTCTTAAAGAGAGTATTTATTATAAACCACTAAAACAAGATCACTTCAATAAGCTTTTGCAGGAGGCAGGTCTTAAAGAAAAGGGTCTYGCTCAGAAGCCTTTCCTAGTCAAGACCGATTATGACACTGTGTTCATAACTGTAAGAAGGTTGATCAGTTGATGAGTTAACATAGAGAGTATTTGCTTTTCTTCGACAGGAAGTTTCTCTTTTCTCTGCAAAGTTGGAAAGAAATCTGTGGAACTCTGTGAGAGTCCAAAAATGCATATGGGAAATGTTTACCAAAAATGTATGTGAAGCTCTAAGTGGTCTCCTGTAGAAGTTTGGTCAGTGGATCTTAATGGTCTGAAATAAATACCTTCTTAAAAAAAAAAAAAAAGAAAAAAAAAAAGAAAAAAAAAACGGCCAGAAAGTAGTTCTAACACTGGAATATAGTACACAGGAATCAAGACAGATGGTTATTTTTGATGGCTGTTTTGTAGTAAGCAGGATATGTTAATATTTCTATTAACAAATTAGCCAGTAACAAAATTACACACCCTTCTGTGTTGACTGTCAAAAGAAAAATCTTTCTTTAAAGGTGGTGCTTTGTATTTTTGTATCTAAAATTGGTTCTTTGCACAGTGACCTTGTTTTACAAAGGAATGGACTGAACTAGACCAACTATTGATTAATATTTCTGGCTGATAAGGAATTTTATATAGAAAGTTATACCTTAAATATTGGTTTAAAGCAGAATGTGATACTTCATTCACCTTGTTTTGTATAAATGTACTTGAGGCCAGTGAGCAGCCTGGTGTTAGAGGCAGGAATAGTAGTTGAACACGAGCCTTTTTTCACCAGCATCGTTGTTGTAGTGATTAGAAGAATGCACATTCTGTTAGACTGGAGCGCTTTAGACTTTTGGATGACTTTGTATTCTGGGAGTGTCTCATTTTTTCTTTGCTGATTAATTAACCAATTTGTCTTTTTTTTTTTTTTTTTTTTTTTTTTGGTATGATAGCTCAACAGAACCCAACAGCCCAGCTACCAGCCAGACAACAGGAGATCGAAATAAACAGACAACAGCGTTACTTCCGTATTCCTTTCATCCGTCCCATGGACCAATATAAAGATCCCCAGAACAAGAAGAAGGGTTGGTGGTACGCGCATTTTGATGGGCCATGGATTGCTCGGCAAATGGAACTTCATCCTGACAAGGCACCCATTCTCCTTGTAGCTGGTTGGTATTGAAAGCAGAATTCAAATGTAGAAAAGGTTCATTGTTAACATATTTTAGAAAAGGAGGACAATGATGTAAGTTCCCCAAGTCATATCCTGTTTTTTTCATCAGTGTTTTTCAGCTTTTTTCTTTCTTGTCTGGGCAGAATTTGAGAATTTGGTACTGGTGTTGATGGTGGCCAAATGTCATGCAAGACCATTTGAAGGTGTAACTGGTCACGTGTATTGTACTTGTGTGTGTACTTTAATCTAGGAAATCACAGAAAGAAGTGTGGAAGTTAGGTGTAAATAGTTTGATTATTAACCATGCTCAGATTACGCACTGAATTGGAGACAGCATGAAAATAAAAAGTGGTCATAAACTGATCTGGGAAACTCCTAGTCCCTGCTGTATTGGATTTGAGTTAGCTTTGAAACATTACAGCAATATGTATCAAAACAYCTTGTGCATTAAAAATTTTGTCTTTCTGTAAGATGGTGCTAATAACAGACTGATGCTTTTACACTATTTATGCTGCCTAGTATGGGACAAGGGCTTCTTAATCTTAAACATTTAAAATAAAAGCTAAATGTGGCAATGGATAGTGAAAGATCTGGTAATGAAATAGGTCTTCACTGTCTGGAGGTTGATTGAAGGAGGAAGGAAAACTGGAAAAATGCTCTGTTTACAGTTGTATTTTGAGTTTTTGTGTTCAACTTGAACAGAGGAAAAGGCCGTAATTTGTTAGCTTCACAGAACGATGCTGTAACCACAGCCAAAGTTCCTTATCTTTCTACTAATTATTTTTAATAGAAGTACTTAAACCATCTTCTGTTTAGTGCCAAAGGCCATAACTAAAAGTAGGGCTGCATTGCTATCATGAATGCCACATTCAGTGGTTCACCTGTTAAAAATAAGATTAAAATAATTTCATTGGACTCCATGTGGGCAGTACCATTTGGTAAACATGAAGTTTGTTTGGCATATGAGGCTGACGGATTCACAATACTGGCAACAGGATCAAAAGTCTAATTTCTTGGTCATTTTGCTGTGCTTAAACAAATTCAATAATAATAACAACAGTTCAGTGGCATATGTAAAAGAAATTCAGTGGTCATCCTGTACTGGATTTCAGGAGAGTATCTCAAGATCTCTTTTTGGCATCTCCCTTTTGTTCCCTTTTGCTCGCTTTTTAAGCATGGTTTTGTCAGTCTCAGCATCTGATATTAGTTTATTCTGAAAACATCTGTTATGTCTTTGCTCTTGTGTAAAAATCTGTCTGAGGCCTGTTTTCCTCATGAGCTCTAAACTCTGCTAACACACTACAGCTTGAGAGAGGAAACAAAGCAAAGATCTTATCTTTGTTAATGGCACCTTTAAATAGTGTAAAAGCCTTATATGGATTTTTTTTTTCCTTAACCATTTCAGGTAAGGATGATATAGAGATGTGTGAGCTTAATCTTGAAGAGACTGGCTTAACTCGAAAGCGAGGTGCTGAAATTTTGCCGAGACAGTTTGAAGAGATTTGGGAGCGCTGCGGAGGTATCCAGTATCTTCAAAATGCAATTGAAAGCAGACAAGCTCGTCCCACCTATGCTACGGCCATGCTGCAGAATCTATTGAAATAGTCATTTTCCACAACAGCATTAGAGATGCGAACCCTTGCCTGTGACACAAAGGGAAGAGTTCCTCTGCGCCACGGAGTATGTAAACGTTCTATAATTGTATTAGAGATGTTTAATATAAAGTGAACAGATTTTATTAATCATGTGGCTTGTTAATTTGTACTTTATGATGTTTAATTTGTGTAGTGAGCTTACTAGTTATGCGGATCTTGAAGAAATTTCAGTCAGTGCAGTTTGTCGTATTCAGTTTATAAGTTGCATTGTCTTGGAAAGTTTCTGTTATAACTCTTTACCACTTATAAGTAATCTCACTGTACTTTGGGTACGTAGTACAAAGAATTGCATTGCAACCACCTTTTTAAAAAATCCCTCTTTAACACACTGAATAGTTGGCTTTAAGTGGTGGCCTAGTAAAGAGGATACATTGTATCTCATAACTGGAATTGTGAGGCCTTAGCTTTGACTTCTGTTCCGGAGAAGTTGGAGTATGCTTTTATATGATCTGAGACATTTTATGTCCTGATTTGAAAACTGCTTAATGTCTGTATTTACCGACTTTTTCAGAAACTGATGTGAAATCCTCTTAAACTTAGACTCATGAATTCCTACTTAAATGCATCCTCTGTCTTGGTTTAAGATAAATGGTTTTCTGTACATTCTGGGAAGAGTGTTCATATATGTCAATACATATAGTATTAGAGGTACTCAAAGAATGTACTGCTCATTAGGGCTTATACCACTTTTCTCTTAGGGATTTTTTTTTTTTTTGAAGTACAGATTTCCATTAGACTGTTTAATTTTTTTCACCAAATTTCCATTAGGAATTCTTGAATGGTTCATTTATCCAGGTAGTGTAATTTAAATATATTATGCAAAATTGTCCAAGGTTTATATGTGGAGGCTTGTAAGATTAAGGATAGTGTAAGGGAAATATGCTTAGTTTTTTGGTGATAGCATAACAACTGAATGTTGAGGTCTGAGCCTCAACCATCCTTTTTATTTTAATTCTAATGAGATGCACAAGGTCTGTAACTTCTGTTAGACTGTATAAAAATCTGGCCAATAACATAATGCGCCATCTAAGTGCTCTATGCTGATTGAAATAGCTACAATTTTTAGTGTACTGGAATATCTTAGTGATTCAGACATTGATCTTTATCTAATATCCTCTGTCAAGTTTCATAGCTTGTAACAGTTCCCTTATTTAGCAATAAGAGTTTTTGTGGATAGGAATTATTAATTTCATACAGTTTTTAAGACGCATTTTATTCATTTACATGGGTGTTTCACAGTGCTGGCCATATTTCAACAAATTCAATGTGATAGTTGTTATCTCTCCAATAGGACTGAAATATAAAATAAGTAGCTTGATGTCCAATTAAATAATCAACCTGATTAAAAAACAAAGTTTGGCTCTAGAGAGTTACAAAGTTTGCTCACACTAACTTATTTCCTTTCAGTTTACTAAGTTTGAAACCTTTTGGAAACTTTAGTTTTTGAATACATACATATACTTGATTATTAATTTTCAGGAGGTACAGCTCTGTAGCACAGTCAGAGAAAGCTGTTGATGCATATGTTCTTGCTGACCTTCGATTGTGCCTGCATGCCACAGTCTGCTTGTTGTTACAAATGCACTCCTTCCTGTAATATATATGAAGACATTTGAGTAGTGCACTAACTCTGTATAAATTTGCTACATCAGGGAATCGCAGCTTCCCTGAACTGTATATTTTCAAGGTCAGTATCACTGCATAGACAGCCTGCTTTTTTGATCATGTGATTGCAACCTAGAAAATACATTTTCATTGTAACCCACACAAACTCTTCACTGAAGCAATAATTTTTGGCTGTAAGATGAAAGACGAGTGCATCAGGCTGCTGGCTAGCAAGTCGCGTACAAACCTGTACAATGTTGCATGGGTTTAAAGGTACTACTTCTGCAGCTTAATTACTGTTTTATTGTGTTACTGAATTGGAAGCAAAGTCTTGAAACTTCCAGTCTCCATAAATTTTTAAATATTAGCACTCCGAGAAACTATGGCCATATATGTTGGACACAAGGATGGAGATCGCTGAATTGATAGGGCTGAGGAGCCTCACCCCATGCTTATTTCTATCTGCATTTAAGTTCTTGGCTTACTGTGTTCAGTCACATAAGATCTGTTATGTATACTTGTGGAGGAGCGACCAAAAAAAAAAAAATCCAGTCTGTTCCTTTTATTATGCCAGTATTTGCTTGATGCAGGCTGTTTCCTGATAGTAAGTTATCAACAGATAGACATCAAGAGGAAACTTTCCTTTGTTTTATAGCATGATGCATATAGGGGGTTTTTGTTAACTAAATGACTGACAAATATGTGTTATCAGAAGAATAATTTTGACATTGAAATAGTGAAAGAGGAACTGGTGGCTGGACGTTTGCACATGAGATGTTTCCCACTTCTCTGCATTGCTGTAGCAGTATGCCTAATGCAAGCAGAAGATTTTTTCCAAAAATTGGGGTGTTCTAGTTTGTTCTAGTCTGTCTAGTAGTATGCATTTTTCCTATCCATTAAAAGCAGCCTCTTCTTTTAGTGTTGCTGATGGCTAATCTTTTTGTGCAATATAGTTAATTTTCAGTTCATTTCAGATTTATTTTTTTTTATGTGAGGCAATATTCAGTTGCTTACAGAGTCTTTATTGTCCCATCTGCTGCATCAGATAGTGTGATGCTGTTGGTTGAGTTTAAAAAAAAAAAAAAAAAAAAGGCCTGTAGGATTATAGTGTTAGCTAATGCCCTTCTGAGCTACAGTTATAGAGAGAAATTTAATTTTGTTTTTAAAGCGAAATGATGAGGTAAATGTCTTGGTTTGGTTCTGTGTGTTTGATTTTAAAAACAACATTTCTTCCTGCTTCTCAGCAAAGCTGTCCATTGTAGTTGAGATCTTCTGCATAAAACACTCCAGAAAACAAGAGAGGAAGAGAATCACCATGCTAGGCTACGGTCCTGAGTAGGTGACCTAAGAATATAAATATTCTAGAAAATGTTACTTCAGAGACCATAAGGTCATTAAATACATGTCTTTCATCCACTGATGAGATTGTTTTTCTTTTCTATTTGAATCCTTTGGGTTTTTTTTCCAAAATATTTTAAAAGTATTTAAATGACCTCCTAATAATGTACTGAAAATTAAAAAAGCAATAAATAAATACATTCCATGTTGAAATCTCTTGCATATCTCTTAGCATTTTGTCTTTAAGGATTTAAAGTGTCATAAGTAAGAGTTTATTAAGTTATGGGAAGGACAGGGAAATGTTTGTGCTAGAACTGTCTGCTGCCTTTCTATCAGATGTTTATGGTGCTTAAAGCTACTCTAATAAAGATTTTATCTTTAGTTTCTAAGGTAAATGTCCCTCTGAAATAACATTCTGATATCAAGAAATTCTAATATTGTTAGCTTAGTCTCATATCTCAGGATTTATTTAAAAAGTCTTTTTACTTTTATTACTTTTTTTTATCACTTCACCATGAGACTTTTTTGGTATCCAACATATTTATCATCTGCTATGCTGTTTACTGTTTCTTTCATTTTCAATTATGCCAATCTGACTAGTGAAACTGCTTACGATGCTTGGACTTTATAAGCTGCAAGAATTTTTTTTTTTTTCCTTCAAAAAATGCGTTAATCATGAAACTTCGCTGTTTTAAGGGCCAAATCAGAGTGGTATTTTTTTCAAATTTAAGATGATTGAAGAAATTCAGACTTTGATATCTAGTAACTATAGTTCTGTATCATTTTCTTTATGATCTTTATTTCCTATGTTAAACTATGGTTTAACACCAACTCTAAGATAGTGGTTTTTTTAGTGTAAGATTAAATACCAATTCAATAACCTGTGAAATTTTCAAGTAAATAGTTTTATTATATTTTATTGAAATACAAAAGACTTAAATCCAGCAAATATATTTGGTAATTAATAGTTGGGCATGATAAATAGTCATGAATAATCATTATTAAATTACACATTTAAAAATTACTTTTACCTAATGCAAACTGGTATTAATTAAAATATGCTAAACACATACAAAATATACAGTCGTAAGGGAAACGATGGAATGCTTTCAGCATTCTTAACTTATGTGAGCAACTGCAAAAAGCTAATATTTGTTGGCAGGGATGACTTTCAATGCTTTGCAAGAAGTATTTTTAAAGTGAGGTTCCACTCTGAAGTGTTACTATGTAAGACTGCATCTTCAGTTTCTGTTTTTTTTTCTTTTTTTCATATTTCTTAGTTAAATATATCAAAAATATTTCAGCAGTGGAAACTCAGCCTTGGTTTCTTGGTGAATTGCTTTCATTTGTACACATTTTCTAGTTCTGTTGGTTCTGCAGGCAAACCTGTTTGTGCAGTTACTTGTCTGGAATTCATAAAGAGTTCTCTTGAGGGCAGATAATAAGGTAAACTAAAGTTCAGTCTTTGCTGTGCTAATTGTGTGGGGCTAGCTGTTAAAAACAAAAAAGAATTGTCACTGAGATCAGCTACAATCCCAAATACCCACACAGTTCAGATCTGAATGAGGTGTCAGCCAGTATAGTCATGAGCTTTGTAGAACCTCGCTTTGAACTGTAAATACAACTGCTGGTATGAACCAAGCAGCAAGCAGTGCCTGAACGTTACACAGTGCTGGTGCAACATGTATATGCTCATGAAAAAGATGTTCAAGGAAAAGTAATACTCATACTTGAATCTGGACTGTGGATCCACTGAACACAAATTGCTAAGCCTATAAAATACTTAATGGCCACCGATTGTCTGCTGAAATTTCTTCTACAAAAAATAACAGTAACCTCTCAAAATTATTTGTGTGTATGCCGAGTTTTAAGCGTGCATGCCTGTGTGAATATGTAATCAACTTGCTGGGTGGTTGTGAATATAAATCTCATATCCTTAAATGATGAAAACTGCAGATATTTTGCCTCTGCAAAAAGTGTGAAGTCTTTGGATAAGAGAGTTTATCACCAGCAATTAAGCAGTGAAGTGTGTGTGTCTGCGGGAGGAGGTATATATACACACACAAACACACGCGCGCAAATACACACAATGTTAACAGGAAATCGAGTGATGTTCAGAGAAGCCATTAAAAAAACAAAACAAAACACACACACACACACACACATACTCACTCGCTCACAAAAACCCCAACCAGTTTGTGATTTGTAATCTGAGTTTTGTAAGGTGAGAATGAAAAAGTTCCCAAACGCTTTTAATGTGGCCTTTGGTCATAAAAAAAGACCCTTACTAATGACAGCTCTTGCTTTAATGTTTGCCACTTACACCGCTTTAGCGAATGTAGAAAGGTTAAGAAAATGGTGTAGAACTGCTTTAAAGGTTTATCTACGTGTTTAGCAGACTGTTTGTGACATACAATATTGCAAACTGTCACTTTTCAGCAAGATCTGTTTCTAGCACTAGGCTCTTAAATAAAAATACAATTAAAACCTGTAAGCACTGTATGCTTAATGCATGCATCTTAACACTGGTGACTTCTTAACAGGAAAATTTTAAACATGGTCAAATAGGTGTTGTTTTTCTTTAGTGAAACAATGTGTTTCATATATACTGATTTTCTCTCTAAAATGGTGAATCTGTAGTAATCCTTGAATTTTCTCATGCATAATGTAACCTGAAAGTCCCATCTTGAATAACACAGGCATCCTTTTTTTTTTTTTGAACACCTGTAAGAGAAACTTTCATAAGACATTTAAAAAGCATTTTTGCATTTGAAAATTATTACTAATCTGCTGTTAATAGGCAAGATCTCACTAAAATCTGTTGGGCTAATTTCCAATTCATTCTAAGGAAAACTGAGTTAATTCTATTCTTGAAGCTATTTTACATACCTACTTTTACACAAGTCATTGAGTTTACAGTAGAATTATTATTTTTACTCCCTGGTATAGCAATGCCGTGTTTCTATACAAAATAACAAGTATCACCTATTTCATCATAATTTGAAGGACGTATTTTTTACTATAAAATAATTAGAATGCAGTGTGCCACTCTACCATACATATTTGTAAATTTGTAAAACTGAACTGAGAAGAGAGCACTTCCACCTTTGAATGCTCTTTTAGGTCTTCTTTCCCCTGTGACTGTACGCTAAATCTGTGATATTGGTGGGGAGCTCAAATAGACTAACTTGCATTGTTGCCATATCTCTTTAGTCCAAAATACTGTTTGCTTGATAATCCAAGTGACTGGCATGAATATGAAACAAATTGTAGTCTCTTCTTTTTCCTCCTCAAATTTAATTCCAGTCATCTTTCCTGGTGGCTGAGAGTCACTTTTTCAGAGGATGATGCTACTTGGCAGTAACTGGTCTTGATGAGCAGAGAATGACGCTTCATACATTTATGATGGGGAATCCACAAAGGCTTCAGCTGAATTACATCAATGGAGCACCCTTTGGCCATACCAATTAGATTCAGCATCATGAAACAAATTATTCTACCATTTTCTTATCCAGTGCTTCATTTACAATACTTTCAGGATGTTTTAGGTCAAATACTTCTAGGTCCTCTGAGGTTTTGTCTGTTTGTTACATCTCCTCTCTGGTATCTTTCGCAGCACAGGTGTTTATTAGGCTAAGAAGCCTATTCACCCTAAATGCCATGTGCAAGCACAAACAGATGACACACAGAATAGCATCCAGTAGATGAACTGAAAAAAACAGACTTTCCAGACAGCTTGTCTTAAGATCCTTGCACCTGAAAGTAGTGTCKTCTTTTTCAGCTTCCCTTTCCCTGAATAGGGGATGGACAGCAGTCACTAAAAGGACAGCAGTTGACAAAATAGTTTAAAAAAAAAAAAGAAAAAAAAAAAAGACTTCCTTTCTCTCCTGATACTACCTGACAAACGTTGCATTTTGAATGAGCTGTGTTCAACTCTGCTTCTCAAAAGAGCAGAAAGCACATGTGTAGATGACTTAAGCAGCAGAGAATCAAGATCGTTTGTAGAGAACTTTAGCTTGCTTGACTTTCGACTGTAGTAAACCATCTAGATGTGGGCTTTTTTGTTTGCCTTATGTCTCAGTCTGAATGTGCTTGAACGTGTGAATTCTAGCTCATTGTCAAGTACTGCTTTGGCTCAAAGAAAGAGACTCACATGATTGTTTTATTCCTCCTATTATACTACTTGCTGAGCAAGATACAAAATGTTCCCAGAGACCTAATCCTGTAGAGCAGTAGCTGTGGTTTTCAGCTGTTTGCAACAACGTGTGCTTTCAACTGAGCTCAGAAAAAAGGAAGAGCAAGTTCTTCACATGGACATGAAACACACTTTCTGTTTATTCTGGGATGACTAACTGGGTACAGTTTTTTTTCTGAGAACTAACTGGGAATCCATGTAGTGACTCTATAGCTGAAAATGGAAACATTTTTCATGCTTAGGAGGGGATTAGAAGTTCTTTTAGTTTCTACTGGAATTTTATGTTTATTTTCATATATTCTTTTGTAAAATCAGAGTTATACTTACTGTAGTTGAGGTGTCCTAAAAGGTAAGGTGTCATTATGCATTGGAAAAAAAATTAAAATCATTTTAAAGATCTGGGCTGGAATTTTCAAATCAGTTTAAGAGTTCTAGACATCCAGCTCCTTCTGAAAATTCAAGTGCCATAAAAATCCTGTCCCCAAAGAAGTGTTCCAGATTATGAAATGGAGCTGTTGCTCTTAGTTTCAGCATTTCCTTTGCTAGATCTTGTGAAGAGCTCTGTCAATACACTTTTGGCAGTTAAATACAGCCCAGATTATGGAGGCACAGTTTTCTCCCACACATGTTGTGCTAATTTATTTTTGTCATAAGTTATTTAATGCTTTTGTAAGTAATAACTTTAACTAGTTCAGCTGGTATAAAAGTGAAGTTTACTGGTCTAACCCCCCCCCCCCAACACACACTTCTTTTAAGATGGGTGTAACAAAATGCTGCATTCTAGGTCTTAAAAACAATTGCAGATGTTAGTGCTTTTATTAGGAGAGAAGCCAATTCATTCTCAAGCTCTCCCGAGCTCACAGCTCGTCCTTGTCGACTTGTAGATCTTTTCATTGTGTTCCAGGCCCCCTTCTTGTCAGCTCGGCCTAAACTCTCACCTGAAGTACCCATAGAGACCAAATCTGGGTAGGAATCCTCTGTGTCAAGATCAGTGAAAATAAATTGTTCTCTATGGTATAATTACCTGTTTCCGTATTTACCTAAGCATGGCTGTACTGGCTCAAGCCAAAGATTTTGTAGTCCAGTATCCTGTCTCTAATACCTAGAGGTAGGGCAACCCTGTAGGGATATGGGTACTAACAGCTATAGTAAAACCTTCTTGTTCCTAACCAGCCTATGATTCAGAACAATGCAAATGGCAAGATAAAAGCTTTTGGTCCATCTTTTGAGGGAGAACGCTCAAATACATCAGAACTAAGGGACAGTCTGGCAACTAGAGAAATTCTTGACTTGGCTTTTCTCCCTTCTCCCCCCCTCCCCACATTTTTATTCAAGTACAAGGGGTATCCCATACTTGAAACAACATGTTTAAGATATGAGCATTATACAATATTCTGCTCAAATTGGAATTCCTGCTTGTTCCAAAGCTACGTAGTTTTTAAACTTTAAGCTCGTTTTTAAATGATCTGTTACTCCTAATAAAGTTTCATTTTCATTATTTTAGATATGAATATGGTGAATACTTATTATATGAATATGACTATGACATAAAACTTTGCATAAAAGCACTTTGCATATAATAAAACTTTGCATAAAAGCACTTCAGAATTGATTATTGTTGTCATAGCAAGCATCCAAACAAAAGTGATCTTCAACAGAAAAAAGAAAACAAATTCACATCAGACAGTTTTTTCAGTTGTAAATGGAATATGGAACTAGTAAGAAGAGAGGCTTCCTGGTAACATCTACAAATAGGAAACTCAATAGAACTTGAAAGCTCTTTAAAATAGTCACAAACCTTGCTTTTGTCTGGCTGATGCTCGAATTGCAGAATTTCAGAGACTAACTTGTTAGTCTTGGCTTGGTAAACTGGTCTTCTGGTGACCTACAACAGTTAAAAAAAAAAAAAATGCACAGGATGATTAATTATTTCATTAAATCACCAAAAACACTCTGATAGGTTGGACCACCAAAGCCATGCAAAGGAGCTGTAACAAAGGCAGTTCTACAATTCTGTTAGGAAGCCTACACAGCAGTAAATGTAAAAATTAAATATATGAATTAGTATTTTTAGTTCTGAAATTATCAAGCAAGAGGTTAGAGTCAAATATGACTTAGTTGTAGAGTTAATACATGAAAATGGACCTGTTATTTGAGGTGCGGCTATTTGTTGAGGGACAAGGAAAGGATTTACATGCATTTTACTTCCATGCTGAACTGTGTTTTCAAATGTGTGTAATGCTCCTTGATCAATGATCTCTGAAGAACTGACACAAGCACTTACGCTACAAGCCGTATGACAAAAGCTAGTTATGGGTTCATCATGTTCAAAAGCAGGATTAATTCTTACAGCATTTTCTGAATTGCAGCTGTTGAAAGTAGGAGTTCTACAATACAGAACATTTTTGTTTATATAAGACTTTAAATTACAAAGAAAAAAAGGAACATTTAAAAATGTGAAGATAAAGATCATGAGCAGCTTACTCCAAATTAGAATTTCTTTTGGATATTCTTCTTAACTTAAAAATTAAAATGATGAAAAGAAAAACAAGGCTTAGTAAAGCCAAGAATGACAGGTTTAAAAATGAAGGGTTGCATGGGTTCTGGAGCAAATTTTGCACAGCGCTCTCCTTGGTAAAACTTGTGTCTGCGTACAGGGCATCTAAAATATGGAGAGGAAGAGAGAAATATACAGAACTTCAGGGCAGAAAATATAGAGTACCTCAATTGAAAATAAAGGAAAATCTGTAATTAAATATAAACATGGTATTCCCAATATAATTAAATGTAATATGACTGTATGAAACAATATGATTGATAATAGAAGAAAGAAAATATTCTTAGATTCATGAGTGTTACCGTTAAACAACAAGACCCTACCATATTCTTTCCCCACCTCCAAATTTTAAGTAAATTACACATCTGGAACAACTCCGACTAATTCCTAGCCCCACAATGAAGTTGAAATAATGTTTATGTTCTAGCGCCCTAAAAGTTCAGAGGTGTTTTGGATTAATCTGTAAATGTAATGTCTTTGACACCTGTTCTGTTTATGTTTAACCTGAGAAGCAAGATCTAAAATGGGAGTTCTACGAAGAATAGTTCCCCTTAAGGCAAGGGAGAAGACTGCCCTGTTATGTATGAGAACACAGGGTTTCAAATTAGTGGAAGTGAATACTAGTGTGGTTCTGAGTAAATTCACAAGCAAAACAAGTGCTTGACTAAAACAGATGCTTCCACTGTAGGTTATAATTTACTATGTGCAGACTGCACAAGTTTGCACAAGTTGTCAGGTTGAGACTGATGCTAAATTATTGTAATTTAGTATAATTCACAAAGTTTCATTTATTATTTTAAACACTTTTATCTCTGCTATGTCCATGGCCTGTCTATAAGATAAAGCATTCTACAGATGGCATTCAGGACCTCCCAAATGATGGTTTGCTAATTACCGTACACTGTCTAAGCCAGGCGTCTCTGAAATGGAAAGGTGTTATTTTTCCTTAGTGTGTTTATCTGGAACAGTAATCTATACCCTTTGAAGTTTTTAACAGGCCCCCTTTAGATCGCAGACTAATTACTAGTACAAAGTACTGCTGCTGCTGTACTGCTGTGACTCCGAAAATCAGGAATTCAACAGTAACTTTGGCGAATTCAGTATAATCTTCCGGTATCTTTTCTGTGATGCCTGCTGCAGAAAATAAATTATGGCAGTTATGTTGTTAAAGTGAAATTACCATATGCAGAATTTGTTCAGTGGTCTTGTTGTTTGATATTAACCTTAAATACTTTAAGAGACATATCATTAATCTACTAAAGTTGGTAGTAAGAGAGAATGAGCAAGTACAAGGATTACATAACTTGTCGCTTGCTTACGCACTTGGCTGGTCAACTACCATGTGCCAGTCTGGTATACAGAGTTCCACATGGGCTCTGGGCAGTCTAGTCTTAAAGTGAGATTACGCTTGATGTTTTTACAGGACAATCAATGTGTTCAGGTACTATTGCAGTACTTAATATTGTCTTAATGTCACTCCATGTAAAAATCCTTATGGAATCCGTTTGCAGTTAGGAGCAGCTGCTATTCCTCAATTCTTTCCTAGAAAGCTCTGAAACCTGCAAGCAGTCTCAGCCTTTATGTGCTTTACTGGCTGGCCTGGAGTCATACAGTGGTGTTCATAGCCGTGTTTAAAAAAATATAGATTTCCTTTTTAGTTCAGCTCAGAAAAACTTAATTTCTTAAAATTGTACTATTTAATCAATAGCAAAAGTGTGAAGATGTTATAATTTTATTTTTCCAAGATGTATCTGGGAATCTGAAAGGAATGTATGATTGCAATGTTGTCATCTCTGCCAATGACACTGAATTTCTAATGCATCTCTAATGAATCTCTAATAAATAACTAGATCACGATGGTCTATGCATATTAATAGGCCAAAATTGATTTATCCATAGTGAATGGTTTAGTTTAACTGGCTGCATGGCAGAGCTCAGAGAGTTGTGACCAGTGGCGCAGAGTCTAGTTGGAGGCCTGTAGCTAGCGGTGTCCCCCAGGGGTCAGTACTGGGTCCAGCCCTGTTCAACTTCTTCATCAATGACCTGGATGAAGGGACAGAGTGCACCCTCAGCAAGTTTGCTGACGATACAAAACTGGGAGGAGTGGCBSATACRCCAGAGGGCTGTGCTGCCATTCAGAGAGACCTGGACAGGCTGGAGAGGTGGGCRGAGAGGAACCTCCTGAAGTTCAACAAAGGCAAGTGCAGGGTCCTGCACCTGGGGAGGAATAACCCCATGCACCAGTACAGGTTGGGGGTTGACCTGCTGGAAAGCAGCTCTGTGGAGAAGGACCTGGGAGTGCTGGTGGACACCAAGTTAAGCATGAGGCAGCAATGTGCCCTTGTGGCCAAGAAGGCCAATGGTGTCCTGGGGTGCATCAGGAAGAATGTTGCCAGCAGGTCGAGGGAGGTGATCCTCCCCCTCTACTCAGCCCTGGTGAGGCCACATCTGGAGTACTGCATCCAGTTCTGGGCTCCCCAGTACAAGAGGGATGTGGCACTACTGGAGCAAGTCCAGTGAAGGGCTACAAAGATGATGAGGGGACTGGAGCATCTCTCTTATGAGGAAAGACTGAGAGAGCTGGGCCTGTTTAGCYTGGAGAAGAGAAGGCTGAGAGGGGATCTTATCAATGTGTACAAGTATCTGAAGGGAGGGTGTCRAGAGGATGGGRCCAGACTCTTTTCAGTGGTGCCCAGCGACAGGACGCGAGGCAACGGGCACAAACTGAAACACAGACGCTTCCATCTGAACATGAGGAAAAACTTTTTCACGGTGAGGGTGCCAGAGCACTGGAACAGGTTGCCCAGAGAGGTTGTGGAGTCTCCTTCTCTGGAGATATTCAAAACCCGCCTGGACGTGATCCTGTGCAACGTGCTCTAGGTGACCCTGCTTGATCGGGGGGTTGGACTAGATGATCTCCAGAGGTCCCTTCCAACCTCAACCATTCTGTGATTCTGTGAATCTATTTGTGCTGAGGCAGAGTATAGCAATGTAGTCTAAAGTGTCTGATTACCAAGTTCTTGGCTTGTTAGCAGATAGTTTGTGCTGTTTAAAGTACAGACTCAGCACTGTTTCTTCATGCAACAGACATTTCAGGGGATCCATTAACAGAGTGTGTGTTAAATGTCACTTATTTACCTGCAGACAGCTCCTCCTCCTGGAACTAACTCACATGTCCCACCATTGACACAGAGATGCGGTTCCATCTCACACAGGCTCCGACACGGTAGTCCATCCCGGCGTGCGTAACCAGGCTTACAAAGGCAGTCAGCCTCTTTTGTCCACTCGTTCATTACGCATTCTGAAAACTTGTCACAGGCCATGAATTTGCATGGGTCTGCCTGATCAGCTGTAAAGGATGGGCAAATCATTAATTGATGTGTTGATGCATTACCCCAAAGTATTTGTCAGGCTTTGTGGCAGCTAGAGAGAACAATACAAATTTACTAGGCTGCTACTTGTGCACGTTAATAGGAGCATGTAGTCCAGCAAAAAAGGACATGTTTTTTCTTTTTCTAGATGACACAGGAAGCATGAAAGCTAATATTTTCTTGTACAGTTTCCCCCATTATTTTAAGCTGTGACTTTATTTCTGTCTCATTGACAAGGACTTTCACTTTTGGATATTTTGATCCTTTTTTACTATAAAGTGCTAGCTTTACACTCATCGGTGCTATGCTACTGTCTTACACATGTGTAAGAAATATAGCTCCTGCTGCAATCATCTTAATCTAATTTTGAACATGACCAGGAGAGGAAATTAGATTATTGAGTATTGCACAATAGTATGATGACTGCAACCTAGAAATACTGGCACTGTCTACAGAAAATACATGTTTTCAGGGCTTTTTTGGGAAGAGATCTGGTAGCACTGGGAAAACTTGCTGATTTTTTTATTTTTTGATTAGTAAGGGGCTTATGGCTTATTAGTAAGGGACTTACTGCTGTAAGTCTCTTACTCTTTTTTGATTTGTAATCTATGAGATTCAGGGAAAATGAATCTGCTGATGTTCAGAGTAAGGCTAAAGTTAGAGAGAGCCTAAAGTCCTATCTTTCCCTGTCAGACAAGTCTACTTCTCCTTTCCTATCCCCTGCTTCTTACTAGAAATGAATGAAAGACCCAACAGGAGTCATCTTTACACAGTTCGCAGCCCAGCTGCATGCTGAAAAGGCAGAATAAGGTAATAAGGAGGAGGGCTGCATCCACCAATCTTGTCTTGTGGAAGCAGTTTCTTGCACATCATGGGGTAAAGCCCATAGAGAGAAGGCAAAAGCTAAGAAGAACGAGATTAGGGGCTACAAATTCTATTCTTATCAGTAAATGAGCAGCAAACAGTTTCCATCAGATGCGTGAATACAGAAAGGAAGAAGAAAAAAAAAAAAGTGTACAAAGGCGAGAAAGCAGAGCACGGAGAAGGAAATGAGAGCAGGTTCACAGATACAAGCCAGGCTACACAGGACACCAAGTTCTGAGCGACCTGAACTGTTCAAGGAAATTTTGCACATGTTGTCTTAGCTAAACAGAGGAACTTGGGGTTGGGTCTGGTATACAGGAGTTAATTATCAAAATCACTTAAAATATCAGTGCGGAAGAAAAACAACCTTTTCTAGTTATGCAGGCTTAACATTTCTCTTTAAGATTCATACTGGATATTGCACCTAGTACCTATGTATCTGTGGCTGAGAATTTTTTTCCAGAGCCATTTCAGGGACCTAGATGCTTAGTTATATTAATTTCTGTGAAAAATGAGAATTACATTCTTTATAGCAGTGCTGGAAATCTCAGCCATGCACTAGGATATGCTAAACTGCTGGAAATTAATCCAGCTGAGCTGTTCATTTTGAACTCCTCTTTAATTCTATAGCTAGTTGCTTTTTTGAATTTAAGACTAGTGGAAGCAGTTTTAACATGCTTGCTCTCTCTTTGCTCTATGCCCTATGCATGTTAATTTGAGATCTACTTTGCTCCTGGATTATAAATGGATTTACAAATAAACCTTAAAACAATACTGAGCATTGCTGAATTACAATAAATTACAAGATAACATTACTGTCAGGCAAACCCTTGCCTATATGTAGGCATATGTATATGTATGTATATGCCTATATGCCTATAAGATAATTATTCTAAAAAAGTACTTCATTCTGGTCATTGAAATTACTGATGGGGAATTACAAAATGTAATTTCTAACGGAACAAAAATAGGTGGCAAATCAAAAGAGGAAGTTAGTTTCTACACATTCCTCGCTTATCCCACAGAGAATTGCATTCCTAACAAATCCAGAACACTCACAAAATAAAAATGATTAACAGAAGAGTTTGTAGAACAAAGTAATTGATTAAAATATTAATAGCTGCATTAACTGCATGTCTGCTGTAAGTCTCTCCCCAGTTTTCATGATCACAGTTTAACTTCATACTAGTGGAAATAAAGTTTGATGCTGCTATCAGAGAAAAACAGGCTCTAGCTATGCATTATCTATGGTTGTGTGCTACAGCTCTTCAGTTTTCAGAAGCTGAACGGTATCAGTGTTTTTCTATTTGATAAGTAGAGTTAGGTATGAGCATTTTGCTGAGTTAAAGGGTCATTTTCTTTGTGATAGTATTTCATTTTCCTTAACACAGTTTCGGGCTATGTGCCTGCCATACTTTGTCATCTTTTCTATGTTTTCACTTTGTTTAGATTAAGAAAAAATATATGCAGATATTTTTAAAATCCTGCTACGTTATTCTTTATGGCATTATTTACAACCAATGCAATCAGCCCCTTGCAGCTGTCGCTTATAAAAGGCTGGGTCTCGTAGTAATAAAGTTTGGACTTGTCAGTTCCCTTGAGAGTTTTACTGTGGTATAACTTTGTTACCACTAGATGGCTCTTATTTTCACAATAAATAAGGATTTGCTTCAATTACTTTAATTTACTAAACAGTTTTTTTTTTTTTTTTTGAAGTAAAAAGACAGTGGGGCTTTGAAACACCTATATGGAAATACGGTGAGGTTCTAAAAAAAATTTTATTTTGCTACTGCTCATGATCCTTGAAAGCTGTGTTCTGAGAACAATCTTGTGTAAATTCATTTTGATATCTCTTTCTTGAATTAAAGTTGAAATACCATATCAATAAAGCAGTAGATATGGAGGCGAAAAAAGATTTTTGTACTTTTCTGTATTTGCATTTTATCAGCTTTTTTGAATTAATTTTTATTTAATGAAATTTACTGCCAAAGCAGAGAATGTGTGATAGCCTGAAGTTCACTCTTTCTTGGACTCATTTATTACTTTATTCAGCAAAATATAAATTTATCATAGCAGTATTTAAAAGTTAAAATACTGCAGTTTTTAAATTTTCTTTACAAACACTTCCAATTCTTTTAGTGGCCATGAAGAGATATGTAAAATGAAGATAGGTTAGAAACTGTTGTATGAATTGTATATGGATGTTTTGTTCTGGAGTTGCCAAAGATCTTTACATAAAAAGACAGCTTAACCAAAACCGATAAAGGCATCTGCATGCTAAGGTAATAGCATCTTTCTTCTCCATTTCAATTAAATTAAGTTCACAACTGAAACAGTAAAAACTAAAAACCGAAAACAGATCCAGGCTTCAGTTTTACAAAACAGTATAAGGAAAAGTCATGACTCAGACTGAAAATTCTAAGCTTCCTACATTAAAGTAGTGTCCCAATGTATTGTTACTGACTTTATACAATTTAACAAGGGTTGCAGACATATGGTATTTGAAAGGTATTAAATCAGCAGGGATTCTGAAATTAGAAACCTATGGAGTGCAACAGATAGTAATGTTGCTGGTCAGTGAATTTCTGTAGAATATAATTATTCCTAGAAATTACCCTCCTGTCTTGAACTCTATAGCGCTTTAACGATAGTTTAATGATGCTATGACCTAAGGTTCGCTTACAGCATTGCAAAAATAATCAAAACCAATGTTTTATATACTCAGATGCAAGATTTGGATCACTCATGTAAACTGCATAAGCACTTTTTACCCTGTCTTCACCCAGCACTTACACTAGAAAGCTTTTAATTTCCTGTACTTAGCTCTTGTTCTCAAAAGCACTTGTATATGCAATGCAGAGACCAACACCACCACCCAGCATCGCCTTATACTGGAATCTCAACCTCTTGATGTAGTTTTCATTGTTTTTCCCAAAGAGTTGTTTCTTGTATTTCTTTAAATTCCATATTCTTGTTATTTTTATTTCCTAAAGATAGCAGGAAAAACTTAGATGCAGAAGTGAAAAAGGGAGCTTTAAACCACAAAAACTCAGAATGATCGATAGCTCTTGCGATCTCCTTCTAAGTCCCGTTTTTCTCAAAGGAGTTGCCTGTATAGTCCAAGACATCATTGCATGTGCATATTTTGTTAATGTGATTTTTCTACCCAGTGATTTCTGCATGCATCCTGGAGATCTTTACTCTTAACATGAATGTCCTAAGTGGCCTGTCCTACCAGTGTGCCAGAATGACTGACTGAGGGGTTACTATCTAAGAGAAGAACAATTCACATCATGTCTGTTCTGCCTTTGGCTTTGCTGCCTATTAACAAAACAATGTAATTTGTTCATGATATATTATTACAGTATGCAAAAATGTCTGCTGGTAGTTGAATCTGCAAGATCTTGGTTTTTCATATTTCTTATCGCTGGGAGACTATTGCTAATACCAGTCTTTCCAAAACAGACAGTAATCTTTTTGAAGTTGCAGGTATATGGAAAAGGTTACCTATCTGGTTTTGGTTTTGCACATACATTAATAATGCAGTCTTACCTGGCTCAATATCGAGGGAATAGCTGTCAATCTCCAAATTGAGGCGTTGGGCTGCAGCATCACAGAAATCTTCCAAAACACAGTGTACCGCTTCTGTGATATTGTATGGCACTGTTCTGGCAAATTTCATTTTACTATTGACAATCACACTTCCATTCCTGAAGTTAAGTATTTCAAGTTGTTTAAAACCTGTAAGGTTGGACTGAAGGTATGGAAGTAGCTGCAAAACAGAAAGTTGCTTTTATTTTAACTTACTTTTGATGTCTAGCTGCTATTAATTTCTCTTTTCATAGTCACTTTTCATTATCAAGTACATAAATCTATCGCACACTTATTTATCTGAATTTAATACAAGTGTTAAAGTCCACCACCAAATTCACTTTTCTGTTTATTGCTGTATTCCTCTGGATCTTTGCATCTTTCTGAATGAGGTATGGAGATGGATGGGCAGCAATTTCCCCAATAATGAAGTGCACAGCAGTTGGGGAGTTTATTCATCTGGCATTAAAAAAAAAATCACCTCTCCCAAAAGCCAGCTTTAATTACTTTCAAACGTTCAATCCAGGTGGGTTAGAGCACAGCATAGTAGGCGTGTTACTGAAGTGACCTGTTGCCCTACTGTACCCATGGAGAAAATCCATATCTAATCACATTCCCTTTGCTAAGCTATGATATATTTTTAAAGGCTTATTTTTAAATCTAGAATAAAGACATGAGCCTTAGACGTAATCAGCATTACCATACTGTTGACATGAATATAAAAAAAAGCCGAATAAAATTATATGCCAGGCATGTATCTGGAGCATCTTGAACAGGTGAACACTTTCATATGTCTCTTGACACAGGAAACCAACTTCATAAACTGCTTCTTCATACCCTGACAGCATCCCAGGCTTGTGTGTCCTCCCACTCCCCAAGAAACCACTAAAAACACAGCTTATCAGATTGAATGGTAGTAGGGTCTGATACTGTTAACATATTGTGCTTTTCAGTGTCTAGTTAACTGACTGAGTCAACTGGAATGGACCATCATTTGCCAGCCAAAACCTCAAGGTACAGTGGTCACAGAAGCTTATGGTTGCTTCTCCTGACTTACGGAGCGAAAATTAATTTAACTTAGTGGTGGGGACTATGTATTTTGTTAAACCGTGCCTGACTACTGTGTATAACGTTCAAGTTGATTTTCACCCACCAATTGCACGAACTGTTGTTCTAGTGCTTTGTATTCTGGAGAACTCCTATTGAAGAGGTCATCGGAAAAGTGCATGTTGGTTACCCTTAGGCTGAAGAAAACCACTAGCTCTTTGCCTTTGGCTGCAGTTGTCATGGAGCTGGTAGTTACATACTTCAGTGTAGGAGCTGGGGTGGCTTCTGCAGGCTGAGTTCTCAGCTCTGAGATATATCCGCTGCCAAGCCCTGCTTCATCCAGTGCTGCTGTGCTCATCTCACTGACGCCATCTAACTCTGCAGCAATATCCTGCACTCCTGTCCCAGCGCCCATAGGAGCAATGCTGTCAGCTGCTGGCACTGAGGAATCTGTTACTTCAAGGGACTGGTCGATGACAACAGACAGGCTGTGGGATGGGCTAGTCGCTGAAGGCAGCACTGCTACTTGTTCTGATGGTAGCGCATCTGCAATAACATCTTCAGGCTGTGTGGCAGAGAGATCACCAATAAAGAAAGGCAACGTTTTTGTTTGAAGGTAAGTGCTGTCTGTAACCAAAATGTCATCACCTGATGATTCTGGTTGATCCATGATCTTGACTGCTGCAGAAAAACAGGGGAAAAGCAAATAGCTATTTCAAAAAGCAGATCTATCAGACATCAAGCAGGGGAACTACAGGTACATTGAATTTTCACTGAAGCATTTTTAAAAACAAGCACTAACATTATCTAAACATGAAAATGTTATTGCCATCACCTAGGAAGAACTACTGGAATAAAAACACCCAATCCATGTGTTTGAGTGATGAGATTTTTGTGGGTGCTGTGTTTAAATAATAATTACATTTGGTAAGTATTTCCTGAGCTATTCCTAAGTGCACTCTAGTTTTGAAGGAACATAATCACACTGTCAGTTTATATTGACTGAAAGAGTAGATTGTAGCTTCGAGTTGTCTGCTTGGATCAGTACAATGCCTGAGTCATTTTGGTTCCCTCCTCCTCCATAAGAGGTTAAAGCTGCTATTTGTCAGTAATCATAAAATGTGGTTATGCAAAATGGCACAGCGTCTTTGGATGCAAACTGTGTCAATTTACCTAAAAGACAACAACAGCATCAATGAAAACAAACCCCAAACCCTAAGAGGAAATCATCTGCTGCACTTAAAGCAGACATTTGACCCAGATGCCAAACTTTTATGAGATCCCCACTGGAGTTTGGCATGGGTCTAGGAAGTATGATAAATGTAGCTGAAATTCCAGTCTAGAGCGTGATGACTGAGACTGTGTGAATTTGGCTGGCAGCTATATTCAATTGCTTCACGGAAAATTATGGCCTTTAAGTGACAGACATCTGGCCAAACCGACAACTTTGTACTTTTCCACTGATTTACTTATGTGAGCTCCTCATGTGGGACTTTTAGCAGTACCTTGCAGGCAAAATCACTCATCTCAGGTGATAAGAAAGGAAAGAAGTTTTTGTCCGATTGATGGACTTTTCTCCATCTCTAAACACTAATCTCTGCTTAGTGGCAATAAAATAAAAGTACTAAGAGCTTTTTTTTTTCTTTTTTTGCATCTGAAATAACCCGGACTGAAAGAGATGGCAATTATTCTATCCATTTAATAGGAGTTATCCACAGATGTTCTTCGTTTCCTTTTATGTTTCCTTTCTTCTAAAGGAATGTGGTCCAAACTTCTGTTTATCATGTTGTTGTTTTTATGAACAAACATACATTTCCAACAAAGAAAAGATTAATATAAAACAGCCATCTACTTTCTCGACACCAGTAATTTAATGGAATGTACTAGTTCCTAACTTCCTCTCCGTATGTATAATGCCTTGTTCAAAGGATTAATCTGTCTAATGTGGACTTTTTTCCTATGTAGCCATTATTAAAGCACTATTTTCATGCTTCTGTTCTTTTCCTTATTGATTTACCATATACTTTCATACACTGGCTAAAGCTACTGTGCTTTAGTAGGAATGCATAGCCATGTCCTCATTCAGTTAAGCTGACCACACCTCTCAAAACACACATTTTCTTCCAAAATTGCTCTGAAACACCATATGTAGTTTTACTACAATTAGATCCTTGGAAACAATTTTTTCCCATCCAGTTACCACTTTGCAAAAAGCTTTGCTAACATCTGCTACATTTTTTTTTCCTTTAGTCATTTGTTTTACTATATGTGTTGATATGGTGATTTAGTGATTGTAGTATGTTTAGCTAAAACACATAGTAGACTGGTTAGTGATTAAACTGTTGGAGTAGGATGTGGGAGTTCTACGTTTTGGTTCTGTTTCAAATGATGTCAAAGCATTGGCGATTCAGGAAAAGACTCTGAAACGCACTACTAATATGCAACATCCGTACTGGATGGAATGCAGAAAGAGACCAAGTGCTGCATCCTCACTTACTATAAGGCCAAACTGTCTGTGTTGATCTGGAAACACCAAAGGGCCATGAAGTGGGTGCAGTAAATTCCCATTTAAGCTAGCACAGTTGTGCAGTCTCCATTTGTCGTGATGTGTAATTTGCACTGATGCCAATATAATACAAGAGCTACAGCCCTAGTCCTGTAGTCTGAGACAATGGAGCCAAAGAGAATAGCAGAGCATTGCATGGAACAGGGGTTGTGCATGCAGCATGTAACACCAAACGCTGCACCACAGCTTGGTGCCCTAACACTACATCAGGAACCTGAGGTGCTTTTCTTTTGTCACGACCTCATGTTTGTTGTATTATCAAGGATATGGACAGATTAGGAAAGCAAATTAAAACAGCACAAGTGATGTTCTCTGTTTAACAAAACTCTTGATGTTATTTGTTGCACTGATAAAGAGTGTGACACACATTGGTTAAGGGAATTCAGAAAAGATTTCTTAGAGTTAGTACTTGAGACTTTAATGCAGGATGATCTACTGACGGGATGAAGCTGCAGCTCCCTGGAACAACCTTCTTTCAGCATGACAACATACACCCAAATGTTTCGAGGTCTGGTGGATGTACAATCATGACGGTATTTGTTAGGCAGTTTACATTTTAGAAATAGGCAACTATAGGAGAAAGAAGTACCAAAAAGGCTTTGAAATTGCAGCAAATATGAAGCAGACAAATCATACATACACCATAGATTTGGAATATAGCTATATATAGCCTACCTTATATATGCATATATATAGCCTATAGGCTACATATAGACTATAAATGTCTTCTGGCATTCTCTTATACACAAGCAAAGTAACTTAGAAGGCCTTGAGGGCATACCAAGATGGCACATATATCACCTGTTGTAATAAGATGCCAATCCTTATTTATCAGTCACTGCCCCTCTAGCTGAGACAGTCACTGACCACAGATGGGTTTATCAATCACCTGCAAAGTGAAAGAAAATGGGCTCACCAAAAGACTGCTGAGTGCTTACTGCAACACAGCACCAATCCCAAACCTTGGGTTACTGACCCAGTCTCTTGGTCGCACTTTGGCTAATGTGTGTGTGTCTTATTACTGCTGCAGGACATGCCTACACAAGCCACCCTTTAAAATCAGCAGTAAAATGATTTGCAACCAGTTTATGCCAAGTTTTTTCACTGTCTACATGAGGCTATGTATTCAAATGAATCTTTATGAATTAAAAACTATGGGTGAAATGTAAAGAAGACCTAGACATTTGGAATCCAAAACACTCCTGCCCATTTGCATTTTAAATGTTAGTTTTATATTACTTTGAAATAGCTTGGAACACAAACTATACTTGAACTACTTCCTCATAAAGCAAGTATTTGCAACACTTTTCCATGGTTTGCCTTTTAGATAGGATTTTTACGGCAGAAGGATTAAAAAAAAAACTACACAGGCAATTATTTTATGAAACCTTTAAATGCATAAACACTGAAGTTTTAGACATTCTTAGTCTCAGCGTATTTCATTTCAGCATGCAGTTTGATCTACAACACCACCATTTAGGTGTAGTGAACCTGTAGAGAGTAGGAAATAGGATGCTGAAGTCAAACATGCCCCCAGAGTAACCATATCAAAGGTTGAACAATGGCATGGGATTAAAAACTGTTGTCAACAATAAAAAAACTCAACTCTAGCTCTCAGCCACCTCTTACCCTCCCACAAAGAAGTTCACTGAAATCTCCAGACATTTTTGTATTATATGGATACTGCAGGACAAGCTTGTACTGAGGAGAGCTTTGTATCTAAAACTAAACTGCTGTTGGCAAATATGTGTAAACTCTAAATTAAGAGGCAATTTGCTGTGCATGCTGCTATATTAAATCTTTGTAAAAGAAATGCTACATGCAGGCATTTATTCCCAGCAGAGACAGTAGAATATGTAGGTCTGATTTACCAGAAAAAAAATTGACTGCAATTTTAACAGTTTTATTTTAGATAACTAATTAGCTGTCCTCTTATATTTTTTAAGTGAGGAAAACCCTTCTAATTCACTGTGAATAAGGAATTATTATTTGTGAAAGGTCAAATTGCCATGGAATGTTTTTCTAGCAGCTTTGCATTTATAAGCAGGCCCAGAAGGTTATACATAAGAGAGCCTGGCATCTCATTTCATTCATGAGCTTAATAAGCACTGATATTTCCTATAGGCAATGGACAAATTTTCCAGTTCCACTGACACACATTGTTCTCTATATGAAGACTGAAGTATTATGCTCTATATGCATGTGTTTGTATATATGACGACTGAAGAGAGAAAAGAGCTAACCAAGAAATAAATACACACTTAAAAGATGATTGGTCCATAAAGAAGCATAAGAAACTCCTTATGCGCAGTTCTGCTGACATAAATCCCAGAAGGAATGGTACAGCAAGTAGCTGAATTCAAATTTATATATTTTGTTGGTGCCTGAAATGTAAATGCTGGATGCAGGACTGTTATATACAAGCAAACAGATAAAAAGTGGTGAGTTTGTGCTTCAGGTCTTTCATTTTTAACTAGGGTACAAGTAAGACGAGGAGTAAGAGAGCTACAGGGAAGAGGATCACTGATCTAACATGTCACAGCAAATGTCTCACCACACATAATTACTGAATAAGTTTGCCTTTTTAACTGTAAGAACAAACCAGACGAGCCTTACTGGTGGCTGTATATGAACTCTCCAGAAGCTGGGTTTAGTGCCCAGTGAAACCAGTAGAACTCCTTCTCTACTGACTTCAGTGAACCCCTGTACACTGGAAGCAAACCCTATCACTTCTTTATCTTCAGGCCTAAAAAATGTTGCATCTCTTGATGTTCTTCTTCAGAATCCTGGCTGAAACCTTCTCTGTGGTCTTATTTTTCACAGAACAGCCTGATAGCTGCAGCCCTAGCTCCAATACCATGTAGTGCTCTATGTAACTTATTTTAAAAGCCTTCAGTTTATTCTGAAAGCCTTCATACCCCACAGCTATGCGTTGTCATCATGTCCTCACCACCAAAGATGCAAATAAATGTCATTCTGATTTATGATGTCACAAGAGGAGTACTCTGTATCCCAAGAAAATAATATTTAGTAATGATAATCATCTCTCATTCTAAGAACATTTCACTTCTACCTTACACTCAGAAAACTAAGAGTACTAAGTACTAAGAGTTAAATTTGCAAAATCAAGCTCTGAAATGCTAAAACTGCAGAATTCAGGGTACTGAACAACCATATCTTGCTACTCTTTTGTATATGTTCTTTATGAAAGAATCTTTGATTACCTAACTATTTATTTTTCCATAAGTACCTCTGCATCATGGGGGACAGAAGTTGGTGATTCTCCATGAGTGAGCAGCAATGCAGCATTCCTTCATTGTTTCATGGGTAGTTTTGGTATTTGATATTTGAATTCTGCCCCTCAGTGCTAAGTCCTCATTCTAATTTTAGATGTTTATAGTTAGTTATCCAAGTCTGAACTAGTCACCTGAGGCTTCTTTTACAGTAACTGAAGGCAAAAAGGTATCTCTGATTGGCAACTCATTTCACTTCAATTTAAGATGACTGCATTGCTCTCTAGAGTCTCTTTCTTTCCATAAAGGGACCTAAAGTGAGAATCTCAGACTTCAATGACTGGCTTTTGGACATTTAAATTATGTGCTCTAAGCAGAGCTTGCATCACAGACGTGAACGCTCAGCATTCCTGCAAACTTGCTTCAAGATATTAGGTTGCAGAATGAGGACTGCAACATTACCTGTAAAATTCAGTTCATGGGATTGCTGAGCATCAGAAAGCAACTAGAGTAAAAGGAAGAGCCCTGTTTCCTGCGGCAGTCAGATCTGATTTTGATCATCAGATCATTCTCTGTCTTTGTGGAGACCTATTCTTTGCTATGTGCTTCCTCATTTCTGTGTCCTATTTGCAATAGTTTCCTCTGTTTAGACAGACCTAGCACATTCAGAGCAGGTCCATCTTGTGACTGTGGGAAAAAATGGTATGTGCCCATGTATTTTAAAACTGTGTCAAATTTATATGCACTTAGAAGACTAGTTAATTTTACATAGGTAACCATAATTCTGATGGCTGTGGGACCTGGGGCTGCTGACTGCAGTTAGCCTGAAATCCAGTCTGGGGAAGCACTGCAGGAGCCTCTTCACAAAGCCAAGACTGAAAGAACTTATTTAGCTGGACTCTCTACTTTGACAGCAAGGCCCACCTTCTGTTTGGCAACAACTGGACAAGCCTGTTTTACTGACTTTTATGCTTAACTGGATAATTTGATCAAGACAATAGACTGTCCCCTTGCTTTGCGACATATTTCCTCCCAAAGTTATGACATGGCCCTCATCTCATTTAGGCACCTTTGCAATGTTTCCTTTTTTGATGTCAGCAGCAGTATATACTTCTGCAGGGATTGAAAGAATAACTTAAAAGCAAAGAATTGTACATTTGTTCCTTAAAGATGCAAAACATTTAGAGCAAATGATTAAAAACAAAATCAAGCCCAAACCACACATCTATCCCCTGACTATTCTTACCTGCCTGAAGCTTTCCCCTCAGTTCAGCTATTTTTGCCTGTGACTGAGAGAGAGTGATGCAGCTCACAACATCAGTATCTGTCTGACTGTCCATGAACTTTTCACTGACATAAATTAGCTAGTCTTCCTCAAATCACCCAGTCTTCCCCATAAGGAAGGAATTCCCTTTACAGAATATTTGAGGGTTAATATTCTTTGACCCAGCTCTCCCTGGGAAATGCAAGCTCCTTAGCCTTTATAGAAGTCAGTCAGCTGCAACTATGAGAGAATCAGATCCACTTTAGCAATTTCAGGTGTTTTGTTGTACCTGTTAGAGTCCACTGAAGTATCAGTTTCTTGTGATCTCTATTACAAATCCTTTTTTTTTTTGATTTACATTTCCACATGTGTTGGCCAATGCATGGTCCAAAAATAGTAATTCAACTTGCTATTTTGCGTCTCATTAAGGATTTTATATACTCCAGTTAGCTATCTGCTAACAGATTTTTCACTAAAGGCTTTCTACATGCTTTGTTGAGTAAGCTCACTGCTTTAAAGATTTGAAATAATGTAATAAATACAATAAATATATGAATTTTATAATTTTCTCAGATACAAAATGGCCATTTAACTACAAAAGGTGGGAATAAAATAGATACAAGTAATTAGACTAGTTTACTTTATAGACCTGTGTCAAATACATATACTAAGAGACTTGACTGTCTTTGGCATTATCATGTTTCAGCAGTTCAAAAGCGTTAACCATTTTGGAAACACATAAATACTTTGAAAAATACAGGAATACGTGGTGTTTAAAATGTCCCAAGACCTCTGAGTAGTAATGTTTGTCTTCATTCTGCAATGAAGCTCTTCAATAAAAGTATCTGTGGGAAAGACACTGGAGAGCAGAAAATGATAATCAGTTAACCTGGGGCCTGATCCATCATTCCACTGCAGTTTCTCCACTGATTTCAAGAGCTGTTGCACCTGTTTATGGCAAATGTGTTGCCTCTTTAAGTTAAGACTCAAAACAGATGTGCGAACATTCACTTGCCTCAGGACCCTTCTGACTATAGCAATAGAAAAGTCAGTATTTCTGTATTAGTTGCTTTAGGTAGTTAACAGTATGCACACTCTTAATTAAAGTATTATGAAGAGAGTGGAATGTTGAGCCAGTATTCCTGCATTTTATAAGAATATTAAACACACAGGAGTATAATTAGATACCTTGTATGGTCAGTAGGTCAATGGTAGGTTATTTTCCATGACAAGTCGCTTTTACCCTTTACTGAACCCTTACCCCATCTCTTACTGAGATTGCCAAATAAAATGACATTTTAGTGTTCAAGTGCTGGAAAAGTCAGTTTTCTCATTAAAGTCCTTGATAAATGATTCAACTGAGAGTAGAATAATACTGTGAAATAGAGGAATTAGTAAGGTAGCAATTAAATTTGTAAGTAAGTAAGTAAATTTCATTTACAGTGAAAACATGTCAAAATTGTTAATGGCTGCTGTGACTATCTTTTATTGTAAGTTCTTTTGTAGTAAAATGATGCACTATTTGCCATTTGTATTTATCAGTATTAAAATATATCCCAAACAAGTAAGGTACCATGTCAAACCAAGATGTCTGGATTTGATCAGTATTCAAATCAATGAATTAAACAGAGAAACGAAATTGAGGAGCAGTGAATTTGCAAATATGAATACACTCTTACAAAGTTACACCCTGACAAGTTACAAGTACAATACCTGTCCTTCAGAACTGAGCGCACCCTCCAAATCCCTGGACACTTTCTCTATTTTTCTCTACCATATAATAGGAAAAATAACAGCAAATTTTTGTAGGTGATGGGATCATCAGACAGTTTTGTGATATTGGAGTTTATTAAGTTTGTGGAATCATAAAAACAAAATAGAAGTCACACACTACATAAATTCAAGTAATATTGTTGATCCAAGGACCTAGAAACAAAAAGACAAACATGAAATTAGAAAGTTAAAACTTGTGACTATCTTCAGATCTTGTCATCATATGAGCACTTCTAGACTTGCAAAGAAAAATGGTAACACTAAATACACAGAAATTTTTCATACTATATGATCACTTGTGCTTGAATAATATGGAATTAATGAATGAAAGTCAGAGAATGAAGAGTATTTTATTGTCCTAAACAATGCCTTGGAAATCATGCAAGTAAGCTGATCTTTTCATAGCTTTGAAGGAAATGACTGACTATATATATATTTCTGTGTGACAGAGAGAGATGGAAGGAAATACTTAACCATGATGGTCCTGTTGGTTTTACAGTATCTTGTATTGTAAGTATGCATTTCAATTTAAATGCTACTGATAATGATTTTGGACCAGATGCCTTAGTGCTGACTTGGCTTGTTAAAATATCATCATGGCCAGATTCTGAATCTGAGCAGCTCATAACAGAGCACTGTTATCTGGGAGTTGGCAGTTTAAATATTAAAAACAACAATAACTACATGGTTCAGTAAAATGGGTCCATACAGCCTTTAGCTGTTTGTATTGAAATTCCCTGAGACTTTCATAAAACACTGGGGTGTGGAAGTCATAAGACATTTGCTAGTTTCTCTCAAAAAATGACATTTAAAAAAAAAAAGTGACCTTTCTCACCTAAAACCTTTGGATTAAATTACATGGATTTCATTTAACTTTTCTTAATTGTTGTTTGGCAGAGGTGATGATGCAAAGAAGAACCATTATTACAGCTGTTACTGCAACAAGAGTGACTGGTCACAGAACTTACTATTATAATGGGAACCCAAAGCAAAGAAAAAACAACCAGCTAGCTGTTTCTAAACTCCACTCTTCATCCACATGAAAGAAATTTTAGGTGTAACCAATACCAGCTTCACAATATTTTAAAAAGAACTTTTCAGTAAAAGGGGAACAACTGAACTGCAATAGATGTAAGTGGACACAAAGAAACTGATTTGCACACTGGAATTTTTGTATGCCTATTTTTAAAAAATTAGTTCCAACTTCTGTTTGAAGATACTGTTCATTTTTGTTGGGAAGGTCACTAATGAGACCACTAATACTACTTGTTTTCTCAGTTATCTCCTTTGCTGGCAGGTTTTGCTACATCCACAATACTCTCCTCCAACTCTGCTTGAAATCTGCTGTCAGTGCAAATTGCATGGCAAAAAATATGGTTACTAAAGGAATGATTGACCATATACAGAAAGTAAAATTTTTGATAGTAAACTTGGTTATCTGTTATTTGCAACACTATTGTACAGTAACAATATTTTTTTAAATTAAAAAAACCAAACACATTTCCACTAACTGGGGAAGAACTAAAAGAAACCCAAACGTGAATGTAATAAAATGAACAAGAAACTAATTCTTTTGCATCCAGGCTTGGTTTAATCAAGTTCTTAATGACACACATAATTATCTTATCACTCTTCAGAATGAAAGTGAAACTTCTACCTGGTAGGAAAAAAACAAAAAACAAAACACCCCCCCACAAACCCCACCATACAGAGTGAAGGACCAAACCACTAGAAAGTGAAATCCCTCTTTCTATTTAGATCATGGATATCCTTACTTGAAATAGTGTTTAATCTTTTGAGCTATATACCTTTCTATATAGTTGTACTGAGAAAGCAGTGTTAAGAACTTAATGGAAAAAATGCCCAGTATCTTCAAGCAGAAGTCAGAACTGATTAAAAAAAATAGGCATACAAAAATTCCAATGTGCAAATATAAAAAACTCCTAGAAAACCAGGAGTTTTGCACATTCTAGATTTTCACAGACACAATACTCAAGAAATTTAGTATAAATCTTTTCTTAAATTTGGCTTCATTGAGGATTTTTTAAGTCCTTTTTTTTAATGTTATGACATCTTTCAGATTGAAGAATACGCAGCTTATGTTGATATAAGCACCAGTGCCACCTATGTTAGGCATCTCAGGTATGGCTGAGAGAACCAAAGTTGGAAGCTGAAGCTCTCTCCATAGCTTGTAGATCCGGAGATGTGATTCAGAGCACCCAAGTTACACACCTAAAATAGTCTAGTACAGATGGCATGAGTTATTCCCTAACAAGGAATTCACTACGAAAATGCCAGCCCAAGCTTATAATGTACCTTCTTACACTGAAAGGATACTGAATCCTCCAAAGAAACAGCTGTAGTAATTTTAGAAAATCAAAATTTTAGTACTATTTGGTCATAATACATTATTTCTTGAAGCCAGCATTTCTAGCAAAATCAAGGATTTTTACTGAGTGAGGGAAATGTATTATTCAGGGCATGTTAGTCTCAGCAGTGCAACTTTGGCTGATATTTGTTAGTATAGGACTATATGATGTGTAAACTTCAGTAGCTTCACATATTTATAACCTGGTAAAGGGTAATCTTACAGCTTCAGCCTAAAAGTCTGTATCATTTACTTAAAAACATTTTTCTTATTTTATTACTGCACTGGTGGCAAGTTTCTAAATAAATTTTTCAAGATGTTAATATATTGAAGTTATTTGTGATACTGGCCTTTAAACTTCTGAACTTATTTCTGCCTTTTTTATATTCCTTTTTTATTAGAGGATTAGAACTACTGCAATCAGTGCCTGAAGAATGTAACTTCCTCAAAGGAGTTTTCATCCCTTTAGTTTCAAAAAAAATTAACTGGAACAAAATGCAATCAAAGATTCAGCTACCACAAGCTGAGCCATAGCAGCAGCAGCTACATACCCCTTCTGGAGGGAAAGCTTCTATGCACACTGTAACAAAGAAGGTAAAGAAGTATAGGTGGGTTGTAGGTTTGTCAGATTTTAAATATTACCATACAGCAGGTACTCCCTTCCTCCTCTCCTCTGACTCTCTGTAGCCTTTGTGGCTGTTGCTGTCAGCCTTGGGAGCAGGTGGGAGAACTTTATCATTTTTTCTGCTTCAATCTCATGCCTGCATACAGACAGAAAGGTTATCGTATATTGTTTTTAACACAAGACAGGATCTGAGACTGAAATGTGCCAAAGTCTGTATTACATACATTACATCTCACTAATAGCGGAGGGTTACCTGCAATCAGTGAAAAGCTTAAGTTTTGGCTGGTAGGATCATTTTAAAGAAGCAATATTATGGTGAATTTGGAGGGAGGGAGATGATTACTTTGGAGTAAAATAGCTCTGACATGGAAGGGGACAGCCAGGAGGGTAATGCTGATTATAGGATATGAAGGAAACATATATGAAGTGATAGCATTTTGGAAACAGCGGTACTGAGGAAAGGTTAGTTCTGAGAGATTAAAAGGGCACATGTGAGGTGCATGAGAACTGCAGGAGCTGAGTAAGGGAGTTGACTAAGTGATGCAAAATGATGACTGTGTGAGAGAGACTCCAAGTATGAGTGTGGGAGATGAGCAATGTGGTCCAGGTGTGCACATGTGGAAACTATGAAAGAGCAATGTGTGCCCGTGTCTGTGGAAGAAAGCTAGATGAAAAAGTATAACTGAACGTGTCGCAGAGCACTGAGGTACATCTCCCTGCATATAGGTGGAGAATGAAGTGTTACGCTTTTTCACTGTACAAGTGGCTTAGGAGTTTTGCCTCTGGATAGGCAAATTTTCTCAACAGAAATATAAATTGTTTTTGTACTTTACATAAAAATGTCACTGAGTCAATGGAATTACCAGTTGTATATAAATGCATAGAGTCTCAYGTGCTTTTGTTAAAGTGTATTTACACTGCATATTTGGGGGAAGTGAATAAGAAATCATATTTGAAGGAAGGAAAGCTTAACCTTAAAATAAAATGAAACTGAACAGGAGAAACTGGATAATTTAAGCAAGTGATGTGTTAAATTGGGAAAATAGATAGTACTCTATTTGTCTCGTACCTTTTTGCTCAGATTATATTTCAATTCAGCATTTTTAAGTATGTTTTGAGGATGTGATGCAAGTTTTATTCTGTTTAGGTTGTTTCTGCTGTGTCCAGCAAGGAGATAGCTGAACAGCAGGCTATCTACATTTGCTGTATGCTATTCACATATTCTAGTATCTTTAGGACTCTTCAGGATACATGTAGGACTCTCAGTATCGAATTCTAACTAACTTGAGCACAACAGTGAGCATACTATGAACTTTTTCTTAAGCTTGATGCATCTTAACATGTGCGTGCTGAAACTTTTGCATTCACCCTCAGCTTCAGTTTAAGGAAAAATTTTAGGCTAATCAATCTTGTATATCATGCTTGAGAAAATTACACAACTAGACCTACCTTTTCACTCTTCTGAGCATCAGACTAAAGCAGCACCTTCACAAAAAGCATTCTTAGCACATCTGAAGCAGCCAGTGACAATCAGGGAGAGTGAAAGGGTGCAGAGCGAATCTGATGGGGGAGAATGTTGAAAGAAGCTTGTCAGTTTATGGTCAAAGGGAACAAGGAAACCAGAAAAACCTGCAGTGAAAACAGAGGAATTCTTACCCTGTATAACCAGTGATGCAAAAAAACCTGGCTGGCATGTCCGGCACAAAGGATGGGTGAATTCCAGTCCTGGGAACATTTGGAGTAGTTCTTGCAAGAAGTGATGGGGTTTTCTCTTCCATGACAATGCTCGTTATGCCAAAAAGAAAGCTATGCTAAACACACATGGCTCTCAGGCAGCTGGAGATGAACCAGAGGCAGAAAGAACCTGCCAAACATCCAGAAAATTCAGCTTTTCTAGAGACTGCTAGGAAATAGCAGTGAGTGAGGAGAATTGTGCAACTGAATTAATTGTCAGGCAGGAAGAGGATGTCAAACAGCTCGGCTCAAAGCAAGGCTGTGTCAATATGAGAGCAATTATGAAAATACAGTTCATGAGTGAGGCTCTTACCAGTCACGCATACAGGGATGTGACCACCATCCACTCCTCATCAGTGTTTTTCTCACAGGAAAAACACTGTGATACACTCTGCAGTGTCTTCCCTCCTTAAAGTGTTTCTTGAGAGCATGAGGATGATCCAGGCTGGTGAGACTGAGATGTATGAGTACAACAGAATAGTAAAAAGCTTTATTTTGTCCTATATTTCTGGAATGTCCTATATTTCTGGTCCTATATTTCAGAAATATTGCTTCCTCTATGATGGCTGGAATTYTGGGATAGATGGAGGGTGATGGCAGGAACTACTGCTCAAAGGCTGCTCTGCCAGTGGAAGCTGCAGCCCCATACACGCCAGTTACCTCCACACCATAATTCTCCGCTGTGTCCAGCCTGGCTTTCCAGGCTGCTGGTGAAGGTGATGGAGGCAGCAGCCTTACCAGTATTTTGCTGCTCTGTGGAAAACCATGATTTGTCTGTGCCCTAAAGCTCATCCTGATATCTTCCTGCTGACTTTTTTCATCTGCAGGGTCAACGCTTTTCTGCTAGCTATGAAAAACATGGCTATCCTTTCATTTTAGATTATACAGACTTTTCTCTACCCAGACTTATGTAGGTATTTGTGTTTTTGACTTACAATGTGTTTTTTCTTATACAACTGTATGCTATAAAGCAAAGAACTACAGTATAGATAAAACTGAATAAACAAACATGGAAAAGAGTAATTTTTTAAAAGTTTTTCACATTCATCAGACCTGTAGAAATGTAAATTTTTCTGAGCCATGCTACTCATTGCTTGGAATAAATTATTGTATGATACTCTTGTGGACATCATCCAGACCTGTCTGTAGTACTCAAAGTAATTTACCTCCCATGTTTTAAGTACTGGAATTATTCTTATTTGTGCTAGCCTCAGATTTCCTTTATTTTATTTTTTTCTGGCATGTCTTTTTGCTTTGGGTTTGTGAAATTTTACCACAATACCCTGTACAAATCCTGTCTTATCCTTAGRTATGTGTTCTTTTTTGCTTTGCCAACCTCTAAGTCAATTAGAATAGGATTTTCTTGAAGTGGGCATCAGAAATGCAAAGTGTATGTTCTACCCTTGATGGTCCAGAAATATTTCTGTGACAAGTGAAAACTTAAAGGAATGTTTACAGCACCCATACGTGACTGTGTATGTGTAGTAACAACTGAATCTCTCCTACTCTTCCTAATGGAAACGTGTTTTGCATCTTACCTTGTCCAGCCAGACCATCTTGGTCAGCTTCCTTGAAAGGTGGTTCTGTTATACCGGTCAGCTCTTTCTTCCTCTCTGCTTCAGAGAGTGGGGTAAAGCTACCTGTGGTATAAACTGCCAGCATGATAGCCTGCTCTGTTGGAGACTCCAAGTCATCAGTGATTAATTCACTGCTGGTATACTCATCTGCTGGAGGAAGCAAATAGGAATCTTCTGGTTTTGGAGGACTGTGAGTGCCACCCAGAGCATTGAAAGGCACTGTGAAACTTTGTTGGTCAGTAGTGGTATCTTCTGTGTTTGGAGGAAATCTCTCTCGAGACAGTTCTCTGGAGGGTTTGGTAGGGAATGCAGTTTCAGATGAAAAAAAATTATTAAAGTCTTCAGGGGCACTGATCTCTCCACTTAGCACAGGGATTTCAGTTGCAAATTCATTGACCAAGATGTCTCCTGTTTGGTCCACTGGTGCTGGGCTGGGATAAGCTAGTGGAAGTTCAACACTCATGGATTCCTCCTGAAAAAGGGATTCAGAGGGAAAAAAATTAATGCAAAGTCATTTGCATTAACTTTCACTGCTAGAAAGGCTAATAATCTTTAGTCACAGGATCTTGTGAACAACTAACTCATCATGAAGTCATGGGATATATAAAATGTTTGACATATGCATGTGATCCTAATCACATTGCCTGTTATTTTAAAATCAGTCAAAGAAAGATGACTTTTACTACCTCTATCATTTGCTCTTCTTTCCTCACTGACATGTATTACTTTACTGGTGAGCCATGGTTTACCTTGTAATTAAAAATGGCAAAGGTAATCAAGCAGTAGTATTCATGTGTAAATACTTTAAACAATGTCTCTGCTTTTGCTGTGGAACATCACAATACTTATCTTTGCAGAATTTATATAAAGACAGATATGTATTTTAGTACTAGAGTATTTTTCCTTATATTTGCATATATCTTAGACTGTTTACATTCATTTCTTGTGGAGAAATGAATAAAAATCTCACCCTGAATTAACTTACCAACTCAGGGATTGCTAGAGGAACAGTGACCATGGACTGGATATCATTATCTGAATCACTAGGTGGTTTAATAGATTCTGCAAAAAATAATCATATTTTTATATATACACACACAGAGAACTGAATAGTTCAAAGATGGTCACATTGACAACTGATCAAAACTTATAAACTCAGTAAAAAACAGTATTAAAACAATTATTCTCCATCAAAAAGATGACTTTTAAAAATCAATGTTAAGAAGAAAGAGGCATAAACTTCAATTTAAACTGACAATTGTGAGGAAAGTAGGAATTTTATATGCACTATTCTTTGTACTCCTTATATAGTATAAATGGGATAGGTCTGCAGAGGGCTGAACCATGCATAGCTGGATGAATGATTAAAACCAGTTGAAGTACAAACCAATCAGTGAAATCCACAAGGGTTATGATGACTCATTACATTGTGTTGTTCATTAAGCTAAAATTCTTTTCAGTTTTACCCAAAGCCCACACCATTGTTACTCTCAGTAGTTTTGGTTTTAATGCCCAGTTGCCTCCTTAACCTTCTCTGAGGAGCTCTGTAAAACATACATACACGCAAGTTGATTTCCTAAAACTAGTAATTAAAAATAGCTAGTGGGAAAAAAGTTACTTAACAATTTATATTGTTAAAATGTTTTACACCCCTTAATTTTTTTCTTGTCACTTTTAATCTTTATTAAATAAAACATTTTAATCATGCCAAAAATATTAGTTCATCTAAACATTTTTTGACAGAAGAAAATGTTGCTGTTTGTAAATGAAATGGTATGGCTAAAATTTGCTGAGTGTTTTAACATTGTTTTGATATATATATATATATGAAAAAAAACTTTTGAACTGTTTTCCCAATTTTTAACCTAGCTCTCCAAAACTAAGGCTATGCTAGCTTTGAAAAAATAACTGATGGACTATAAGGGGATATCTACGATGGATTACTGGACATGATAGAGCCTCTGAACCTTCTGCTGGGGTTTTTCCTCACCCAGCTTTAGCTCTCTACTCTAAGCTTGTCATCTACACTCCATCTGTGCTTCCGGGAAAGAAATGCCCCCTCACAATGTGAGATTCACACCACCAATTTTAGCATGAGATCAAATGCTCTTTAAAGTGCTTGCCTTTCTCCTCTGACTCCACTGGAAGGTTAGACAGCTTGCCTACAATGGAGGCTTAGTTTTCAGATAGCTAAATCTAGGTTAGCGGAAACACTCACTTTTTTCTTATTAAAAACAGGAGACTGTCCTTACTGGGAAATCAAATGATTTTGTGAATTTCCGTACTATATTTCTTGTTTCTTCTCTTATTTGACTGAATCTACAAAATATTCAGCTTTTCTAAACAAATGACCTATAAAAACAGATCCTCCAATGTGATTAGACGTTAGGCTCTAAAATTATAAAGGGCCATTTTGTTTTAAAATTTAACTTAGATCTAAGCATCCTTTGGATGCTATGCAAAGTATAGCAGAATGGGCTATGTCAAATGAAAATGATCTGTGAGGGAGGCAAAGACCTTACTCAAATTGCATATATTTGCAAGGCAAGGTTTAGACCTGTGCCTGTACTGGCCTGCCTACTGACCATCGTTAAATTGAAGTGTTCCAAGGTCCATCGGCAGGGACTTGTCCTCACGGAGTGCTGTGGCAACCAGTTGCTGAAGATCTATTACTGTGAGTTTAGTTGCTGCTACCTCCTTCTCTTCCTTTGGAGAAGGTGGAGTTTTTTCATTTTCAACCTTATTAGAGCCAATAGTTGAGATGTCATCTGCTGGGCTTTTGATTTCTGAGCCATCTCTCTCAAAGTTTACCACATATCGTGCTATAGTGCTGCTTGATCTGCAAAGGGAGGATACAATAATGTCCAGTGCAACAAAATCACTTACTGGTTGAGGACTGAATTTAGAAAAAACAAAAACAAAAACAATCTATGCAGCCCAAACATATCATCGCCTGTAAAAATAACACAGATAAACTTTTTTCTAGCCATATGGTCACCTCCAAATTACTTTTGCTATACCTAAGCCTTTTTTCTTCTATGCATAATTTTTTAATAAAAATTTCAATTTTGAAGAACATTATAAAAATGTCCTAACATAATCCAGTTAAAGCTGACTACTCAGAGCCTTGTAGGACTGATAATGCAGTGTGAAGTTATTGGTTATCGGTTCACACAGTCATAAATGCACGCTGGAAGTTAACAGAAGCCATAATCACCTATTGATTATGCAGGAACCCATGAAAAGTGAGTAGACAGTCTTCAGCTTATAGAACTACACATAACCAAAAATTCTATCATGTTTCATACAATTTTCACTCTTTTTGAAGAACAGCCAAGAAAATTAACTAATGTTGGAAGCAAATCACTTTCCACAGTAGGTGTTAGCTTGTCCAGCTGAGTGTGTATAGATTCTGCTTAGATGTACTAGTTTAACGAAAGACTTGAATCTTTTCAATTATTAATACAGCACTTTTCATAAATGCTAAATGTACTTAACTAAAGTGAAAAAATAACAAATATATTGTGAAACATTTGTATTGCACTATGTTGCTTTCTACAATTTCACATAACCGGAGAGAGAGAAATTTCATCTTATCTAGTACGTGCTATGTATTTATGTGACATTACAAAAATACAGGAAAGGCACTAGGCAACTATTCCTTTTAAAATACAGGTAAAAGAGAAATTTTGAGACTTGCTAGAGAAATTAATCGCCAGGAGCACTTTCAAGCAATAACAAAAGATTCCACAGTTGTATGTATTACCAGTCAAAAGCTCCCTGCATTTTATCAGACTAACAACTGGTCTCTTTACCATTCTATCCGTTCTGGTAATTGAGGCAGCCAATCAAATCCTACATACTTACTCAGCAGAATGTATATATGGAACACAGCTAAGAAACAGCTGATCAAAAATGCAAATGTAAATATGAAGTTTCCCTATTTTTTTACTTTAAGTTTATGGCTAACAGAGATCTCCAGTCATCTGAATGGGAATTTTGTTCAGACAATTCCCTTCTTTCTAGAGAGATACTGACAAAATTTGATTATGTGAACCTTTCAGATTAAGGCAAAAACTGTCCCTGCCACTTTATCTCAGATCCTGTACCTGGGCAGAACACAAATCAATTTACTTTGTCACATCAAGATAAAAAACATTTATGGATGTACCTATCTACATTTATTAGTTTATAAAAAGATTTATCTTATTAATTACAGACAAATTACCCATCTTTTTCCTTCTTCTGTCTTCATTTCATCACAGAAGAAAGGGTGTGAGAATGCATGGCAAAAAAAAAGAAAAACAGAGATTCATGTATATTGGCAAACCATGCAGTCATACATCAAAAACATCATGACATTTTATCTTCTGTCTGTCCTCTATAGTCTTTATCTCAGTGAAAATTACAGCCTACTCTCCATCATTACACTGTTTCTCTTCCAAACAATGGGAATCTTCATGAGTGGGAAAACAGGAATTTTACTTTACCTTGATAGCTTGAAAGATTTGCTTTCATATTTCCAAGACAAATAATGCAATTTGAGGTACTGTCTTCGCTATTCTATATTTTTACAGTGGTAATGAACACCTATGATGACAGTGGCAACTATTACTGTTACCGTACTTGTTGCCTACTCAGATCCTAGTCGCAGAGTAACTTTGACCTATTAATTGCATCTGGATGACATGCCTGTAGTGACCTTCTGTAATATAATGCAGCATGATGCCCTGTTATTTTTATTTCCCTGATGAATTCTCTAGCACATCTCCAATATTGTCCCTCTGTATTGCCTCATGGCAAATTCTGCTAACAAATGTACCAAAACAGCCAAAGGAGAATAGACAGCAACATTCTAAGCCTATTTTTGCTGTTGGGAAGCAATCCTTGTCTTTTACATTGATGAACGTACTTTCTCATCAGCGTCTGAGACTTAAGACCAAGATACTAAACAAAAATTGATCCCAAATCTCTTGGAGTCGCAACTGAAGGAGGTTACTTAGTGTAAGCTGTGACTGCAAGATGCCTCTACAGATTTTCTCTGCTTGTTCTGTAGTAGTCAGCTTTTGCTCTTCTTCCTTTCACTGTCTATCAAAATGTTAAACAACTCACTTTCACTCTGTTTTGTTCTTATCTCTCCCTTTTCCCAGTAATTTTGCAGAGAGAAAAGCTGGGAAAAGTAAGCTCTTGTCTAAAATTACACTGTAATATGATTATTCTTCAACATGTACTAAATACTAATAGAAAAACTGAATCTTCTTCAGGCTGTGACATAAGCCCACATGAATTCATGTCTCTTCTTGCTCTTTCTCCCCTTTCAGTTTCTGTTTTTTATTACTATTTGTAATTTTGTTTTCCCTGGACTCTTCACATATCACATGCTCTTATCTTTGGAATCAACCACATGAAATACTCATTTTTTGAAAAAACTGTAGATTCTCTATTGAAACAATACATAGTAGCTTGTATTAGCAGTAAACATATGAGGAAGTTAAAAATATAAGAAGGGCAAGACAGAACAGGAATTGATTCAAAAGTAAAGCATCTGAATGGTTTAAAACACCTGGAAAAGTGCAAAAATTTTACATGTGTGAATGTATCATATCCTCCTGCAACCTACTCTTGCCAAAGCACCTTCACTGTGCTCTATAAAGGGCACAGGATCCACACACAAAAAGCTATCCATTCAAATCATTCATGCTCTTAACCCTCTTTGCCCAAGCCATTTAAGAAATTTCTTATTTCAATGATGCTAGCAAACAAACGATTTGAAAACATTAATAAGTCACCTGAAACAGTATTTCTAATTTCCTCAGGGAACCAGAACTACTTCTCCTCCTTAATAATTCAAAGGTTTATAGCCTCACTTGGGATGTGTTTGTACTTCTCTCCATATTTTCTCTGTATTTTTCCCAGAGAATTAATTTCTATTTACAGCAACACACGCTCCACTACTAATAGGTCTCTTAATAATGGAGGAGGGAAGGGAGATGAGAATCCTAGCAGCCAACAGAAAAATGAGTCCCATTTTCTTACTTACTTAAATCCTAACACATGGATTTCTTTGAATCCTGGAAGTTTCTCAAATATTTTTTGCATCTACAAAAAAATATAAGCTCATTAATTCAGTGTAAGTTCTGCTGCTAAATGATTTATTTAAATGCAAATATCTGCTGCCAAAAAGTAAAAGCACAGGTTAGTTACCTAGACCACATTTTTCATATTTCAGTAAAAGTTTTAGGAAACTGTGTCAACAGCCCTTTCTGTAGTATCATCATTGCTCAACTTAAAAACACTATTTGGTTTTGTATATGCTGTCTGTATTACCTGTTAATAGGCAAAATGAAATACAAACTATAGCTTTTTTGGTATTGTAATTATGTAAATTAGTGGTAATCTAGTTCATAATAGAGCAAGTCAAATTGGTATTAATTGAATCAAACGTTTTTCTTATCTTCAAAAATTTTGGTTCATGAATTACTTTGTAATTCACCTTAACTGTAAATTATTAATTATTTAAAAATATTAACCAAATGCAGATGGATTTAGATTACTTGTGAAATTATTTATGAATTAAACATTTTAACTGTCTTGTACAGTCACTTCATATATTTTTAATTCTAATGCAAGTAATTGCAGTTAGAACTTTTTAAATAGAAAAGCCAATATGAAGCACAAATAATGAACAGAAAATGTGAATTTTGTATGCATCTTTCAGACTTCAGAGGGTAAGCATTTTTATTAGCACCTCCAGCACTAACAATGTATTGAGGTCCAGCACATTGATAGAAACAAACTGATCTCTTCAAACTGTGGTAACATTTATACAGCTAAGTCAAACAAAATACTTTATGTACTTCTAGTATATCAGAGGAAAGGTGTTTTTTTTTTAAATGCACAGTTCCTCTCTGATTAACTTCCTGGTCCTGCTAAGTGCCAGGCAGCACATCCCTTAGGCCTTTCATCTGCTAGTAAAGTCTGTGGAGGAGGGGGAAGTCAGCACTTGAAAAGAAGTGAAAAAGCCTTTTGAGGAATCAGGTCTTTTTAATTCAGTTTATCACTTAAAAAGTATGAACAAATGTGGAGGTCTTTTCTCTTTTTTAGTTGTATGATTCTGTACAAACTCAGCATAAATTTAAAATTCATTCATGAGTGAGAATTTGTCCGAACTGGTAGGCAGTCAGAACCAGGTTAGCTGTTTCAGTAGTACTGGAAATGGCTGGTAACTCCAAGGAAGGTGAGTAGGGAACATCTATAAAGCCCTCTAGTGTGCAGAGATTTTCACTTTTTCCATTCCTCCTTTCTTGAGTCTTTGAAAGAACCAAGGTGCTATGTTTTGTTGGTTGTTGCTTAATGCCTGTTCTTTTCTAGGTTTCACCAATGGTTGAGAGAGTTTCAGATTTATTCTCCCTGTATTAAAACGGCATCTTAGGGTTTGGGTGTTACATAACCCTACGAACACAGAAGATGTTCTTTGTTAGGTGTCAGAAAGATTGCTAGGTAACTTCCACAACTTTCTTTGTGTCTCTAATATTAGCTAAGTGAAGTAGCCCAGGACCAGTATATTATCACAGTTCCAGATGTCAGCTACACAGTATCTGCCTAGGTGTCTTTTTCATCATAGCAAGCAGTAGAGAAGCTAATGTCTAGGGCAGAAAATGGCCTATCATCTATACTCCCTTTGACCATCTCTCTCAAGAGGAAAGTAGGGAAGGAACTCAGATGACTGCTTCACTTTTGAGCTTGGTTTGAGTTAGTAAAAGTGGAGCAGAATTAATAATTAGACTGCAGGGAGATTTTTAATAGTATTCAGGGCAATAATACTAAAGATAACAGAGGTTAAGGGCCTAAATATCAGTAAAATCTGCGTCAGCAGGATAAAATTGATTTTCCTAAATGTAGGCCAGTAGTATCATTCTAGATTCCTCAAGGTTTTCTGCTCAGCTGCTGCTCTCATATTTGAAAGCCCTATGCAGATAGTTGGATACCCTCAGGCACCTAAAATGGCAACTGATGTTGATGGTGATGACACTCAATCTGTTTTTAGATATATTTTGCCAGTTGACTGTTGCTATGGGCTCTGTCTCTTCCTGGTTCACTTTATACCATAATAAATAATGCTTTCTTTTAACTGTATGCACACATGCAGCTTAATATTTCCTACTTTAGCCAAATGAAACTCGATTCACTGAGTAGCATAAGCAACTGAATGTGTATTCCATTTTTCATGTGGTTTTAAGTAAATTCTGTAATATATAAATGTCCTTCAGAACATTTACATTGTAATGTCTGCTGTAACTCCTCTCTTTTGCCATGTCCTAGAATGAATTAGAAGGTGATAGGAGCTTGGAACCCCACAGTCCCAACCCTCACAAGGGCTTTTATGGGAGTTTGTGCAGGAGTTCATACAGTTGGATGAGTTTCTGATTCTAACCTCCTCACTTTCACCCCTTCAGCATACTTTGGAGGAAAGAACACCAGTTGCATTTCATGGTCTTGGGTTACAATTCATTTTCTATTCAAAACTGCATGTCAAGAACAGCTTTGGACACTTTTAAAGTGGATGGATAAAATTTCATGAAAATGGAAAATAGCTTAACAGTCAAGAAACTTTCCAATTTTTTTCCTCTTATATTCCTCATAGATGCAATAGGAACTTGTTAAAACAAAAGTAGCGAAATAACTCAAAAATCAGATTGCTGAATTACAAAACTTTATGTGTAGCAAACAAAGCCTGCAGGCAGTTCTGTGTTCTATGTGAGAATAATCCTGGAAATCTCCAGAGAACCCACTTTTCATCAGCTCTGCCAACACTTGCATCATCATTTCTCTATGCATAGCTGAAACTGAACCAGGATAGTAAAATAGCTTGCACTAAGGAGTACCTGTGAAACTGATGAGGAGCTTTAGTTAATTTTATTGAGCAAACCTTTGGGGAACCTTAGCTCATTAACTGCTATCTATTAAACTGATAACTGAACATTCAGTTAATGTTATTAATTATATAAAAACACCACAAACGTTACAGGTCTTGAAAAGACTATGGTAATGCACAACAAAATGACTTGGAAATCATTCTGTTTTCAGATCTGTTGGCCGCTGCCTTTGAAGAATAGTTCAGACAATGATAGCTAATTTCTTTCATTTGTATTACATTTCTCATTAGGTTTATTAACCTGTAGAAATTAAATTACATCAAAGTACTGTTCATTAATTCCTGATCAGGCCCAAATGATGTTTCTAAAGCTACAGGGGGGCTAATACTCTGTTCACCAGTTATCTGAGGCTTTACTGTTGAAAAAGATGTTGTCTTGTTAGCTTGGTAGCTGAACAGATGTCCTAAATGGTGGGGGAAGATGGCTATACCTGAAGCAAAACTGGAGACAATACAAATTATCTGGTTTAAATGAGGACAGTTATCTAGATTCTAGTTCTATTTCATGGTGGAAGTCCCAGTGATGGCAGGCACTATGCAAACATGAAGTATGGAAGAGTACCCCAACTTTGTGCTCTTGAACATAAAATACAAGGCCTTATTACACATTTTAATAGTTATGTTACTCCTGTGGAACAATGATGATTTCTGAACATCCAAAGATACGCTCCGCTGTGAGTTTATGAAGGTACATCATTTGACCAGTGCCCCTCTGCCCTGTGCTGCTATGATATAAATAATAYTCCTAATCTTTCCTTGTGTAGTGCAATGGCTTATACTTTCTACTGCCGTCTTGTTTATAATCATACTTGTGATACTCATATTGTACTTGCCTGAAGTTCTGATGACATCTTGAATTAGTGCAGAGAGTTGGCAATGTTAGAGAGTCTACTAACTTCCATTAATATCCCTCAGTGACCAGCAGTGACCAATTCCCTAGAAACCTGCAAACTGGCATTTTAATAGGCCAACATGCTGCAGTGTGATACCTAGTTAGGGATAGTTGCCAAAGTGCCTTCATTTCACTGTTGTGAGCACATTTCTGTAGTTTCTTATTATGAGTCTATCAAGGTGTACAAAGCATTTAGTCAGCCTCCTTACCTGTAGCTGAAATTTGGCAGCAAGTTGCCGGTACTGTGGGGAGTTGAGATCATTAAGCTCAGCTGTATACTCCTGATTAGTGAGAGTGACACTGAATTCTACCATTTGCTCCACAGGCAGTTCTGGAACTGTATTTGTTCCCAGCTCCTGGAAAAAAAGGCAAAAGAAAAAAAGAGGAGAAATAATACTAAGTGATTTTTTTCCCCATACTTCAATATTTAATAGGTAGAAGGGCTCCCTCTTAAGCCCTTCCCTAAAACAACTTTCTGAACTCTATCCCGCAAAGGGTGAGGACTCCTAACCACATCTGTTGGCTTAATTCTTCTGCCTTTATAAACAAGTTTTTATCACTGTGGCTTGAAAGTTGCTATTGATATGCATAAAGGAGGACGATAAAGAGAAACAAGTCATTTGTTGCAGAGTGAGTGTTGCAAAAAGTTTTCTTGTTTCCACCATGATTAAAGTGATACAGCTTTAATTGCCACTTTGGAGGAAGATTTGTGACATTAAGGAGAGGGACAAGCAAATGCTAAAAGCTAGTTGGTATCCTATGCTCAGAACACCTTTAGTCGATCAGAGGAGATTGCCAGATTGTCTGATGCTGTTTCATGTTTAGATATTTGCAGTTTTGTTTTGTTTTGTTTTCTGGTAAAAAAAAATAGAATTGGTGCTACTTGTGTTACACCTTCCCTATGCAGTTGAATTTACTGTTATTAAAAGCACTCTTCTTTTGTTTACTGCTTCATAACACTATGTGCAATTTTGGTCTACACTTTCTAATTTTTTCCTTTAATAATGTTAATCTCCAGAAGACATGTCATTTACAGGCTACTGTGTGCTGCTCATAAGAAGGACAGCCACTTTGGGTGCATTCACAAATATTTCCTAACTCATCCCAGATATAATATTACGCTTTTGTTAATTTTAAGATCAGGAGAACTCTCCTGCTCCTCACTCACAAGCAAAGCTGAGCTTCAGATTTTAAGTCTTGGAATGCAAGTACCTGAAAAGGTGATACAGATGGGCCACATAGGAAACTCTTGCCTTTTGTCAGTCTCTCAGTCCTTCTTTATAACTCTCATTACTAATGTGAACAGGTATCATGCCTTTATTCCATTGCCAATCTATTTTACTGCAGAATAAAACCTTTCAGTTTTTTCTGAATAAAACCTTTCAGGGTTCTATTATGTTTGCCTGTTAAAAACACAAAGAATCTAGAACAAGTTTTTCTTTACTGCATTTATTGCATAAATATTGCATATTTATACTTACTAGTAAAACTTAAATATTCTGTGTTCTYTGAATACTTTATTTTTGACATTTTTATTTGCTGAAGGGCAATTCTACTCTCAGCTAGGCTTTTTAACAAACAAAAGAAACCCACCAACAAGAGCAAGTCAATGTTAAAGAAGAAATTGGCCCAACAAAGCAGCAAGCTCATCAATTTTGAATCCAACACAGGCGGTGTTTCCATTTCTGCTGTCAGGTGGGTTGGCACTATGCTGCTGGGGAGATCAGTCCCTTACCTAACGTCTAGGTTTTGCTAGCTTCCAAGAAAAAGCAGAACAAGAAATGGGTCCTATTATGAGACAGGGGATAAGAGATAAAATGTTAATGTAATCAAAAATGAGCAAAACAGGAAAGAATACTTTTTGCACCCATCCATTCTGCATGACTCAGCTGTGCTAAATCATTACTTAGGATGCCTCAGTTTCAGACAAATATGTCTTGTGCTGTACATAAAAAATAACTTTCAGTGGCTCATCAGTCAGAGCTAGAGCACGCAGTGCTGTTCTACAATAAAAACGTGATCAAGGTATACATGCTATACATAGAGCTGCTATAAGACTTTCAAAATTCCTTTAGGGAGCTGGCTACCAAAGACTGGGCCAAGAAAGAATGAGGAGAGCAAGAAAGGAGGAATTAATCAATGCCAGTCTCCTAGTCCATCTCAAACTTAACACAAATAAGAGATCTTAGACCCATTTTTTCCTCATATTTGTATCTGCTGTTCCTCTCCCAGAGCCATGATACAGATAAGCAATATATAGGCAAGTACATTAAGATGGTTCTGTTTCTTTAGATCCTGAGGCCGTAATAATTTGGGATAGGCTTTCCTCTCGGTTTGGGAAACTTTGGGCGGCGGAGGCAAGCGCCAGCAGCTCCACCGCGCGGCCCTCATCGCTTTCCAGAAGGTTCCGCGGCGGCCGCGCAGCCGCTCGGGGGAGGGTGGGGGGAGGGGCGCTGCCCCGACGCAGCAGCCCCGGTCGGGCAAACAACGGCCGTTCCTCGAGCGCTGGCGGACGTGAGCTGCGGCGCTTGGGAGCGGTTGTAAACCTGCACGGAGACGGGGCGGCTCTCGGTGCTGCCCGAGGAGACTCTGGTGGAGGAGATCCCCTCTGGGGGGCTGACTGACGAGGCAGGAAGGAGGCGAGAAGGTCTGGTCCTGTCCACTGTGTTGCGGAAAGCTCGAAAGGTACGCGCTTTTACAGAATTTAATGAAAAACAAGGCTACAAGAAACGTTATTCACGATTCCAGTGTAGAATAGATGCTAATTAAAACCCTTCAGTCCCATCAGCAGTAGCAGAGTGTAGCGCTAATGGCTGTGAGCTGCAGAGTTTATAAGGCTGCCCCCACCCTCCTCTTTTTTGCCCGCTGAGTTCAGAAACTGCAGGTAAGTGGGATGGGAATGTAGGCTGTCCTCACCTTCACGGGAGTCTTTGTGTCGTTGATGATTTCGTTGAGCAGTGTACCATTCAGCACCGGTGCGTATGCAGAAAGGGACGGGCTGGGGGAACCTGCGAGAGTTTGAAATAAAATCGAGCAAGAATGGGATGCGCATCAGACAGACAAAAATCTTCTTTTTCTGTCGCTGAGCTGCCAGCTTGCAGGAGAAGCTTTCCTTAAGGAGGGTGTGTTGGGGTGCAAGCCTGTGCCATTTAAAGGTGGCCATGACTTGTGGCATGAGTAAAGCTGCATCTTTTTGTATAACAGATGACCTTTCTTTCTGGTTGAAACATCAATAGAGCTGCATGTTTGTGACTGAAAGCAAAATGGAACTGTCTATGTGTGTATGAAGTCATGTGAATTAAATATTATACATGAGCAATTCCTGTTACACTGAAATATATATAACTGAATGTGTTTCTTTGATTTTGGCAGCTGAGATAATTGTCTCTATAATGGACACCCTTCTTTAGGGCTTCAATTTAAAGTAACAAGAGGCTTTGAGGAAGACTGAATTTTCTAGCTGGAGGCAAATATACTGTGCTGGAAGTCACTGTCAGTAAGGTTCTGTCATGTACAGCCCTCAAAAATATATATGCAGGATGTTTCCTCATTGAACCAAGCTGGTCATATTTACAGATTCTTATCACTGCGTGATTTTCTAGCATTGTTTTAAAGAACTATGGTATGCAACAGTGTTGATATATCTAAACTGAATAATCTACTGATCTTAATATTTTGGCATCAGTGTGACTTTATGGCTATTACTCATTCTTTATTTTCATCTGTTTGCTTATTTTGGCTAACAAAATGCAGCAGCTGACACTCTAAATGTTATTTCATAACTGAAGCAAAATTAGCTTTACTCACTGCACATGAAACAAAGAAAACATAGTTCAGAAGATGCATTTAAAAACTGTGAAACAAACCTGAAATGCTACATTTGCGTAGCAGACATGCTATTGAGAAGTCAAAAAGTGCTTTTTATAGATCATTTTGTCAAAGCGTTTTTATTGTAGTTCACTGAACTTGACATGCTTCTATTGCATTSGTTAAACTACAGCCTTTTGAGATCTACAAGTCACTGGCTTTAGCAAGTCTGTTTAATGGGTAGATTTGGAGCAAGCAGTTTTGATTTTTACCTGTAGAAATGGAAGGAATGTCTTCCAGCTTTTTGCCACCTGTTTTCTGTGTGGATATTTCATCTTTCCTATCAATCAAATAGAAATGAGTAATTTAATTATCAACACCAATGCTTTACTGGCAATGGCAAAGATGTAACAAAATGTAGAAATTACTCCTATATTAAATGTGCTTTTAAATGAAAGAACTAATGAATTTCTAATGTAATATTTTGAGAACCTGGTTAAATAGGGCAGTGGTACAGTAGGTCCTATTTTATATTCTACAGTTTATAAAATATTTGCTTCTTTTCCTTCAGCATATTTGTTCTTTCATTGAGAACAATACTGATTTGATACTGTCCTCCACTGAGAAGCTGTGTGACTATCACTCCTCTTGGTTGATGAGGTTTCACGAGTGATTTTCTCTGGGAAGTCAGACAGATGGAGTCACACAAATGAACTGTAATAGTACTGTCAATTCATGGACTATGCAGCAGGGCTTGCTTTTTCTCTCTATGAAGTTAACAAATAGTTGACCACTGCCTAAAATGGGAGTAAGCTTTCTTGTAACTTATCTAAATCAAGCATTCTCTCCTTTGCTGTACCTCATGCTATCAGTATAGTTTAGTGGGGGCTTTGGGCTTCTTTTAATTTTGTAGCCTCTGGATTCTTCCAGGGCATTTCGTGGTTTGGTGTGAGTAGAGAATGGGGAGGAGTTACTGTTCAGTTGTCAGTCTGCATTAGAATATCGTTAGGCCACTTCCAACTAATGATAGTTTCAAATTAGATTTCTGGATCAAGATCATTATGAATTGTAGGGATGTTTAGATTTAGATCTGGTTGTAATATTCATGGACTAAAGCCTACCATGAGCCCTATGGCAGGTACTTGAGAACTCAAGAATATGGTATGTGTGATACACAGATTGTCTACCTTGTGTCATGGCATTAGTTTTTGTATTGTTGTTGTTATTCATTATTTTGGTTGTAAGTTTTACAGATATGTGCTGATGAATGAATTTTGAAAGCGAGTGTTAACTTGTCTGATAAGCAGAGGTGGTATATGTATATATGCCCATTTTATAATAAATGTGTTAAAGATTTCCATAAGACTATCAAATAATTTTTGCTGTAAAAACCTAACTTTTATTCATTTATAGCTTTTGGAAACATTCAGATTCTTAGATAAGGATTTTCTAAGTTATATTTTGAGATTTTCCTTTCCTGAAAATTGAAATGAAGAATTTCAGATTATTTGGATTCTAAGTGGGAAAAAAAAATTACAACATAAAAATAAAAAAGTGCCATCACTGAAATAAATGAGGATAGAATTTCTTCAAATTTCTATAGAAATAGCTACTATTAAGGCAATGCATAAGACTGGAATGTTTGTGAAGACTGATCTAAGTGAAAGAATTCAGGGCACTGCAAACGCATAGTGTGGTGTTCTCATTTATCACCGTGAAGCTCATGTAATGCATACAGCAAAAGAGGGTTGGGCTGCATTTGTGTACAGAACCAACCTTGCTTTTTAGTAACATATCTAAAGAATATGGGCAATGCCTGACTTACCTCCTACTCTAAGATATCTTGTGTGGTTAGAACTAAATTACCATTTGTAATGTTTGAGAATGTCAAGTAATTATGTGTAGCATCTTTAATTGTGAGACTGATCTCTTTACATGACATCTACAGAAGATACAGAACAACCTGTTTCCCCAAACTACACAATAGTAATGAAGTCCAACAATGCACCATGGTTGCCTACATTTCCAGCTAAAATATGTATATAATTTACTTCATCCTCTGAGCTGTGCCTAGGGAAAGCTGTACAGTTCACAAAGAGCATAAAATCTCTGAAATCAGTCACTTCACTCATTGCCTCGCTGCTGCTGTTTGCACTAGACTGAGTGAAAGACCTCCCTTTGGACTTCAAGGGGAGTTTTATTATGCCCTACATTATTAAAAATACATTTCTTAGAAGAACACTCAAAGCTCCCATATTGTAACCAATAAAGATACATAAAACCTCTGTGATCCTGAGACAGTAGAACATAAGAATGGAAGGAATTGTTTGCTACATCTGAAAATCTAGGAAAATTTGAAGGAGAAATAATACATTAATCTGAGAAACAGTGGACAATGACTTGTCTGGCTGTACTGTGATATTTACATGCAGAGAGACAGAGTTCAGTCTTGTAACTTTAATCCTACCTTTCTCAGACTTCAGAGGATTGGGAGAAGCATAATTTTTTTTTTTTCAAAGAGTATTTACAGAATAAAGCAGCACATTAACACTAGTGTGACCTATACAAATACAGAGGAAAGCTGAAATGAAGACACAGAGTTGTCATATTATTGCTCAATGCAACCTCCAAGATAAACTTTTTTTTCACCTCTCTGACTTTCCTTTTGAGGAGAATTATGGTCTGTGGGTAAGCTTTAGCCACGCTCAGCATCAAAACTAGTCCAGTGGCTAACAGGTGGTGACTCTGCTGGAGATTGATGCTTATGTTGGTCTAAGAGGACATTCTTTCTCAAAGTAGACAGGCAACTCAAACATTTGGGCAACATTCATTATTTGTGATTCAGTTACCTGTACTACAGTATGTACAGTATACACATCTCTCATGGCACACACCAAATACATCACAGTGCTGTCTGTGTATATACTCGCAGCCATGCACATCTACATGTAACTTTTTCAAAAAAAGGCAGTAGCATCAAGCAGCAAGATTTCTACTTTTGCTTTACTTACCTTTCCTGGAAGGTTCTATATTTTACTCGCTGCAAAAAGATTAAGAAAAACAACATTTTACTAGTGGATGTATCCAACAATATAACAGAAGCCTGTTAGCCCTTTGTTTACAGTACTTTTATGTTATCCTTCTAACACATACCCCCTCCTCTTCCTGAGCAATACTTTGCTTTTATATATACAGTTGGGGAGGGGCTGGGAAATCCTCCTCAGTTTCTAAACAAATGTCAGTGATTCTTACCTGTTGAATTATTTCCAGATGCTCTTGGGAATTGCTGAAGTTTTTGCCAATGTCGAATATGCAGAAGGTTTCCCTCTGGCAGGCAGTAACCCAGTTCTGATACTCAAAACTGTCAGGAATCCGATCCAGAAAAATACGAAAGGCTTCCCATACAGCTTCCTGGCAGACTGAATAAGAAGAAGGGGGCTAGGGATGGATACTTTGTACCAAAAAGTAAAACTTTAAAGCCATTTTAAAATGATTTGGGAGTTGCACATTTTATTGTAGCTAGTAAACAAATCAAACTTCTTTAAGTCTTTTAGGTATTTTTGAGTTGACGGTCATTTGCCTTTATGTTGAAGGTTTAGTCTTCTCTGACTTAAGGCTTGCTGACTACCCTCATCTTAAAAGAGAGATTAATTTGGCCCATCATCATCATTATAAATAAAGAACAAACACAAATCACTCTTCCTTCATCTCAAAGACACATACACCGAATGTTTTTGTAATGAGAGCAAACAGGGAGGTAAAGTAAATCATCTAGCAGTTTTAATACTTGAATAATCATAATTTTAACTGTATACTAAGGTTTTATATATTAGAAATTATTAACTAGGGATAGAACAAGCTAAACAGAACATGCTTAAGATTTTGATATTTCCCACTCATATAATAAAATCCTTTTAATGGAAAACATTTTTTTTAAAATGCAGCAGGCCAAAATGCTATGCTAATATTCTGAATTTTAAGTGTATTTAGTCTTTTAAAAGCCTTAAAGATTTTTTTTGCAGCAAGAATTTGACATATAAAACTACCTATTTCTTTTTCCTGTTTCTTTAAGCACCTCTGGAAAAATTGAATAAAGGTAAAACTCCTTTGGAAAGAACAGAGTTTCCTTTTTCCCCTACAAGTGTACACATTCATTTATTCAATATTAAATATCTCCTCCACAGTGATGAATCACTCTGTTGAATGCCAAGCTACATCAAGCAAGGTTAACAGGTACTGTAGCTATGGAGAGAAGAGCAGTATTCTAAATCATTTAAGGAAATGAAAATGAACACAGAGAGTATGACAGTGGGGGAGATTTGGAAAAGATGGTATTTGTGAATGGCTCTAAGGGATTTTCATTTAGTGGATACAAACTGGCTCCAGCTGTTACTTATGTGAGATGATGCATACATAAAAATCTAATAATGGTTACTAGTACTCATACATATCCCGCTGCCTCACTCCTTATGCACAAAAGCTGTGAAGTTTAGCTGTAGTATGTTGCAAACATGTATATTCGGTCATGGCATATTCGGTCCTGGCCTTCAGTTTTTTAATCTATTTTGTAACAACCAGAAGTGTGTCAGGCATTCCAAAGAGAACTTGTAAAGAGTTCTGCTGCAAAGAGCTTGGTCTCTACATGGTGTGTAAGTGAGGTTCATGACATGGATGAATAAGTGAGGGAGGAGAGAAAGCAGAAGCAGCTAGGTTATAAAATGGCTGCTCAGACATACTTTATAAGGCTTATTTTCCTTTAATTTTTCTGAGAACACAGCTTCTAGGTGTCTCTGCAGAAGGGAGTTTTTGAAAGTCGAGGAGATGTAGAACAGGGCAGGTGGGGCTCCACTTCCGAGTGCACTGTTACAAACACCTTGCTGAAGTCTCCTCTTTTTTGTTAATTGAAACCATTTCTAACTCTAAAAGATTCTGGAAGATAAACTGATTTAGGGATTTCCAGAAAGCTACTGCCTATCTGATTAATTATGCTGATATGTCTTTGGATGCCTGTCTAGATACCAGCCCTTCCCTGCACCTAAAATGTTTGGGTTTCACCTAATATACTTTGCACAGCCTTGAACTAAGTGTAGAATGAATCCTGGCTGTACTTGGGTTGTGTCTGAAATCACTGAGTGCTGCAGAAATCCTCAGGCTAGCACAAGCTACAGCCAGGAAGTGCAGTTCTGTGTGGGCTTTCCTTCTTACCTGCAGAAATACACACTTATGCGGGTTGTCTGCTGCAGGACCTGTAAATTTGGCTCTTGTAGGATAACAAACATGGCTCTGTGCCTGTTAGAACCCATCTGTTTTGAGCAGAATCAGTTCAGTTTATCTGCAGATACAAAACAAGTCAGTCTTCAAGACTGGTGTGAAAGGATTTGTCTTTGCTAATGATGGCTGTGACGATTAAGTATTAAAGGCTTCCGTATCAGCTCTAATACTGCTTGTAATACAATCTAGTTCTTGGATTTATGAACTCAGCAGTTTGACAATGTTGTTTTTCCTTACTGAAGTCCCTACCTCCCCRTTAATGGATGACTGCTTCTGTTGTTACTTGTTGATTCCTCTGTTTAGTATTTTTAGTGTCAACAAACCTAGCTGGAATTTTGGCTTTGTTAAAATGAAAGAACAGACTTCAAAATATTCTTTCAAGTTAAAATGCTTTTAGAGAAGGAGATTTTCAAACATAATAGAAAAATAATTTTGGCAAAAAACTTTCCAGCAATTTAAACACTGTTGCCTTTAGCACTTTGCATAGTTAGTTACTGTGAGATGGGATATTTGTTTTCAGTACTGAATACCTTCTCTGACTTAGGATGATATAATTATCTGCATTATCTAAAATACCACTGTTTGAAATTACCCATTCCTAACACTGATTGCCTTATTTCCCAAACTTGCTGTAGGGATATACTCACACAGCTGTGTCAGGGCACCTCAGTAATAACTAGGGAACCACCTGCCCTCCCAGTAGAGCAGCTGATTATAGAGCATAGGTGGCTAGATTATTAAAAGGGAACAGGCTGTCTTTTGGGAGAATTTGTTCATAATGACCTAGCAGTTAGGGCTACTTTCTGTCATCTTTCTCTCGTTTATTACTTTTTTAGTGTCTTGTTTTTTCTGAGCAGTATCTGCTGAAGAAGGAGATCATATCTGATGAAAAGCAATCCCGTTATTATGGTTTAGATAAACATGACACATGGCCAGCTGAGGAGATGTTGTAGCTGACTCCGTATGTGTTCTCATGTTGCCTCACTTGAGAGACTGCCTTTATGGTGATTTGTGCTATGGTGTATTTCAGAGTTGGTGTAGGGTCACACTAGGCTCAGCCAGTAACTGGCTAGGCTCTTATCTCAGCTGCTTTGTGTTGTGTACTCATTCCTGAAAGCCTTTTAAGGTAAACTAAGGGTGGTAGAATATCAAAATTTTTGTGTAACTTCCTTTAGGAAGCAGTGAAATTCTATAGAGGACAAATGTGATTCATGGTGCCATTACTGTTCTAAATGTCTCGTGGCACTTGGAGGGGTGGAAGCGGTCCCCTAGCCTTTAGATAAGGAAGAGAGAATGGATCTAAAGTTATGTCCACAAAAAAAAATGAAGATAAGGTTGTGCCACAGATATGCTATCTAGTGTAAGCCATAAGACTCCATCCAGTGTGGCTACCAGGTTACATTTCCATGAAGGTTAGTTTTGTGGTTACTAGGCCCAGCTTCAAGGATAATGCTTGTGTCACCAAATTTTCACCTCCACTTTTTTTTTTTTTTTTTTCCCATTTGTCAAGTAGTTTCGTGTGCTCAGCTGGGAGGACATAAGTGTTTGGTTCTGATTTTTCCTTGAAAGAAAGATTTTTTTTTTTTCCAGGTTTTTACCAGGGACATATTGTAATGGAAAATGTGCAGCTGTTCAAGGAAGCAGGAACACCTATTTCTGGATGAATATCTGAATTATTCAGCTGCAGTCTTCTGTTCTCTTGCTTCCTCTTTGGGAAGTAGCTGAGTTTCAGCTGGAGAACAGGATGATCCCTATACAGAAAAATCTGAGTGTGTAGGACACTACTGGAAAGAAGAGCTGTAAGGTTAAACCTGCTTGCACTAGAAGGCTTAGAGACCACATTGTCCTGCTCTGAACCAATGTGTTGCTCTCCAGAAAAGGTAGTAGTAGCATCAGTATGAGTTTTAAATGAAAATGTCATAGGTTCAGTGCTTTGATTTCAGGTTAAATGGTACCACCATAAGAGAGCTTGTTTTAGGAGTCTAATTAATGTTTAGGAAAGGCTTTTTCAATCAGCTCTTTCACACAGGTTTCTGAATTCTGTCTAATGCCCAACTTAGTTGGAACTTAGTCCCTAACTGGAATCTGAATATGTTTGGATCCATAGGAATGGCTACAGACATTGGTGTAGTCTGCTTATACAGTCTGCTATGCTGCCTATAGGAAGTGGCTGCTACAGCAAAATTTTCCCAGCTTTACACCCTAGTTTCATTTTAGAGGGAACTAGTTGGTTCCATGGAAGAGAGCTCAGGAGCAGCAGAATAACATACATGTATATGAATTGTTGGATACTAATACAGAGGAACAAATAGATAAATTACATTATTTAAGAGAGTAGGTGTAGACTACTTGCATCCCAGAAGTCCTGAGTAGGTTTTAGAGTTAGTGTTGGACTCCCTAGCTGCAGCCCAAAAATATGCAATTTTTTAATACAATTTGGAACTGCTGCAGCATGAAAGGCTGGGAGAAAGAGGGTGCACTGTGCTCTCTAGGGGCCTGAAATTGTAGTGGCACCTCTGTGGGCTCTCTTCAGCTCTTTGCAGGAGCTATCACAATTATCTTAATGTTTGAAGAGTACCAGCACTGCCACAGACTAAATACAACTGCAGATACACTGAAGTATTTATACAATGACGGATGAATAGTTTCATTACCTGACTTAAACTGGTGGGATTAACTCTGAGTAGCAAACATGGTACGTGCTACACTTTTGGGGAAGGTGGTACATCTTTACACAGTAGTGCTAACAAAATGTGGTCTTCACATTCTGCCATAGTAGAACACATACCATTTCACTGAACTCATTAGCCTTTTGAGTGCATTGTTTTATTCTGTTCTGATAATTGTCTGTATCTTGAAGCACGCTGATGTACATATAACATTTAATCAGGTAAATAAAAACAAAGAATAGAGCAAGTACCACATACACTGCCCAGAGTTATAAAACAGGCTTCTGAAAAATTCTTGTTTTTCCTCAATGAAAGGAAAGACCTTCAGGAAGGAAGCATGTGGTACAATCATCATCTTACCTCGTAATCTATAGTGAGCTTGGTGACTGGCTAAAATCTGCTTCACTGATTCTTGTGGGCAAACTTTCACACCAGTTGGGAAGAAGGGTGACCTCTTTGTTCGGTGCTTTGCCATGTCAAATATTCGCCTTATGGTTGACACTCTGGACCTCTTTGTTGTTCTTTCTGTTTTATCTGACCCTGAGGTGTCTGCAAGATGTTTGACTTCACCACGATTTATTTTATTAGGGATTTCTGGAAAAGATAAAATGTAAACATGTACATAAACATACATTGTGTAGGCAGTAGGTGTGCACTGCAAGATCGTGTCTTGAAAATGGGTGTGAACCTGAGAGCTCTTTCTGTTGCATTGTGTTGGTGTTTTCAATGTTCTGACTGAATGAATGTACTGAGGAGAACAGTTCTGTGATCACCCTGGAGAGCTGAGACTCAAGAGACCTGGTAGCTCATCACATCACCTCCAGGTCATACAGGGTAAAAGTTTTAAAAACCTGTCTTGTTTTCTTGATTGAACTTTGGATCCACAAAGGACACTTAGGTGCTTGAAATTAGCAGCACTGCAGTAAGTACCTATCTGGAGCTTGGGGAAAATGAAAGGTATCTGTATCAGCTGACAGTGTTAAATGGTGCTTATGCTAGTCAATAGGTAATATGAAGGATAGTTGTACCTTAAATCATCACCTTTTTAAGGTGTTCTGATCTTTGCTCTGGGCTTCAGGGTACATCTCCCTTCACATAAGGTTCATACTCTTCAACCCACCCCAGAAACTAAACACTGAAACTCTTTCAAAAGCTGAACAGGATTTTGATCATCTTTGGGGAAAGAAAGAGCTGTTTCTGGTTGTCCTCCTTTACTCTGCAGTGCACTCCTCTACCCATCCCTCGCCTAGCCTGAAGTATTAATTAGAGCGACTGGAACATAGGTCTTCTCTTTCTCACTGTGTTTCTTCACCACTGGATGATAGTGTCATGAACACTCTGGTTCTTTATATCTTAACAGATCTTTAACTATTCTTTGGAAAGTGAAGCAGCTTCAGTATAAAAGAGTGAAATCAGTGAGTGGGAATTGAGGATCTAGGCTGAGTTTTGTTTATGCAGTTATTCAGTTAAAAAAAATGGAAATGCTTCTAGAGTGTCAAAATAGCCTCAAGAACACAAACCCCCTATCTTAAGCACACAAAAATTCAGGACTTGTTTGGTTCTACTTCCTAAGTGTTTGTGATGCAGTAATATATGACATAATTTAATTTCCTGTAAAAATGTTAACAATAAAAATGTAAGGTATGCATTTACATGAGCTGAAATATGGTATTTTGCTGGATCATTTGAATGAAGCAATTAATATATATTAGATTATCTTCCAAATTTTTGTATCCATTGTAATAATGATACTAAAGTTAGTTTGTAAGGGTCTTTTTTGCTGTATTTTCATATAATAAATGGCTTGATGGAAGAACTGCTCTGAAAGAAAGGGGTAAAATCTGGATGTACTTGGAAAACTTTCTAAGGTAGAAAATGTGAGAAAGACAGCTGATGAATTGACTGAAAAAAGATTGCTTTGGAGAACAGTTTAAAATTTTTTTAAAGGAAAATTGAAAGGAAATAGTATGGTTCCAAAGGATCAAGTTTAGAGAGAGTAATAATAGAAAAATTAAAAAAGATCAATTTGCTCAAGAAAGGGAAGAAATGACGTGCGGTAAATGTGTTTAAAACAAACAAACCCACCAACAATTATTATTTTCTTAGACAAATCAAGAGAAAAGGAAGGTAAAAACACATCATCTTGACAACTGTGTTAATTAAACATTTAAAGAAAAATGGGTAGATAAAAGATAAGAGAAAAATAATAGAAAAGTGTAATGTTGCAAAAGAAAGCTACTTCAAGTGAAGGATGGGAGAAGCTGTTCTGTGTATGTCAATATTGTCTCGTTCTTATTTAAGTTCAGAGTGAACATCCAGTGTTTACTGAGCAGAAATGACAATAACAAATCTGTTATGAAATAGGTGGTACTCTGGTAAGGAAAAGAGTTGACTGCTTGATTATGATAAGTTTTGTATGTAAGATGGGAATTTATAAAAATGAAGGCAGCAGGCGACTGACTGCTTTGTAAATCATGCTACAGGTAGCTCAGTAGCAACCTGTAGACCCAGCAAATGGAACTGTCTGATAGTTGCAAGGTAAATAAAAATGATGCATATGGTGTTTGTCATAAAATCYAGTGGAAATAAATATTTTTCTGCTGTGATGTCAGATCATGAACTATAACAGTAACACTGCAGAAAAGGAACTTGCCCTGTGAACACGTGGCTTCAAGGTTTGTCAGAAACCACAAGGGGCCAAACACTGGATCATTTGAGACGTTGAATGATTTCAATGAAATTTAATTCCAGATTTTAATTCCAAATTTAATTCCAAACGGGCCTTAGCCTTCCTCGTCACATCCCTGCATACTCTGACAAGGTTCCTATATTCCTCCCAAGTGGCCTGTCCCCCTTTCCACTTTCTGTATACTTCCTTCTTCTGCTTGAGTTTTGCCAGGAGCTCCTTACTCATCCATGCAGGTCTCCTGCCTCCTTTGCTTGACTTCTTACTCACAGGGATGCACCGCTCTCCTCCTCGCAGGATCCTGACTCCACCATCTCATGATCACTGCAGCCAAGGCCACCCCCAGCCTTCACATCTTCAACCAGTCCTTCTTTGTTTGTTAGTACCAGGTCCAGCAGCACACCTCTCCTTGTTGGCTCCTCCACCACCTGTGTCAAGAAGTTGTCACCAATGCTCTGCAGGAACCTCCGGGACTGTTTGTGCCTAGCTGTGTTGTCTTTCCAGCAGATGTCAGGGTGGTTGAAGTCCCCCATGAGAACCAGGGCCTGGGATCGTGAGGCTACTTCCAGCTGTCTGTAGAAGGCCTCATCGACTTCCTCTTCCTGATCAGGTGGCCTGTAGTAAACACCCACAACAGTGTCACCCATGCTAGCCTGCCCTTTAATCCTTACCCATAAGCTCTCGACTCGCTCTTCATCCACCCTAGGCACAGCTCAATACATTCCAGTTGCTCTCTCACATAAAGAGCAACTCCACCACCTCGCTTTCCTGGYCTGTCTTTCCTAAAAAGCACGTAGCCATCCATGACAACATTCCAGTCATGCGAGCTATCCCACCATGTCTCTGTAACGGCAATGAGATCACGGCCCTGTGACCGCACACACATCTCTACTTCTTCCTGTTTATTCCCCATGCTGCGTGCGTTGGTGTACAGGCATTTCAGGGAGGTGATCGAGCATGCAGGTTTCCCAGGAGGGATACAAGAGGATCCTCCATAGCCACGTCCCATGCGCACTTCCCTGGCTGCATTCACCTGCTGGAGGCATCCTGACTTGAGCAGTCTTTTGCCARCTACCCTGGCACTATAACTCTCCCCTTCCCCCATCTTTCCTAGTTTAAAGCCCTCCTTACCAGGTTGGCCAACCTGTTGGCAAAGACCCGCGTGCCCTGCCTCGTGAGGTGGATCCCATCTCTTGCCATSAGTTGTCGATCTTCAAACAGGGTCCCATGGTCGTAGAAACCAAAACCCTGTTGCCAACACCAGCGGCGCAGCCAGTTGTTAACTTGGAAAGTCTGTCTCCTCCTCCTCTCATCCATCCYCCTCACTGGCAGGATTGAGGAGAAGATGACCTGGGCTCCCAGACCCTTGACCACCATCCCCAGAGCTCTGAAATCCTGCTTGATGGTCTCCAGTTTGCCCTTGGTGTCATTRGTGCCCACATGGAAGAGCAGCAGTGGGTAATAGTCCGAAGCGTGGACAAGCCTTGGCAGTCTTTCCATGGTGTCTCGTACGCGAGCCCCTGGCAGGCCACAAACCTCTCTAGACAAGAGGTCAGGTCGGCAGATAGGTGCCTCTCTCCCCTGCAGCAGGGAGTCCCCCACAACAATCACCCGCCGCTTCTTCTGGGCGTTCTGACAAGGCACAGGGTCTGCTGTCCCAGTTACTTCCCTTGCAGCCATGCCCATCTCCTCCTCATCCTGGAGGGCACTAAACCTGTTCTTCAGCTKCARGTCTTCRGGAGGAGTAGGAGCCTTTCTCCTCCCACGAGCAGTGACCAGTTTCCAGCCTTCTTCTACGGTGTTATGATGTACCATTTCACATGGCACAGAGCCCTCTGGCAACTCCACTGCTGTAGGGGGTTGGGACTCATGGAGCTGTATAAATATGTGGATGTTCTTCTAGGATAGATAGGAATGCTTGATTGATAAATGAGACGTTGCCTTTGTAGTAAAACAATTACTAATTAAGAAAACAAGTCTTATTTAAGGAGGTCTGCTGAAATAGATCAAGAAGAAAGCTTAGCAAAGAGGGTGATTTCAGCAAAGACCCTGTAAATGTGTTTGTGATGCAGTTAAGTGTACAGCGGGGCCAACAGCCATGTTGGTAACAAAAAACAAGGATGAATAATGATGAAAGTAGATCTTGAGATCTCTGAAAGGGCTGGCTAGTGTAAACACCAGATGGAGCGCAGAAGGTACAAATAAAGGTAAGATCCTGGACCCTTCACTTGGAGTCGGTCTCTTCCTTACACTGGAGTAGTGAGGATCCTAAATTCTAATGGCACTTGCCAGTGACAGATAAGGTATCCATGATGTATTCTCTCCTTATCTTCCTTGCTATATACTTTTTATACTGTATAGTTTCTATCCGAGTTGCATGGGGAGGATCTGACCAGCTAAAAGGGGATCAGATGAGCAGAGGCAGATTGAAATAAGACATGGCTTTATCAATCAAATGCAGCCTACGTTCTATAAATGAATACTAGGAGCAAGACTTATACTTCCAGAGAAGCATGCAAGAGCCTCCATTTTCCCATGCAGAAATCGAAGCAGAGGCTCTTAGCTTTGCAGAGAAGCAGGAATAACAGGACCCCTCCCACGCTTAATCTGGCAGTCAAGGTTTGTGCACTATGGTTGGTGGATGATGCTTGTCACACTGTACTTCTTTTACCAAGTTCCAACAAGTCTGCTAATGTGCTTTTTACTTTTTTTTTTTTTTTTTCCAGAGCAGGGGTTTCAGGCATTGGCACCCAGCTGAGATGTGTGGTGCCTTTTATACCTCTTGCTGTTGTTGGGGCTGCTTGCTGTTAGTGCTTTGTCAGAAACTATGGCTCTGACTGTATTTGGGTAATGTCTCCCAGCTTGTTTTCACAACTGTGAGAGCTGACAACTCTAAAAGCTTGACAGAATGGAATCCCATGTTAGAAAAATCAATACTAAAAGTTCATCTGCTCAAGTCTTTTCTCTGCTAGCAGAGTGCCCTTAAACCCAAAATTACTTGTCTTGTTTGTGCTTATCTTTGGGTCCAATATATCCTTTAACTATTTTGAATGCATAGAGTGGAAAAACTTTGAGAGGAATTGCTGAGAGGACTCTGCCCAATGTTCATTGCATCCTGGTGGGTAGTGCGTCTTATCTGTGAGCTAACTGGTATAGCTGAGGCACAGGAGGGAATTTGATTTGGATCTCACTCCTCCAGATTTAAGTACACTCAGCTGGTGAACTGCTCAGTAAGAGGGCAGTCCCCGCTACTGCAGGTATATTTTGCTGAGGGATAAAGGATGCACATAGATGCCTAACTTCAGAGGAAATTGAACACTGGCCAGAGAATAATGCTTGTGTTCCTGAAAGACAGGAAGAGGGCTAAGGCAAATACTTCTCAAAATTAATATTGGCTATAATGAGCTCTGCGATTGCTAGCTGGCCTGTTGGCTTGTGTGAATGCCATTCTTAAGTGTCATTGAATTGTAACATTAGCTGTGGAATGAAGCTTGGGTGTCTAATTGTGGCAAGGATCTGTGGGGTCCTGGCCCAGACCTCCAGCCAGGAAGACTCTGTCTTGAATTGACTGTCCACTAGTAAATGTCACATAGCTGATGTCTGCATCCCCAGCAGCACAGAACCTTTCATGTACCTGTTATTATCTAGTCTTATGCTAGATTCAGTGTCACCTTACGTGTCAGGGAATCACTGGGCCCTTCATATGCACATGTACAATAGACTCTGTACTGAAAGCACAGTAAATCCAGTCTCTGTATCTCATGCTTGGATTCATTATGACAAAAAAGTCACCTGCACATATTCACAAGCTGTGCTCAAGCCCTCTGAGACACAGGAGAGGAGCTCTCGGCTCCTGGCATGGAGCTGTGATATTAAGTTGCTTAAAAGAATGTTCTGTAACATTCAGGATTTTAAAGCTGAAGCTTTAAAGCATTTTTAAATTCTTGTTTTGAGATAGCTCTATATAAAGGGATTTTCATTCTTCAGAATTCAGGAAAGTGGTGGGTTTTCATAAATCCTGCTATTTGGCAGGAACAGGTGACAACGCTCCTTCATGCATTTATGGAAGATGAACAATTTTTTTCATTGTAGCATAGTACTTGAATGAGTCCTTATATGATATATTCCTCTTGTTTTCCTTATGTGAAAAATACTAACTGTCTGATTATAGGGAAGCAATCTGCACCTCAGATCATATATGGAAAAAAATCTGGAGAAAAAGTGATAATTTATTCTAAACTATATGGCTTTTAGCAATGACAGCAATGTCATTGTAATTTTTTTAAATTTTCTTTTTATTTTTAATGGTGTTACATCCAAAGCTAGGATATGGAATTAAATAATGGTAACTTATTCTTTTTAGGCACAAACCTTTCATTAACCTGGATTGGCAAAGATCACTGCTTTTATTTGACTAAGGTGCTTTGGAATTTCATTAAGTGTGAAGAAATTCATTTCTGAAAGAAACTAAAGCAGATATAATAATATCTCAGCTGTTCCCCTTCTCCCAACCACTCGCACAGGTCTGTGGGATTTTCAGTGCTAAGTGGAAATTTCTTCTCACCCTCTAAAAAGATAATTTGGTAAAAATCTTTGAATTATGCTAACTGTACAATTCATGACAAAAGAACTGTGGTGAATTATCTACCTATTATACTGGAAAGATAATATGTTACTGGTAACATTCTCTTGCTTTTGTGAATACAGTTGTCTTATACTGACCAATAACAAATCCGCATTCACAATGAACACAGTTGTACCAACCACAAATATTGGACATGCTGAAAACTTTATGACTCAACACATGTGATTCTGACCCGTGTCCTTCTTAGCTGAAAGAGCATTGTAAGAAACTCATGTTTTCCTTGATGTCACATATCTCATTTAGGGTAGAAATATATTCTTTCTCTTTCATGCAGACGTGTACAAATTCTGGTGAAGAAGTCTCATTGATCATCTTCAGCTCTACTAACCACTGCTGCTGAAGTTCATGGAAAAACTATCAAAGGCTGTTAATGAGTTCATTACCAACATCTGAATCCTGTCACAGTCTGGTTAAAGCCCAGGAACCAGACTAGAAACAGCATTGAAAGATGGTGGTTTTTAATGTTGACATATGAAGCTTGTATATCTCTTTCTATTTCCTTGGCCATATTAGAAGCATTTGGTCTGAAGTGCGGTTTTATTATCTGATAAGTATTGCATCAAAATATGCAAGTGAATGTTCTGAGTGGTTCTTTGAGAGACTCATCCAAATCTGCAATGTTGCAACACTCATTTCAGCACCTCTGCTATTCATTTGCTAACCAGCCTTACTCAAGATGTACAACCATCCTCTAAGAAAGTCAGTGAGACAGCGTAGGTTCAGGTTCTTACAATATTTGCCATATATGTCAACATTGCAGCAATCGTGGTGTGCAGGACAAAGAGTAACATTAGTACAGAATGGGCTTATTGAAGTAGCTGAATTCAAGTATGGTCATGATTAGAATGGCTGGTATATGAGAAAGTTTCCAGGAACGAGAAGCCACTGTGCCATCCTGGTGCTTGAATCAGTATAATTGGAACCAGTCAATTTTTCCTCAGTTTAGGAGCACTCATCCTGCAATATAATCTACAGTCTCTGGTTAATTCATTCCATCTCATTCTGACAGAGGGTGACTTGGTCTTAACTGTACTTAATTGGTATCTCCCAAGTTAGATTGCAGTAAAGTTTGAGTGTGAAGCTACATAGAAAAAGTTAAGTTGGAAGGGGTATCTGGAGGTCATCTAGTCTCATTCCTTGCTCTAAGCTGGGACAATTTCTGAGCTAGATCAAATTGATCTAGATTTGAGGGAAGAGAGGAGAAGGAAAATAACTTGATTAGAAGAACTATCTCCATTAGTGCTGTAACAGTAATGTCATAAAATAAAGGTGAGTACATCACTACCTCCTACCTGAAATTGCTAAGGCTTTCATGATCTGTGTTGACATGAATACTCATATGTATGAAAGGTATACCTGGAGCATACCTACTAAAACTGGCATTTTCAGGCCACTTAGGTTCATGGATACTGAGGTTATTAATACATGGTTGGATAATGTCTGAGAGAGGTACTGAAAGGTTCAGAATGGTCATCAGGGAACTAATTTTGGCTCTGCAAGTGAAGTAGAAATTTAAGAGCCAGTAGAACCTCATTACTGAAAAGGCAGGCACAGTGGCCTAAATGTGATCGGGTACATAGGCTCCTAATTTTTGTTTGATTTTTAAATGGAATATAGGCCCTACTAACTTGCAGACATCTATGTGATTAGACATTTGCTTTGAAAATCAACTTGCTAAACTCTACAGTTGTCTTACTTTATGACCCTAATGTCTCTTACAAGTTAGAGCTTCGGTTTCTACATTGCATCTCAGGTCCCCTTTTGTGAAATGAGGATGATGGTGTTGCTCTGTCTGATGGGTAGATTGTAAAGTTAGAACTGGTGATCCACTTGTATACTCTGATAATGAGTGCCAATTACGTAAGGGAATATAAACATACCTGCTCTGTGGAAGATAGCAGGGAACTCTCAGATGGTTGTCAATCCTGTGTTTTTCAGATATGCTATTATTCTAAAGTACCTGCCCAGTAAATGGTAATTGATAGTGACTAAGTGCCAGTAGAGTATGAAGGCCCCTCTTCACATCTATAGAGTAGTCCCTTTTTAATAATAGCCTTATTAAATAAGAGTATAATAGCCACTTGTTAAAAGGCAATGACAGAATGAGCACCTTGCATGTCTGTCATTTGCTTATGGGAGGAACAGTTTGGATAAGGACCACACAGCATTTGGGCTTGCAGGAAAATACAGGCAATGGTCTGTACTTAGGATGGAAAAATACTTGACCAATTTAACTTCATTTACAGACAAAGCAATTTATTGATCAAATAGATCTATTTTTATATTTTATATCTATCTCTGTGTATATAGATAGAGATATTGGGAGATATTTCTTTTTAAGAGATGTGTTGTTCAATACCATACATTCCTAAAGGGAAGAAATTCATTGTTGGAAATCTAGCTGGCCTTGCAAGAATGTGCAGGTTAGTGCACCTATTTCCTGATAAAGATAGAAGAATTGTGTGGGAGAGAAGCAGGAGATGACTCTTACTTTAATCTCAGAGGGACCGGGAATGGGAAAGAGGTACTCAGAGGAGAAAACATGTATCTAAAAGATTTGAAACCATCAGGATGCAACAGAATGCATATACAGTTTTCCTTCTGGGAAGAGGATAGAATGTTTGCTACACATGATGAATTTTGGCTATGTCACTTAGTGTTCTGCTGAAGCTACAAGGAAACCACAGTTAACTGAGCAGTGTAGAATAGCGTAAATGGTAATCTGGATTTCTAGCAGGTGAAGACTACCTCCAGGTAAAGTTAATTTATTGTAGCCTATTAAATCATGTCCTATCAAAGGAGAAAATCTTTTATTATTAATAATAACCTTGTTCTCCACAGTTGCTTTCAGACAAAAAAGCCACACAACTAACTGTTCAGTTACATATCGCACACTAATCACTCTGGTATGGGTGTGAGGACATCTGGAATTAAAATTTAATATTCTAGAATGTTTATTCAATTTTAGCTCTTAGGAAATAACTAAAAATTATTCTAGTCTATCTAAAACTAATACAGTTTCACTTTTGTTTGAAAAACAAAGTTTTACTTTTCGTATGTTTAGAAGTACAGCAAGGACAGCTAGCTTTAAGTTGATAAATCTTATTTCATGGGTTAAAGTAGAGAATAATCTTAGTGCAAAAAGCTAATGTCTTTTCTTTCTTTCTTTGAAGTTTCTTGTTCTTTCACTTCCCTCTCCTTTTGGCACAGATTTGTTTAACCCTTTTTTCAAGGGCAGTTATAGTAATGAAGATCTGCAACAGTTATTGTTGAATTGGGACAGCTGAATGGGAAGGGGTAAGTCAGAATGAATTAAAATGATTTCACAGAGCACACAGAAAGCCTTTGTGTCCTAAAGAATGACTGAGTAAATAGAGGATATTTGCTTGTTGAGTAAAAACTAACACTAAGCAGCCTTGAATACTCTCTGGCTCCCTTGCATTCTCAGTGACCGTCAACTGCTAGGATGTACCCAGCATCAGTATACAGTTTTGAGAGTTCAAAGCTTCTCTATATTTCACTAGTTAGCCTGAATTTTCAATGCTTTACAATTCAACAGTTAAAATTTGCTCTAGCATCATATTTTGCATGTATATTTTTTTTGTCATCATAAAGATTTTATCCCCCTTACCTTCTTTTCTCATTCTTAGAGACACTTTGTGTCAGGACAAGGGCAAATATCTGAGCTCAAGACCTGAGGTCATTTCCTGAAAGCTGGCACTATTTGTGGCCAAAGATAAATACTCCATCTCTGAAGAGTCTTTGCATTACCCCCCACAGATTTCTGTTTGCTTGCTTGGGAACTGGAGGTGCTCCTGGATGGCCTCTAAGTGGCTGAGAGAAGGACTCTTTTAGTAAAATAAGGTGGGAAAAGAAGGACCAAAAGGCATTCCTGACCTAACCCCATATTTGTTCACCCTGAAATACAGGTATGAGTAAAACAGGAATTTAGGTTTAAGACAGTTTTGTTATTGAGGGGAAAAAAGCAACTGGTTAACCCTATAAATATGTGGAGATTATTAGTTCTGTGTTTTTCTTTTAAGATAGGAGTATTTTGTATCTTAGCCTCTTATTTCCTAGTCTGTTGTAGTTGACGTGTACTGTAAACTTAAGTAGCCCTAAAAGCCTCAGATCATCTATATTAAGATCATTAATGAGTGACTAATATAAGCATTCAAACTACTGGGAATGCCTGTGTACTTTTGCACATATTTTCCCCTAAATATCTGGCCCTAATGCTAAGTTGTAGAACAGCAGTTTTGTAACCATCCCTCCTCTCGTAAAGATGATTCTTCAGGCAAGCATTAAGTTTCCTTAGAGATTTGTGTGCATATACTTGAGATACAACAGAGTTATAAAATGTTATAATATATGGCATAACTACATGACAGTAAAAACTAATTTTTACACATTTGTGCCTACCAGATGTACTTTATAAAATTGGTAGGAAGGAATTTTTTCAATTGTCATTCCCATGAATATGTAGAAAGAATATCTTTGCCTTGAAAGCCATCAAAAATCCGAAAATTCCAAGACTGTTATGTAAACTTTGTTACATATTGCAATGACAGGTGAGTTGTTTGTCATATCTGAAAGGGTGAGAATACAAGAGAGGAAAAAAGATCATTTCACTCTTAATTTAGTCTTTCTTTCCCCTAATGCAAGATGCTGTATGGAGTTTATTATTCAGCATTAGTTCCTGAGTATTGACAAACATTCTAAGCACTGAGTCTTCTACTACATCTGTTGGAGAAATGATATGTGGTTCTGTATTCCCCTCTGTCAAGATACTCTCACAGTGTTTTACCAAAGTCTTTTATAGGAAATGTATTGTAACATACAAGCACAATTAACAATGGGTGAAAATATTTGACCCCACTTTTCACATTATTGCTTTCTCATTTCATAATTACAACTGTGAACATAAATGATACCATCAATCATGCACTAATAACCTGAAATTCATTTTATCTCATTCCATCATAGAATATACAACTTAAATGCAGTGCATACTGATAAACCTCTTCTTGTCAGAGATGAACTATCTATCACTCATTCTCTCTTTTTGGCCACATTTGCAGGATATTATTAATGATTAAATGAGACTATTTACATGAAATGGGAAGGTAAAATCATAGAGCACCAGCATATAAATCTGCTGTTAGCTGATGCATTATATTGTATCGGGGAGTTTTTCACTGCTGCAGTTGTCCACTAGAGAAGATGTACATAATTCCAGTGAGATATAAGACTTTTGTGTTCTTTATTTTTTGAAGAAAATCAGTGCAGAGAACAGCAAGACTGAAAAAATGATAAATGTGACGTATAAACAAAGCTTTCCAAATAGTATTGACAGCACAGYGTTTTGTTTTGTGCTGTCTCTTTAACAAATATTTAAATATACCATTGAAGAGACCATCTCTTTTATCACTTTTATTTTTTTGCATTTAATTAACATGACTAAGATTGACAGAAAGTAGGTGGTCATTCATGAATAATTTGGGCCAAGCATAAAGCAGTTGTGATGTGGGCTTTTTATTCAGTTATATAAATGTCAAAGCATAGGCAGAAATGTTAGTAAGCAGCCTACCCAAAAATTAAAGACCTCCCCCAAACCTCTAAATCTATTGAGTATGGAAATGAGCAGGGAAAAATCACATCACCATCTTTTGTTTTTTGTTGTTGAAGCTTTAAAATTGCTGTAAACTTTTTAGTGTGTTTAAAAGGAGCACTATTCATCATAGTGGATTTGAAAATTATATTACATGTTATGAAAGGTATATATTCTGTCCAATTATTATGATTATAGCTGTTTTCTTTCTCTGTTTTTACTTTCCCAAATAAGTACTTATGTTGGCAGATGGATCCTTTCTCATTTTTGTTTTGTAATGTGTATATTTTTCTGCTTGTTCTGTTCTGCACATAGTCCTTACCAGTATTGCCATCTTTATTTATTTGGCAATATGGTTTATGCCTCCAGAATTTGCATATTTGAAAGTCTTTGGAGTTGTTTCTAAGAATGKCTAGTAAATACAGAAATTTAGTTTCTCTTCATGTTGATTATAGCAAACATCTTTAACAATGACAGCACTTTCTTTGATATTCTTTTCAGCTGTTTTGCCCCTTTCATACAATTGTTTTAAAATTAAGTTTTTTTCATCATGAAACATATGCAAATGTATCAAAACTAAATGGCATCTCTTGCAGAGACTCCAAAGCTTCTTTAGAAATTTACATCAGAAAGAATGTAAAATGTGAAAATACATGTGATAAATCTGGTCAACATTTCATTTATCTAGCCTTTCAGTGGTAACATTGTTACTAACTATACTGTAACACCACCAAATTCCAAACAAATTCCGTAACTGACAACCTGATTTTTCCAATTTTTTTCAACACATGCAATGTAAATTAATATAATCTTGTTATACATTAACTTACCCTTGCTTCCGTGGGCTTGTAGAGAAAGGCAAATGACCAGAAATATTAATCCAGTTTTCAAATGCATGCCGGCTATTAATCATTCACAATTTTCAAGAACAGTCATGCAGGAAACATGAATATTTAGGTCAAGTAGAAAAAATTTTTTTCTTAAAGAACTAAAATCCCCAAACTTCTTCCTCTTCCTTCTTTTTATTGTTTTTTCAGGTGTCCCACAGCTTTGGACTGCTTTGAGTTGCACCTAGGCGAACAGTGCAACAGGTGCCAGAAGGCAAGAACTGGACAAACCCCTCAAATGCACATGCTTCTAGCCTTGGGGACTGGAGTGTTAAGACTAGAGTGACGAAGGTTTATTTTGTTTGTTTTTTGTTTTTTTAAAAGCAGTGTCTGTTTCTGGAATAATCTGTTTATCTGCTGCTCAGACATAATCCCTCTTACGGTCCAGCTGGAAGAGCTGTCTTCATCTTATTAACCTTCTGGAGCAGCATCTGTCAGCCCCAGAAGCCTTCAGTAGCACCAGGATAAACAACAGAAGTCTCTTCTAGTGCCCATTGCCTTCAGTCATTGGTCATTTGGGCATTCCAGAGGTATGGCGTGTGAGCAGAGGTGAAATCATGGGGAGAGCTGATTGTACTGTTTCCAAACTTGTGATCATAAAAAGTGGGTAACTTTGAAGAGGAAGACCGTATTTTTCTGCAAGAACATACTGTATTCAGCTTTTTTACTGCATTTGACTTGGAAGCCTGTCTCCCTCCTCTTGCCCAAAGGTTGCTGTTGCAGTACTCCTATCAGAGCAGTGATGATGATTTTCTGTGACAGTGGTGAAACAATGTGACTCAGCAGTAAATTGCAGCAGCGTTCAGGGCTAGCACAATATAATTCCAAATTGGGAATGGGGGAGGGAGGATGCTGTATGGAGAGAGAATAAGAAACAGAAAGAGGGAAATGCCATTTCAAGCGAATAGCTATAAATAGGCCAAGAATCGTCAGTGAGTGAATACATTTTTCGAACAGATCTTTTGCAGTTTCCTGAATAACTATTCCTGTTATATATTTGGCACATGTAGGTGCCTCACACTTATTTTTTATTTTTAAGAATGTTTTGTAGAGTTTCACTGCACATAAAAAGCTACCAGGTGGACATTTGTAATGGTCTGACCTACTTAGAGACTTCTGTGCAACTGTGCTTTAGCATAGGAGCTATCGACACTGACAGCAAGAATCTCTTGTTTATCACTGTAAGTACAAGTTGCTTTAAGAACAGCCTTCGTTTGAACCCAGTCAGTATTCTATTTTTACCTTGCATTTAAACAATGGCAACCTTGCTCCCTTCCCAAGATTGCCTAATTTTACCTACTTAGAGCAAATAGTACAGAGACTGAGCTAGGACCAGACATGATCTGCTTTCTATTTTCCCAGTCCTTTTTCTTCTTTTCAGTGCTCATTGTAATGTGTTATATATACTGTTTTATGTACATCATTTTTAGAAAACTGTTCCAACAAAACAAATTAAGACCTTGCTAGCAAAGCAATGCAAGGCAACAGTGGAGGTGATGAGAATTTCAACTGGAGAATATTTGAGTAGTATGTAAAGACCATTCTTTAGTAACACCACTATTTGTCTTTATGTAAGTTATATACCATAATCATATGGTATATAATATAGTCATATAAGGCCTACCCCTATGGTCCAAGTAAGCTTTAGCAAGCATTTAGAAGCACATTATAGTTGAAAGATGAAGTTCCCCCAAAACCTCATTGTGTTTTTAGTTGCTTTGGCTCTGAATCTGCACATTTTGGAATTCTGGGAAGTTTTTCTGAGGTTGGTGGAATCTACTGTTTGTGTTGACATCATGTGAAAGTGCAGGGTTGGTGTTTCAAAAAGTCATAGGCTAGTTCCTCAGACCACTCTGGGTACCAAATTCCCTATGGAATTCAGTAGGAATTTGATCTTTTAATTCCATTAGAGATCTAATTTAAGCATCGGAGAATGCTTTGAACATGTGCAATAGAGATTTGCTTCATTATTATGCAGAGAGTTGTTAATGAAGCCTGGACCAAGAATCAAAAATCCCTGTAGCAAAGCTTTCTCTAAAAACATTGATGAGTGAGCCTTTCACATGTTGGAGAATAACACACATTTAATAAAACATACTTTATTCTTGTCTTTCAGAGAACTTAAAATGAACATGCACATGCGCAATCCTAGAAGACAGCAGCGTTCTTTAGTGTCAAGGTATGACTTATGGAAAATACTAGGCTTCACAGGTAAAATGCACCTAAGAAATTGTAGGGAGGGAGTCTGCATACTTTGAGATTGTGTTTAAGTCATGAATATTTCAAGCTGTTTTCTGTTAAGGCAGTGCCTTCTATGTATTTCCATTTAATTAAGAAATCTGGTAACTAACCTTGATAACTGCCACAGTGGAAGCAAACAAGAATGATAAACACTCATTAAAGCTAAAGCAATATTATCTAGGGACCACTCCATCTCTAAGTACTGTTGTGTTTAATTATAGGTCACTGTTAATTAATCTAGAAGTGCTTCTCCTAGCTGGTTTGCTGTCAACAATAATTATATATTCTTAAAGAGGCAATTAAAAAAAAATCTACTGAAATTCAGTAGTGCATTACAAATACACAAAGTGCACAAATAGTGCACTACCAAGGCATGGGAAGGGCAATCAATACCTTATACTAAAGTATCCATTCATCCAAGATAAGTGCACATAAATGGATAAATCATACCTGTTAATGGTCACCTCAATGATTCACTGCACATATCTGAAATAATGCACTGCTGTGCTGTTTAAAGACAACAAAAGCTGTTTCCTTTGCGTGCAGAAAGATGACAGTTTGAGCCATCAAGGACTCAGTTTAGAAAGCTTTTTATGTAAATGGTTGGCTGGTCTGGGATTCAAGGCACTTGGCAGCATAAAGATGATCTACAACTAGGTATGTACACTGCTGAATTTTAGGTACTTTACTTAGGTATGTAACTTGGGATGCCAGCCAACTCAAGTTCCCCATGAGGAGAAACTGATTTTCTTTTCCAAAGAGCAATTCATACCACGTAAGTTAGAATTCTGGCTTTAGTTGACCCAAGTCACTTCTCCTAGCAGTTTAGCCAACTGTTTTCCATGCTATATTTACTTCAGAGACCTGTCCCACCCTGAGCCAGGGGAGATCTATGATCAGGAACTACCATTTAGCCATAACCCCAAGTCCTTCTCCAGTGTTCATTACTTATATAGGAGCCAGGTTGGTACCTGGCAGCCAGCACATGCCAGGCACAGCTTTAGGCTTCTGATTAAAACTGAGGAAACCTGTTTTTTTCTGCTCCCTTCTTTGCTGTTGGGTCTGGCCAAACCAAGCCTTGTCTCTCAGTCTCCCTATCTGCAAATGGAAGGGATGACCCTGGAGAACTAGAAGAGTCTCTGTAAGAGCAAATGAGAGAATAGGTATAAGCAAGAATGGCTGATTTTTTTTTTTTTTCTCCTCCTTGAAATTAAAATGATAATGAAATATTTCACAAACAAAATTATTACTTTGAAATTGAAAAAACTGTGAGTTGAATTATTATTTTATTTTTAGATGATCTGTTTTGCATATCAAAGTTAGGCATCAGCACTAGTCCTATATTGGATTTAATGAGTTTGTTGTGAAGACCACAACTTTTTTTCCCTCTTCTTTAAGCTTTTCCGGCTAGGCCGTATTTGTATTTTGCCCTCTACTGTTGCCCAGTCATCTAGTTTTCTTTTTCTTACTGAAGTAATGCAAGACATATTTAGTGAGGAAAATCAAATAAAAAAGAAGCGTAAAACCTACCCCTCAATACAGTTTAACAATATTTATGTTGTAGTTACTGTCTTTGTTTATATTTCATAGACAGCTTCTCTCTGGCATCTCTTCTTAGTAGCAGGGAGCAAATAAGTCACATCAGGGGAAAGCCAGTTCGGGAATAAGCAAAACTATTTTCTGCATGAAAGAATTGATCCATGTCCAGACACTTTCCGTGCAAAATGCCATGTTGTTTTTCAGACCAATTGTTCATTAAAACCTATTTCTTCTGAAAATCCTTAAATTCTCCCCTCAGTGCTGAACTTGGCCAGTATATCCTGTAGGAGTGCAACATAACTTACTTTGCTGATGGCCATAGACAGTGATAGCACTGGGATTATGGACTTAAAGTCCCACCTACATTTCTGTTGGGGTGTCAATAAAATAATAATAATACAACACCTACTATGGAAATGAGATGGAGTATTAGTCTGAGTAGCTGTCTAAAGTAGAGTAATTTCTTTAGAAAAAAGCAGTAAATTTTAACAGTGATGAATAGCCAAAAGCAGATATCAGTGACCTGGGAGTTCAAAAGAAACTCAGAAATTAAAGTTTTGAGTTGCTGACCATGCAACTGACTGTTTAAATCAGTCTCTGTACCGAAGGACTGGGTTTTCAGAAAGCTTTCATTAGGAGTCCAGGGAACTGCAGTTTGGCAAGTCTGACTTCTGTATTAGGCAAATTGATAGAAACTATAACAAAAGCAATGAGCATGCTAATGAGAAGGATCTGGCTGACACAGTGTCTGTGGTTATCCAACAGCTTTTGATGAGAAGCTGTCATAGAATAAAAGGAAAATTTTTCTTTTGTATTAATAACTTGTTAAAAGATGAGAAATCAGGGAAAGAAAAAGGATTTCAATGGCAAGATGTTTCCCCAGGGATTTATGCTGGAAGAGGAGGCAAATAATAAGGTGACAAAATTTGCTGATGGCACAGACTTGTTCAAAAAGTTAAGATTTAAATAAYAGTGAAAAAATACAGACCTGTGTCCTCCTACTGAGCATGGATAATAAAGCCGTGGATGAAATATATCCAAAGGAAAAAAAAAATCCTAGCAATGAATAGATAATTATTTGCTGTAAATTGGGTATAGCCACTTGGAAAGCAGAGTTTGAAATAATAATTCTTTGATAATAGAAGCTCAATGTTTAGTCATGATCAGAAGGACAAATAAAATATTAGTGCTTTACTGGGAAAGGCATGAAAACAAATAAAAAAAACTTTATAAAACTTTGGTATATCCATATCAGGAGTATTTAATGATGCTCTGGTCCTGTAATAGCAATAACACATAGTAAAACTAAAGATGTTAATGAGAGGATGGTGAAGTTGATCAAAGGTGTAGAATGGCTTCCATGTAAGGAAACATTACACAGGCTAGGAGTCTTTGGCCTGAAGAGAGATGATCAGGGAGGTTGAACCTTGATATATAAAATTACAAAAGAATGGCAAAAAGGAAATGATTATTTACTTTTTCTCATTATAGGAAAACACAAAAATACCCAACTTAATTTTCAGGCAGTAAATATATTGTCCACTTTCTTCCTGAGCCTTATATATTTTTGGTTTCCACAACTGCATGGGGCAGTGCATTCTCCACTATAATTAGACATTTTATGAAAAAGTGCTTCCTCTATATAAGAATAAGAAGCAATTAGACAAATTAATGACGGTTAAGTCCATCAAGGAATGTGGTAAAGTTCCAGCTGCARCCTCTTCAATGTCTGTTAGCTCATGATTTTCAAACGTTGTGAGGGAAAGCTAGGAAATGGATCACTTATTTCTTGTCTGTTCTTTGTATTCTCCTGTGCATCTGCTATGGGCCATTAATGTAGATAAAATAGTAGATTAACAGGACCGTTGGTCAACGTGGCTACTGTTAGGCACTGAGCTGTAGTCCTTAACTCAAGCTGACCCAAGTGTTATGACAACTCCAGCTAACATTGAGTGCTGCAACAAACTGGTCTGCTTTCTCTGATACCTCTCTCCTCCAAGACAAAGATCCTGAAGTTCTGTTCTGCGATGGCAGCAAATGCTGTGGAATTCTAGTCTGGGCCCAAAACTGAAGTACAGATGATGCTTTAATGCAGTTCTGTGTCTCCTTCCATGAATGAAAGATTTTTAAGTCTTTTATAATCTAAATAATCTCCAAGATGCTCTGGCATCTATAAAAAGCTTTGCTGTTTTGCAGTTACTAACACAGTTACGTAATACTAGCATCTCTCAAAAAAATGTTGTCATGTGCGTACGTTTACATGAGGATTCCAGATGTGTCCCTGTCAATGACTGCTTGACCTGCCATCTGTGTTTTCTTCTGGAATTTTTTATGCTATACACTGTTAAAAGAATTAATGAGTTTAGGTGCTGTTTAGTGTGATAGAAAGTTAAGAGTATGGAAAAAGCATGGTATTAACTGAGTAACTCAGCATAATTGTGGGGAAGATACCTCAGTCTGGCTGCTATTTCAGGATGATTGCTGATTAACCAATTATACTAATCTTGACAGTGTTAATGTTGACAGTCTAAATGGGATTAAAATGATTTTTTCTGGTGGACAGTGATACAGCAAGCTGACCATTAGCTTCCAGTCAGGGGAGATAGTCTACAGTACATCTGCCCAAACAGATTATCTTGTACTCATCTGCATACCCATACACAACTTTCTGTTATTCCCAGAGCTATTTAAGCTTTTATCATGGGGAGCTGTAATGAGCTGAAACATGTTTCTTCACCTACTTGACAAGTTGTTTTCCTCTTGCTTCTCAGAAAGGATTTTTCTAGATTTAGCTGATAGAGTTAGCTGATGTTACTGTTCATAAAAGGGTCCTGGGTAGTGTAGCAAATTATGTTGAACATTGTAGTTATCAGTTATAAAAAAATAAAAGCTACCAAATGTGTCCCTGTATGTGAAGCAAGGCAGGCAGGGACATGATCTGTTATAATATGTATTGTCTAATCAGAAGCAGAAAATACAGAAGTAGCTGGTAGCTCAGTTTCTTTTTATAGCAATGGATGAAGATGTTTAGTAGCGAGTGAGAAGGGAAGAAGGGAAACATCTGAAGTGTTAGGTGTGCTTGTATCTTTATACTAGCTTAGCTTTCCCTCTGTGAGGGACTTGGCATGATACAGTAGCTACCTTTTATTGCCAAGTCTAACACTTCATTTTTTTTTTCTTCACTGTTTTTCAGTTATTCCTCATCATGAACAATGACAGCGTTTTGTTATCATCAGTGTTTTATTTTCTGGATTTGCCAAATGAGAGTGAAGCATGAAATGACCGTGTTTCCTGTGTGCACAGGCAAGAGTATTTGGCCCAAGAAATGTTCTTGCAAAAACTCAGGATGTGCACTGGTGTCATGAGGCACTGAAACTGTTAAGGGGAGAGAAATCTATCTCAAAAACCTATCCAGAAAAATAAAAATCTGCACAAGATGTAGTTAAAAGTGCACATCACTGGCAAGCAGTTTTTCACTAACCTTTCCTCTTCAGTTTGTTTGCTATTCTATAGTTGAAAGCCACAATGAAAACAGAAAATTAGTATCCTTAAGGTTGCAGCTTTGATTTTTTTAATACTTACTGCTTTACTTGAAGTTTCTTACTGTCCTTTTTTCAGGAGGGGTGCATGTCCCTTTTTGTTCTGGCCAGGGACAGGTGAACCTTGTACTTGCATYGACAGTCAGCAGGACTCCTTGGGCCTGACCATACCCTGGGATTTCCTGATCTTTCCTTACTATAAGTGTGATGGTAACTGTCATTCAGTAACACTTAGTACTAACAAGAGTAAATTTCCAGATTTAGGTCCCAAAGTTTCTTAACAAACTCCAGGAAAATTGGAAGGATAGTTTGAGGTTGCATTTAACTATGCCTGACAATACTTGGGGAAGCATTTATACAATTTAAGCTCTGCTGTTGTCAGTATTACTGATCTTTCTGCTTCAGTTACTTTTGGTAATAAACTTATGGTATGTGTACTCAGAGAAATTCCGTGAAAATCTCTTCTGTCAAAGATATTTGAGAGGCAGTTTATATACTAACAAGTACTGTCCTCTCATCTGTATAGCTTGTTTTATGCTTTTGATTGATTCATATCTCTTTTCTACCCAGCCTACACTATTATGCTTATCATTGTTTAGATAAAGGAGTCTATGTAAGTGCAGAAGTTGCTTTTTTACCTTCTGCTGCTGCTGCTGGATCCCTCCATGGAATCTCACAGTTAACTTTGTTATTTTGGTTACCACCAGTAATCTCCTCTATGGTTTATTCAGTATAACATTGCCATGATACAGATTATGCTCTTTTCCTGGTATAATTAGTCACTTTATTTTAGATTGTTAAATCAGATTGTATTATTATTATTAATTATTATTTTACTTTTACATTGTCTCCAAAGGGCTCTATATGAGTTGGCCCTAATTCTGCATCTCATATCTACTTTTTTTGGAAAAGGAGTTGATGCAGCCTAATGACATGAAGATATTTATGCTAGTTCTTTCAAATCATGTTACAGTTATTCATTATATTGCTCAATTGCCCTTTCTCATTTTGATATTTTGTTACTGATAGTGTTTATGAGCAACATGAAATAGATGAGTTCTTGTTCACTGTCTGTTCCTAACAGAAAACTTTCTGAATGAATTTTGGCTGTTTTCTATGAAGACATGTATATTTTTATCGTTTCCAAAAGTTGTAACTTGAAGGCATTCTCATGTTTAAGAATTTATTTTTTAACTTTCACTAAACAACTTGGAAAGTTGTCATATGTTATTTAGCAAGGCTATGACCTATGCTTTTCTGTAAAGATGCAGATTGCCTCTCACTTCTGTTTATTTTTCTTTTCTACCTATTTGTATTTCTGAAAGTGTTTGCAGTTTAAATGTACCGTTCTACAGGGCCAAATGTGTTTTACATGCATTACTCTGAATGCTGAGTAGAGCTTGGTTTGTTTATTTTTGAGAAGAGCAGGCTCCAGGGGGATCTTATCAATATGTACAAATATCTGATGGGGGGGGAAGGGAGTAAGGAGGATGGAGCCAGACTCTTTTCAGTGGTGCTAGACAGGAGGCAATGGGCACAAATTGAAATACAGCAAATTCCAYTCAAACATAAAACACTTCTTCACTGTAAGAGTGATTAAACACTGTAATAGGTTGTCTGGAGAGGTTGTGGAGTCTCCATTCTTGGAGATACTCAACATCTGACTGAACATGGCCGTGAGCAATCTGCTCTAGGTGACCCCGCTTTGAGCAGAGGGGCTGGACTAGATGATCTGCAGACATCCCTTCCTACCTCAGCTGTTCAGTGGTATTCTCATAGTGAGTGAACAGAAGGAACTCCCCATAAAGAGGCAAACAGCTATTTCTCAGATTCATTTGTGTACCACCTAAGTCTACCATAGGGCCTCCATAAGGCACATTTAGCTCCAAACAGTATTTTCAATGTGATTCTTTGATGTAGCCAATATATTCACATACAAACATTTAAAAGCGTAACCCATACAGAAGGTGAAGAATTATTTGGCATGCAGTTAGGAGGATATCAAGTGTAGAAAGCTAAAATTACATTTTAAAGAAAGGAAACTTYAGACAATAAAAAGAAAAACTTCTGGAATTTGTTCATGCCTGGAACAAAATTCCAGGGTGTGGCAGAAGTTCTGTTGCGTGCATTGTTAGAAATGGGGTTAGTATAGTATTCAGGCTTTTATGTGTTAATCATAATTCTTACAGTAATTCCTAAAGCAGGCTTCAGCTGTTCAGGGTACAGTGTACTAATGCTCAGTTAAAGATGATCCATTCCCAAAAAAGAACGTACAGGATTGATCAAAGTTATAGGACAGGAGTTCAGAAATGTTTCACAGTGTAAGCAGGATCAAYTGTGGTGAAGTAACTTCCAGTTTGTAACCTGCATCCTTCAGTTAGGGTACACTTACCCTCTGCATAGCATTGATGGTGCATATGGAAGGCAGGATGGGAGAAGCTGGATCAGGAAATCTGTTGTACACAAATCCTCTTGTTCCTTCTTCTTCACTCCAGAATTAACCCTAAACTGTCAATCTTTCCCTCATCTATTTTTCCTTTTTTTTTTATCACCTTCCCCACCAAGTTATTATTTACCCAACCACCATCTGATGATGATCTTCCATGGTGACTGTCTAACCTCCCATCTGGTCATCTTTCCCCAGGTTTGCATCATCCCCATTTCTGCTTTTCCTCCTTTCTGACCTTCCCATTTCAGTCCACCTCCCAATTTCATTCTGCTTCTTTCTGCAGTTTTTTCATCTTCTACATGTCCTTGGCCTTAAGGTGCTTTCCAGCCCACTACTTACTGCATGTTGTTTTGAAAGCTAATAATGGAGTAGAAGACGGTGGTGGGGGTTATTAGCTACCCCTTATTGATGAGTCCAGGATAAGAAGGGAAAAACTTTTTTCAATTTTATTTTATATAATACCACCCTCCTCTGGCAGTTCCTCCTTCCTTCCCTCTACATTTTACTGAAGCCTATTGCAATGTGTAGCAAACTCCTGCTGTCAAAATTAACAAGAGAAGTAATAACCTGGAAAGGCTGAATATCTTCTTATTGGGAAAAAGAAACTCCAGCACTGTGCCTTTCTTCCCGCCCCGTGTTGCACTGTGTCAGCATGTGAATTTATTTAGCTTGTTTTTGTCTGACATCTTTTTCATTCTGACTCCTCTTCCTTAATTACTATTTTGTAATTTCCCACAGTGATCTCCAGCTTCCCCATGACACACTACAATGAGGGTCTTTTTCCCCTTCTCAAGCAAACTCCAGAAACTGTTTTCAGCTGGACTTGGTGCTTTGCTCAGTGCAGCTGAAAGAGGATGTTTTGTGTGGATTGCTCCCACCTTACCTGAGGTGACAGGGGAGCGAAAGAACTCAGGTTTGCTGGGGATCCTTAGCACTCTCATCTGGAATAGCAAAGGAAAGGTACCTTCAGGGATTTGTCAGGTTTTGTTTTTTCACCACATTTTAACTTTCTTCAGCCATGCAAAAGCTTTAAATGGAGGAGCCAGTCACAGTTTTTGTTTGTTTGGTTTTTGGCACTAAAGAAATTAAAGCAAATAGCATTCTGTATACCAGCTATTTCCCTGTAAATATGAGAAGACACACTGTGTATTTCTTATTCAGGGCTGCCTCCTTGCTATAAACCCCTTAATAGTAATGCAGGTTAGTGGCTCTGTCCCTTTACAGTTAACGTCACAGACATGAGACTGCTTTTTACAACTTCTTTTTATGAATACCTCTCCCCTCTGACATACAGCCACCTTTTGCAACCCCTTAAGCTTCCTTCCTCACAGCCTCTTTCAGCTTAGTGTCACTCCAGCTGCTTTTCACGCTCCTCTCCTCCTTCCATCCTTTGCTCTGGCTATTGCTCTGTCTCTCTCGTGCCTCTCTTTCACATCTCCTGTCCTCTATCTTTCTGTCAGCTAATCCTCTACTAATATAAACTCTGCCCAAAGGACAAATAAAGTAGCTGAACTGGCATGAAACTTGCAGGCTGTTATTCTTCTTGCACTGTTTGCCCATTTAATCCTTTTTGCTAGCTTTTATCTGCTTGTCTGTTTAGATAATAAGTTGTTGTGGGCCAGGGATGCTATGCTTGTATTGTGCCAGCCCCACTTTCCTAAGCACTGTGGTAACAAATACAATAAATGCTAATATCATACTTCATTTGAAAGTGATCAGAGGCCACTCTTGAGGGTGCTAGTGGCAGCTATTTTACTGCTCTSTGTTTGAGATCTGTTTGGGATCCTGCTTCTGCAAACAGATCCAGCCTGTGAAACTAACCCACCTTTAATAGTGCCATCTAGTCATGCTGGAAGTTTTTTGGGGAATGGATGCTAGGTGCCAGCTTCCATGAAGATGTTCCATGAGCATTTTATAGTATTGTACCCAAAACAAACAGGTCTCGTTGACCCTTCATATGTGAGGATGGGGGGGACCTGTGGCACTGAGTGGAAACTCCACCCTCCTGACTCATGCAGCTTGAATAATTTGGGRTGAAGGAAAGGGAACACTGTCTCTGGAAGGATGCCACTGCCCTGTATTTCTCCCATTTACCACAGAGGCCTCTGTTTTCAGTTCAAATGTGCATTGTTGAGACATTCTGCAACTTGTGTACTGATACCCGAAGTCCATCCATATCTTAGTGATGGAGACACAGCAGCACATAGCTCAGCATTGTCTATGAAAGTCAAGAAGAAAAGTATTTAAGCAGTTACACAGTGCATAGCTCCATGTTACTTTTCTAGCAGTTTAAAACCTAGTTTGAAACAAGTATGGCCATCCTTATTTGAAGCATATAACTTGTGGGATCCTGGGTTAGGGTCTGTGGTAGCACCTCTCATGGGAAGCTTGTGCAGGGATTTAGCACCTATCTTGTCTTATCCTTTATTCTCCAGATGGGTGGATGTGCCCACCATATGTAAGGAAGTTCCTGCTTTTTGGGGGCCTGTATTTTCTCTGAAAATAGTTGGGGGGCATTCCTTAGGGGCCATCTGTTCATATACCTTGGAGTGTTCATCAAATGGCCCTGCTTTATAGGAATTCTGTCTACAGGGAGTCTGATTTATCCTAGGAAAGTGATAAACATATGATTGTCAACACTAGACCACAAAAACAAGTTGAAAGCAACATTCTGTCCTACATTCATGTTGAAGACAATGTCAAATTTGCATTTATCCTCATTTTTCTTTCCATATATTTTTCCCTGGGTCTCATTTTTATCCAGGGCAAGCATGTCTCCATGCTTGAGTTGAAATTGGCTATCTGTTTTTCAGTTGGAAAAGATTAACTCTCTTAGGAAATCTAACACCTTTTTGAGAACAATGCAAAGGAATGCCTCACTAAGCTGAAATTCCTGAACTAGCGTTGCTATGCCTTGTCAGTAGCAGCATAATCTGGATACCTGATTTTAAAACAGAGAACAGTGCTTAGTAATAAGCAACTTTTCTTTGTGCTAAGGGCTCTTGTGAGTAAGCCTGTGGGATGTCTGTGGTTGATCTGGATTTAAGGTTGGGTATGTGGGGGAGGGTGCAGTACTGATTTTTAATTATAATATATAAATATAAAATTATAATATATAAATATAAAAAATATAATAATTACTGATTGCTTCTGGCTGTCAACTGGGGCAGCTTTCCACAGCGATATCTTCAACACTGGAGGTTAGCACTGGTTGGATTTGGGGCCAGACGCTGTGTTAAAATGTGGAGAGCTCAGTAGCCACTTCTGAGAAATATTACATATATTTTTAAACTCTGTGCTATAAAATGTAACTTACTTTCATCGTCAAAAAACTACAAATGATTTAGGCAATATAACATATGGAGAGTAGAAAAGAGAACTTAATTGCAGAGATTAAAAGGTTAAGTTTTTGGTGTTATGGAAGTGATTGGCAAAAATCCTACTGTGATTAGCAAAAATCCCTCATGGTGACCAGGATTTTATCCAAAAGCATAATGTGTAAGTGAGGGTAAAACCACAGACAAACCTACTCAGTAAAAAGAGACTGAAATTAAGATGTTGTAATGAAATAAAATGGTCATAATGAAGAAACAGAGGAGAAACATGAGACCAAATAATAGCAAATAATAATAACAATGCAAGGAATAACAGTGATGGAAAACAATGGAATAAGGTGCTGTATATATTTATTAAACATTTGGGAAAATGCAGATTGTTTTTGCTCAAATCTCCCAGAACTTTGCTAAGCCAGGCAAGAAGAAGGGAGAGATGGACTGAGATCCTATCCTAATATCTTAAAAATGTGTGAATGGCACCACTCTCAATATTCCTGCATCAGCTGTGAAAATGAGATGCAGTGTGCTCCATGTTCTCTCTTAATGCAATTTTTTGAATATAGAAATAGCCTTCTGCTACAATATGACAGTCTGATCAAATTTTCATTATTTGTAATATTCTCTTATCAGTATTCATTTTTGCTAATGCAGTAACAAAAAGTCTTATTACATCTATGACACAAAGATTCCTACTAACAAATGTAACATAGATTAAATAATATGGTAAAATGTTTTCAAATACATTAGAATTCCCCCAGTAACACTTTTGACATTGATTTCCTGGTGCGCCTCAGAAACACTGCTCACCCAGCAAGTTCTACAGCAAAGCTAACTAAATAAGCACAACTGGTGAATAAAAACATCTCACTATTTGATTTGTAGAAGCTGTATTGAACCTATGTGTGTTGCATCTCTAATGGGAACAGACTAGATAAAAATGGAATTCACTATGAGGATGAATGCTGATTGCATATACCTGATCTAGAGGTATAAGTGATTTACCTGGCAGAACTAACACTTGTCTGTAAAGCAAACTGTCAGCTACCACCATTAGGATGGCTGAGAATCATAAAACGTAGCTGCTCATTCAGTATTACAAAGCCTACCATAAAGGTATAGAAGGGTTTCTGCAATACATCATAATTATTTCAAAATTGGGTCTTTATTGACAATGGAGGAGAAATGTTTTCAAATTATATTTTGCTTTACTGCAGAAAAGCAGTTAATGTCGCATAAATTTAAATTGTCATATATTATGCTACACGCTTACTTTTATTGCATTGGTTGAATTATATTACTTTCTGCAGAGAATTGTGTGCTGTAGAATAGTTGTCAGTTTAAGTGTTTTGTAAGAGTAACTAAAAAGTCCCACATGGGACTTAATCATTTTCTTCTATAGAATTCAGATGTGAATGCAGACTGTTCTACTGAAAATTTGCAGAGACTGAAGCTAGGGCTTCTGCTGAACAGGAAGATAGCTGCTTCTTCCAGAAAATTACTAGAGCCAGCAACATCAGATAAGTATCTTATATTTGCGTTACTGATTCTTCTTCTTGTAACCCTCTTAGTAGACTGGATTGGTGTTTTTTTAGTGAAAGTGCATTGCCTTTCAGCATGTAAATTAGCTTTATTCTGATTCCCATTAACACACAACAGATGGAGAGCTGTAATCTGAAGGGTCCTATGTATAAATGTCCCAAGTGTGCTCTTAATAAAGGACTTGATTCCATCATCTTTTTGGCTTGAATTCTACAGAAAAATACATAATTGATTTAGAGTACATAACTAGTCTCATCAAAACTACTGATTCCTCTTATGTAAGCAAAGTGTAGCACACATGTATGTGTTGGTATGATTGTAGCCCTGGATACCAACTTTCATTAGCCTTTGTTAATAATTTTCTAATTCAGAATTAACAAATGTATTAGTCACATTCCCAGATTGTCAGCTATAATTTACAGAGAGGAAAATCTTAAAAAGATAAATAAGTGGCTGAAATATAAATAATACAATGAGCTGAATTAGCTATTTGTTTTGTAGTGACTGAATTCTAAAAGTAGGCCATTGTTTCATAGAGATCTTAAAATCTGTTACACAAGAAATTAAATGAATCTGTCCTTTACAAAGATCGGTACAAATGTAGGATGGGAATATTTCATGACACTTACTCATTTTGTCAGAGCCTCTTTAAAAATATAGTTCATTTGTGGCATTTTATATAGAATTTAAAAACACTGAAGAGAACAGTAATTAAAAGGTTACCTAAAAATCTTTTTACTGAGATGTTTGTTTAGGGCAGGGAAACCTACACAGTCTAACTTAATACATGAACTAGTGTAAGGGAAATAATAGGAATACACATCTTTGTTAAATTGCAGAGATTAAATTTCCATTAAAATGTCATCATTTCTTTGTGTGACAGGAAAGTAATTAGAATTGTTGCTACAGTAGTTGCATTTGTTACATTTACAGAGACTTCATTACAGAGAGAAAACATTTAATATCAGGGTCTTCTGATACTTCTGAATATATTTTCCATTTCATAATATAAAAGGCTTTGTGAAATTCATATGACAACTATTGAAGCATTAGGGGATATGAAAATATTGTGTGGCGTTAGTTGGGCTTGCCAAGTGATAGGACAGAAAAGTACTTTTTCTCCCCTTTGCTTTTGTAAAGCTTATTTCATGTCCACAAATGCAGAATGGGTACTTTGGTACTGATGGTCAGTGCTGGAAATTCTACCGTTTGTTGAGTGCAATGTGAAAAAAACATTCCTCCAGAATGAGGAATAGATAGGGCAGGTAATAATCATTCTTTTGATATAATACAAACTGGTCTGTTCTGCTTTAATTGTGCAGTCAGTATTCCTGTTGAAGTTGTTTATGGTCTTAAGGGAATTAGCATGAAGTATTTTATATTATGCTTATATTTTATGATTTATTGTTTACTTCTTTTAGGCTTTGTAACTAATTTGTTGTGAATGTTTATTATATGGCTGAGTCCAAAATTCAGTCTCATGAAAAACTGCAAGCTTATGGGAAAATCACCAGGTTGTCATCCCCACAGAATCTACTCCATTATTCAGATGAGTGCGTGTTGCACAAGGAGGGTGGGTAGAGAGCAAAAGCCAGAGAGTTGAGGAATGGCATGAACTCAAGTGAAGAAGAAAAGATGCTCACAGCAAGTGATCGCTGCAAGTCAGTGATCTTTAGTTCTTATTGTTTAGCTTTAATCTAATGCTGGACGAATTAAAGGGGCCACCTGTCAGTTGACAGCATTTTGTCCTACTGAGTAAAAGGAACAATGTTATTTAACCAGGAATAACTGATTAATGTTTCTGGATATGTAACCACTTGGATCCTGTACAATGATGTACAACAGGCCTTCTTAAAGAGAAGGCACTTATTTAACAGAAGAGTAACAAGTATTAATACAACAAGCAGACTTCTCAGAACCGGTCTAGTTCAGCTCTGTGTTGTTTACCAGGGACTACACCTTGCATAGAATCCTTCACAGTGCACGGAGACATCTAATGACTGAATCAGAGACTGCAACTAAACGTGTTTTCTGGCTACAGCACATAAGAGAGAAGAAGTTTTCACGGGAGTGGCTGGGGTGGAGTACAGGCAAAGCAGCTATTCAGAAAATTACCTCACATATATGCAAATATTGCCTAACATAATACAAATGAGACTGAATATTATGACCTAGAATGAGATTGTCAGGTGAATAAGTAACTGAGATAATCCTGACCTATGCAAAATTAAAGCTAATTAAAACAACTTAAAACCAGCAACTCCACACATATTTTGCCACTGAACAATGTATAGTTTTAAAATAACAGTATCTATCTACATTAAAAAAAAAATTGCTAAGTATTTCTAATATAGAAAAACTATCTCAGCAATCTCCTTAAGGCGTAGGGATTCAAGGAAATGTAATTAGGATAATATTCTGGGAATTTAGATGGATTGAATTCTCTGTTCTTCTACAGACATCCTGTGTGACCTTCAGAACAGCCCTTTGGTCAGATCCCCAAGGCTGCAGTCTGTGGGAGTTAGGGGCTTAATCGCCTCTGATGATCTGGGGCTTTATCTGTCAATCTAACTCATTTCCATAATACTTTTCTATCTCAAGATAATACTGGGAGGTTGAACATGGTAAAAAAAAAAAGAGTAGTTTTATGATAGTGAGGGGAGTACCACAGACATTTGGAAATCAGAAGCACTGACTTGTGCGCAGTTGCTGACCTTTCCTATACCTTCAAAAGGTGTATGCCAATTATTTGTTCAGATTGCTGATTCACAGCTAGTTATTTGCTTGTACAGATGCTTTGTTTGTGATATTATAAAAAGGCCTGTGTGTGCAGATAGAATGATTATTTTGTATGCGCTTTGCCCTCATTCTTGGGTTCATGTTACTCTAATAATTGTTATGCATCTATGTTATTCCTGTATTCCTGTGTTTGAAATATAATCATTAACTGCTTTTGCTGCAAAAGGGATTTTTTTTAATGAAGTTGTTAGTTATGCCTGACTGTTTAAATCATAATATAGCTTTCCTTCTTGTGTAGTAGAAAAAGTTTTCTTGAGGTTTTCAAGATACTAGATAAGACAACTTCAAGGCAAGGTTGATGATCTGAATAAGAACAATAGCAAAGAAACTTTTAGCTGGTCAATTCTGTTTTCATCTGTAGATGACTCTTCAGTCAGTGGGAATTGTTATAAAAAAAAAAATCACTGAACTCTGATATTATTAAGACAAAAAGATAGACTGCCTGTCATTGCTTGCTTGACTTTAATATCTTCCTAGAATTTATTTAACTCCCACTGGCTACCAAAAAAAAAAAAGATCCCCGACAGATTTTCTCTGTGTTGAAAATGTCAGTGGACTCCGGGGACATCTTCTCATACATTATAGGCCTTCCCATTGCTTTTAAATCATTGATATAATGTTTCTTCATACAATTTCTCTTCCCTTATAAAAATATATTTGAAAATTTCTCTCCTGAGGAATGAAAATGAAATCCTGCCTTTGAACATTCTCTCTGTTTGTGTCTCTCTCTTATAAGATGGATTTTCGGGTATCATCTTCTCAGTAGTTCTTGAAGCATGAATGATAGATTATTTGTAGAAAAGATAACGATTGTTTTAAGTTTGTTTACATAAGACTAGAATAGCAACTTTACTTTTGGGTTCAGAGAGACTGTTTGAATTTACTTGCGCTGATCTAATTTGTGCACTTTTTTAGACACCCCTCTATATCAATCATCTCATTCATTTGCCATAAGATATAAAAATAATGGAACCTTTGCAAACACAGAGCTGTAGGCACAGGAAATGTTATGAAAATGGTTTTGTGCTCTGTCTCAAAACTATCTATCAGTTTATCTACAAGTTTAATTATTAAAAGACAAGAGTGAATGTAGAAAAAACAAAAGAAGATATCCGATATATTACTAATGATTATTGCCTGCTGAGAAGGCATGAATTGATGGCAGCCATGGTTTACTCTTCCCCCGATTAAAATTTTAAAAGGTTAGTTCTACAGAGTTGTAAATCTATTCATCTTACATTGGAAAAGAATTTGTCCCAATGTATTTATATAAAAATATATGCAGATATGTTGGCTGTTGGAAAGCAATATGATTAGTCAGATCTATTACATTTTTATTGGCTCAGTAAATAACCTTGAGAGGAACTCCAGAGGGAACTAGGAAACTGAGCAGCATGATGGCAAACAGAATTCATGGCTGATGTATGCAACATAATCAGTGGTAGAAGAAATAATTGGATTTACTCGTATCTATCACTGAGATCTGAATACAGAGCCACTCAGATACAAAGACCTAACCATCACTGTTGACACCTCAGTGAAAAATAAGACATGGTTAGGGAATGGCCAAAATAGAAGAGAAATGATCCTGAATTTACTGTAAAATTTTCATGTAACTCAGTGGGATGTACTCACCTGGAATATTGTTTTTGGTTCTGTCATCTTTCCCCTACAACATTTCTTGCATTACCTCCAGCAAGACATGGAACTGTTCTTTGCCTGTTCCCCTTCCTGCAGAATAGATATGATACTTACGTAACAATGATTTTCTGAGGCTTAATTTAAAGATGCCTGATAACTATTTTGAGACCTCTCGATGAAAGGTAATATAATAGTGCAGAGTATTATTATTGCATCACATTAGCATTTAAGATGGCAAAGATTTTTAATGCTCAGACACCATGAATATTGATTGATTCAAAATGTTATCCACAGTCCAACTATTCCTATAAAACCCCTTTTCTGTTCATCCTACACCTATTGCACCTCCTAAATGAGAAAATCATTCCTAAAAACCTAGCATCTCTGATGAGGCACCTGCTGAAAATAAATTCAAGGAAGTATGTCTGTCTGTGCATGCAAATTCATTTTCAGTCCCATTTTTATGTGACTGATTAGCATCTTCCATTTCTGTGAGCCAGTAGAGCATTGAAGACCATGGTTATGAAAATTTAGGAAGAAGTGTGACTTTATTATCTTTCATGGACAAACTTGCTGAGAATTATTTTGAGAGTTTCAGCCCCCTTTTTCCTGTATTTTTTTATACAGCTAATTATTCTAGTACCACTTGCAAATAGCATCTATTACTATTGATTATTTATATGTTATATAATGGAGACCGTATTGCATAAGTGGAAGAAACTGCTTAGTCTTTGATGTTTATGTTAACTTTTTCTTAAAGAAGGACAGTTAAGTACTTTAAGTCAAATTTCTAAAGAAAACTTATATGCAAGATTCTGGTTTAAAAGCAGGCATTTGATTATATTTTAAAACTACCGTATTCAAGGCAGAAGACTTGGTATTTAAATACATTTTCTTCCATTTTAAATATTTTATTCATGAAAAAAACTAAGAAAGATAAATATGGCCATACTCGATCAGGCCAAATATTTGTCCTGATTTGTTTATCTCTCACTACTGTAGCCAGTGGGAAATATCTAAGGAAAAGTGGAGTAATTATTATTATTATTAGTAATTCTCCAGCGAAATTTCTGATCCTCTCATCACTTATGTTCCTGGGCTTCCACTTTTTTTTTTTTTTTTAAACAAATAGCTAAGGCCACTTTCATACTTCAGCAAAAGATCCATATTGAGAATAAGACACCTAAATTTAGGTTTCTGAATGTAGGAATCTGCACAGGAGTTAAGTATCTAAGCCATTGTCACTGTAGATCTAGTCAACAGGATCATAAAAATTCAGCTGATGCTTAAGAAACTCCCTAGGGCTTGATTTAATGGCTCCCGTATGTGTCTTGTGTTATTTGAGGTGCCCAAAGGTATCCAAAACATCTCTACAGGGCTGACATATCTGACACTGCCTCTGCTAGATCTGTGTCCACCTGGATCAGCACCTGGAGTAAGTAATCCTGGGTCATTTCTGGCCTAAGACCTCAAACCATGAGGTGGYAGAAGTACTTTGTAGACTATTGATTAAGTGCTCAGTTCAGTTTCAGATGAAAGTTCTAGGAATAACTTTCATGTATCTTTTCAGAGGCTGACAGAGAGCCATCTTGATGCTCAACGCTGCTTATTCAGCATTGGTCCTGGTCAGCATTGAAAAGAGTGTTGGTAGCATTCGTGCCAAAAAACTGACTTGAAATAGGTTCACACTTAAAGTTTTAGAATTTGGGTGGTGGTGGTGGTGTCTCAGTCAATTATGTATTGATTTATTATATTTATTATATAAATCACTTCAGCACCATGAGCCCAGCTGCTACCATCATATTTAATCAGTTGGATGGAATCCAATTTTTGGTATAGCTTTCCGGATTTCCTGCTGCTGTGTGTTGGGATACATGTCTGAGAACAATTATGTAGGATATACTGAAGGGAATGCTTGGGTTCTTCTGCAGTATGTTTGGATAGAGGTATTTGGGAATTTAGAGTCAGTCAGTATCTACCCATTCATACATGGGACTGGGGACTGCTAAACAGATTTCAGTTTGCAGCAGTGATGAAATGAGATTATGGGTCTGAACAGTGATGATTTTGCTGTTCGTTCCTTAAGAATAGCARTAGCCTCTTTTACTTCAGTTATGATGTTGAAGCATGGATAGTCTAAAGGGCAACATGCCCATGTGGAAGGGTACACATTCTACAGGGCAACATAGCATTACTGTGTAACTTATGCTTGCTACGTACAAGGTTGTTCTGTCTTGACTTCTGTACTACAGATCCAGCCATGCTTTTTTCCTTGGGAAAAGAAGGTGGCCACTTCTAGGTGTATATGAATCATGCTCTGCACTCTGTGTCCAGCAAGAGTTGAAATTAGATCTAGGAACCTCAGTATTTCTGTGCAGGGTACAACATTACTGTGTGCTAGACAGGATTTATGCCTAGAGGTATCTCTATATACAATTATGAATAAAATTGGCGAATACCGCTTAATTTCATTTCCTTCTTTGTGTCATGCTTCCATTTATGGCCAGTAGCTTTGGGGCAGGAAAGTCTGCACCAGTAAAAGTAAGAAGAAAGTTCTCCTGTCTAAATATTGCTGTCTTACTCTAAATATTGCTAGCCTATTTGCTTCTCCTGCTACCATCCAAATTGAGAGATGCTTCCTAAGAATTCCTCGAACTATTGTACATTTGAGAACTCTTGTATACTGCTTTGTTACTGTTGGGAAGTGTTGCTACCTCCTTTGTTAGAAATACGTTCCAAGTTCGCTAGAGGAAATTTTAGTGCTAATGTGACTTTGTAAGTGACCGCTTGCTTCACTGATGTTTTAGTTTATTGTTTTGAAATATATGAAATTTCATAAAATTGAAAGTTAAGAAATTTAGTGTATGATAGCTTCTAACGAGCTCTCTTGGTTGCCCCGGCCAGAGGGAGTTGGGGCCTTTGATCCCAGTGGCCCTTGATTAGGGCGGTCAAGCACCCTGTGAGTCAGT
>NW_020447354.1:136471-137151 GCF_003343035.1 Apteryx rowi
GGGCGGTCAAGCACCCTGTGAGTCAGTGCTAGGGAGAGGCCTATATAAGAGCCAGGCCTAGAGCGCAGCTCCCAGAGGCAGTGAACAGACGCAGCAGTTTGCGCAGCAGGGCGCGCGAAGGTACCTTCGTTTCTGTTCCCTGTGGTGTAGGTTTCCTCAAGTATGGTCGTGACACGCCGCAGAGCACATTCCCCAGCAGCTGTTGGAGTTGCTGTGTCAGAGGCTGCGACCCAGACCGACCCTCTGACAGTAGATGCRGCCCTRCAGGTCTCAGGCTGCARGGAGTGCTTGGGGCCTCTCCGGGAGGCCTGGGCTGGCAGCCAGCTCTCCTGCAGGAGGTGTGCTGCTGTTGACGAGTTGTGTTGTCAGGTAAGGGAGTTACAGGAGGAGGTCAGTAGGCTGCGCAGCATCCGAGAAGATGAGCAAGAGATAGGGTATTCTCGGAAACTGTGCAGCTTCGGGAGTCCCAACCCCCTGCAGCAGTGGAGTTGCCAGAGGGCTCTGTGCCGTGTGAAACGGTACATCATAACACCGTAGAAGAAGACTGGAAACTGGTCACTGCTCGTGGGAGGAGAAAGGCTCCTACTCCTCCTGAAGACCTAAAGCTGAAGAACAGGTTTAGTGCCCTCCAGGATGAGGAGGAGATGGGCATGGCTGCCAGGGAAGTACCTGGGACAACA
>NW_020447355.1:0-136664 GCF_003343035.1 Apteryx rowi
AGGGCACAGGGTCTGTTGTCCCAGGTACTTCCCTTGCAGCCATGCCCATCTCCTCCTCATCCTGGAGGGCACTAAACCTGTTCTTCAGCTGCAAGTCTTCGGGAGGAGTAGGAGCCTTTCTCCTCCCACGAGCAGTGACCAGTTTCCAGCCTTCTTCTATGATGTTATGATGTACCGTTTCACATGGCACAGAGCCCCCTGGCAACTCCACTGCTGCGGGGGGTTGGGACTCCCAAAGCTGCACAGTCTCCGAGAATACCCTGTCTATCACTTGCTCCGCTTCCCGGATGCTGCGCAGCCTACTGACCTCCTCCTGTAACTCCCTTACCTGACCACACAACTCGCCAACAGCAGCACACCTCCTGCAGGAGAGCTGACTGCCAGCCCAGGCCTCCCGGAGAGGCCCCAAGCACTCCCTGCAGCCTGAGACCTGCAGAGCTGCATCTGCTGTCAGAGGGTCGGTCTGGGTCCCAGCCTCTGACACAGCAACTCCAACAGCCACTGGGGAACGCGCTCTGCGGCATGTCACAACCATACCTGAGGAAGCGTACACCACAGGGGACAGAAAAAAAGGTTCCTTCGTGCACCCTTCTGCGCGAACTGCTGCGCGAACTGCTGCGCGAACTGCTGCATCTGTTCGCTGCCTCTGTTAGCTGCACTCTAGGCCTGGCTCTTATATAGGCCTCTCCCTAGCACTGGCTAAGAGGGTGCTTGACCGCCCTAATCAAGGGCCACTGGGATCAAAGGCCCCAACTCCCTCTGGCCAGGGGCAACCAAGAGAGCTCGTTAGCAGCAGCCACTCCTAGSTAGAGCTTTTCCCAGGAGAAGTCAAGGCCTCCTGCAGTTGTCCTTGCCTAACTTCCCCTTTCCTGTTCACAGCAATCACCTGCTAGTTCCTTGGGGGTCCTCAGGAAGCCCACAACTTCCAACAAGATCCTCAAGTTCCAGTCAGAGCCCAAACACTGCTGCGCAAACTGCTGCGTCTGTTCGCTGCCTCTGTTCGCTGCGCTCTAGGCCTGGCTCTTATATAGACCTCTCCCTAGCACTGGCTAAGAGGGTGCTTGACCGCCCTAATCAATAATAATAATAAGGTATAATTTGAGAAATTGCAGATTTTATTATCATTATAACTCTACAATAAATACAGAAAGTGGAAAGGGGGACAGGCCACTTGGGAGGAATATAGGAACATTGTCAGAGTATTCAGGGATGTGACGAGGAAGGCTAAGGCCCGTTTGGAATTAAATCTGGCTAGAGATGTCAAGGACAACAAGAAGGGCTTCTTCAAATACATCAGAGGAAGACTAGGGAAAATGTGGGCCCTTTGCTGAATGGGGTGGGTGCCCTGGTGACGAAGGATGCAGAGAAGRCAGAGTTACTGAATGCCTTCTTTGCTTCAGTCTTTCCTGCTCAGGCCAGCCTTCAGGAACCCCTGGAGGCAAGAGAGAAAGTCTGGAGGAAGGAAGACTTTCCCTTGGTGGAGGAGGAATGGGTTAGAGATCATTTAAGCAAACTTGACACCCACAAATCCATGGGCCCCAATGGGATGCACCCACAAGTGCTGAGGGAGCTGGCGGATGTCATTGCTAAGCCACTCTCCATCATCTTTGAAAGGTCATGGAGGACAGGAGAGATGCCTGAGGACTGGAAGAAGGCCAATGTCACCCCAGCCTTCAAAAAGGGCAAGAAGGAGGACCCAGGGAACTACAGGCCAGTCAGGCTCACCTCCATCCCTGGAAAGGTGATGGAGCAGCTCATCCTGGAGGCCATCTCCAAGCATGTGGAGGACAAGAAGGTGATCAGGAGTAGTCCGCATGGCTTCACCAAGGGGAAATCATGCCTAACCAATCTGATAGCCTTCTATGATGGAATGACTGGCTGGGTAGATGAGGGGAGAGCAGTGGATGTTGTCTCCCTTGACTTCAGCAAGGCTTTTGACACTGTCTCCCATAACATCCTCATAGGTAAGATCAGGAAGTGTGAGTTAGATGGATCCAGTGAGGTGGATTGAGAACTGACTGAATGGCAGAGCTCAGAGTTGTGATCAGTGGTGCAGAGTCTAGTTGGAGGCCTGTAGCTAGCGGTGTMCCCCAGGGGTCAGTACTGGCTCCAGTCTTGTTCAACTTCTTCATCAATGACCTGGATGAAGGGACAGAGTGCACCCTCAGCAAGTTTGCTGACGATACAAAACTGGGAGGAGTGGCTGATACGCCAGGGGGCTGTGCTGCCATTCAAAGAGACTTGGACAGGCTGGAGAGGTGGGCAGAGAGGAACCTCATGAAGTTCAACAAAGGCAAGTGCAGGGTCCTGCACCTGGGGAGGAATAACCCCATGCACCAGTACAGGTTGGGGGTTGACCTGCTGGAAAGCAGCTCTGCCGAGAAGGACCTGGGAGTGCTGGTGGACACCAAGTTAAGCATGAGGCAGCAATGTGCCCTTGTGGCCAAGAAGGCCAATGGTATCCTGGGCTGCATCAGGAAGAGTGTTGCCAGCAGGTGGAGGGAGGTGATCCTCCCCCTCTACTCAGCCCTGGTGAGGCTACATCTGGAGTACTGCGTCCAGTTCTGGGCTCCCCAGTACAAGAGGGATGTGGCACTACTGGAGCAAGTCCAGCGAAGGGCTACAAAGATGATTAGGGGACTGGAGCATCTCTCTTATGAGGAAAGGCTGAGGGAGCTGGGCCTGTTTAGCCTGGAGAAGAGAAGGCTGAGAGGAGATCTTATCAACGTGTACAAGTATCTGAAGGGAGGGTGTCGAGAGGATGGGACCAGACTCTTTTCAGTGGTGCCCAGTGACAGGACGCGAGGCAACGGGCACAAACTGAAACACAGRMRSTTCCATCTGAGCATGAGGAARAACTTYTTCACTGTGAGGGTGACAGAGCACTGGAACAGGTTGCCCMGAGAGGTKGTGGAGTCTCCTTCTCTGGAGATATTCAAAACGCGCCTGGATGCAATCCTGTGCAATGTGCTCTAGGTGATCCTGCTTGAGCAGGGGGGTTGGACTAGATGATCTCCAGAGGTCCCTTCCAACCTCAGCGATTCTGTGATTCTGTGATAAATAAAAAAGAGAAGAACAAAGCTGAACAGTAGAACACTTTTGTTTTGAAGGGATTTAAGACTTGCTCGGATGGTTAATGAAGTCTATGAACTTTCAAACATCAGAGCTTGAAAATGTATTTATAAAAATGCCTGCAACTAGGTAAATTTTGAAATGCTTATTTCTTTTTCACAATCTGCATTAAAAATCAATCATTCTATACAACCCTGAGTACTCCCTTAATGGCAGTAAAATATATGTATCATGCTTTTTAAAACGATTCACCTGACCTTAATTTTTTAAAAAATTTTAAATTCTTAAAGGAAGAGGCTGTTTCTTTAGTGTATGTACTGAAGAGCACTAGCCATGTTTCAGGCTTATTTTTCAATGTTAATGTTGGCATAAGGTAATCAGACCATCATTATATAAATTGGGATCATTAACACATCTTATTAATGAGTGATTCTATATTTTTAATTTCACAGTCTTATGAGCAGTTACTGGTACAGGAACAAGCAATCAGGTAAACGACTTCAGGAAACATTGACTGTCAGTGCATTACTATTGCCTTGGTATGAATGCAATGGAGTTTCCACAAAAACAGAGCGTATGTTGGCTTGGGCCATATGCTGAATTTAGGTAAATAATATTTTACAATGTGAAGTTAGTGATACTTTGCATCTGTTTTAAAACACAGTTTGGCTTGCTGAGATTTATACTGGCAAGTGCACAGCAAGAAAATTACTCTGTCTAGCACTATAGCTAAAGTAAAATTATTTTTCTTCTCACAGGAATTAAAGAAAGATGAGTGGTGTAAAGTATTTTTTTTATTATTATTATTGTTTTTTTATTTATGTATTTATTATGCAGGTCTAAATGGGTGATATTCTGTTCCAGCGCACTCCTGAAAAATCATGGAACTGTCTCCCACTCAAGCTTTCCTCTGCCTCCATGGAATAGCACCTATTGTGCTCTATGAACATAAGACTGATAACGAAACAATGACTGATGAGAAATGGTTTGGGTCACGTAATCAAGCTTAAGAAGAAAATGTTCTGAAATGACATGGATATTATGCAGAGGTAGTTGTTCACCAAGTTGCATGGGGATTGAATTGAACTACTCCAGAAAATAAACAAAATCCATGTTTGAAAGGGATTATGGTTTGTAAAAGTGGCATTCCTTCTCATATAATTTAACTCCAGGAAACCACTAAATCATAAGATAGTTCTTATGGTACTTATACCTTATGGTACTTTTTATATCCACACAACACAAGACTGAAATTTCAATAGCAGCTTCAGTCTGCTTCTACCAGATAAGGATACACTGTATGTATAATCAGTCATTTTTACTGTGTAAAACAATTTCTTAGTTATTCTCCCATGCTTCTTCTCCAGTTCCCAAATGCATTTCCCAAATGCATATCACATTGTTTCCTTAAGCTCTGCATATGTAACTATGAACACAAATTCTTAATTGTGTTGAGGTAGAAATGATTTTATTTTTTTTCAATTTGAGATAGGCACAGCTTACAGTACCACATAAAGTAGCAAATTTTACATTTAAATGATAATGCATTTTTATCTGTATATGCAATTAACACTACCTGTCTGAACTTTATTCAGAAATTTAAAAAAATGTTTAAGAAATATTTTTGCCACTTGACAAGTTATATTCCAAGTTTAAATCTAGACTGGTTGCTTATATCACAGATAAAAGTCATTAAAAGTAGATTTGTAGTATAAATGCTGTCAGAACCTTGGCTGCTGTGGATTATGTTGATTATCAATGTAATTGCATATATTACCTTTCATTTCCTTGTGTCATTTGATTTGGCAGTCCCTGGCAAAATGCTAGTCAGCAGCTGGTTACCATCAAAAGTGCAAATCAATGACTTTCTAAATAGGTTCAACAAGAAGACCCAGGATTGAACAGAAGTCAAGACTAATAGACCCACTGATTGTCATAGTAAAAGGCAAAACAGCTACTTCAGAGACAAAACATTCTTGTAGAGCGCTACTGGAAAGATTATATTGTCCTTGCTGTAATTACTCACTGAAGAAAAACATGGCACGTAGCTTCCAGAATCTTAAACTTTTTAAATGCACTAAATTAACTTTTTAAAGAAATCACCCTCTAAAAATCACTCCCTCTAAATATATATATATACATATATATATATATGGGTGCTCCTTTTAAGTAATTTAGGAAGATAACAGTTTATGATTGCTCAGAACTAACAATAATTTCTGTTAACAATTGTCTTTGATACCCTGGCGTTTTTGAGAAAAAAGTAACGTGAAAGAAGAGCATATTTCTTTGATAATACTTGCAATTTTCATTAACATACTGTAAGAAAAAAAATATTTTACTACAGTTTGTCTGKTTTTTTTTGTTGTTTTTTTTACAATGTCTTCAATTATAAATGTTCTTATTTTTAGTTATATTGACTTTTACAGGTATATTTGCTTTTTCCCTGATTCTCATTTATATTTTTTCACAATTTATATGTATAATAAATTCCAGCTGTATAAAAATAATCTCTACCTTACTATTCAAATCAGAATCTTTTCCTTTCAAAGAAACATTGGTTTTGGTTAATTTTCTATCAGAAAATAAAAAACTGAAATGTTTTAATTTTATTCTACATTTAATTTTAAGTACTTTTTTCTTTTCAAAGTATTCTAATTTTGTTCTGGTTTTCTCTCAGAAATTAGAAGTTAAAAAAAGAAGAAAACTGGTACCACAAGTGATGTTGTATCATTTAATTTGTATCTGTATCTTAAATGTAAACTTCTTAATTTACTAGTGAGGGCAAATAGCTAACCTGTGAACCACAAAGTCTACCCTGAAGCTAAATCCATCTGAACTCTGATCTGGAACTGTAATGACCATGCAAAGAATCTAAATTTTAACCTGGAGCATGGTATCTTGGTTCCAGAAAATTTTCTATTGCCATATTAAAGATGTAAGGATCCATCATTGATTCAATTTTAGGTCAATTTTGAGACAACTAGCATAGGTCACTTACAAGTTTTTAAATAGTTAGCAAGTCTTCAGTCCAGTCCTGTGGGAAGATGTGGTGAGATCTCTGTTCTGCTGTAAGATGTCATCAGGTGCTAGAGTGCACCTTGCTCAGAAATGGTATGGATTGCCTGAAAAGAAGAGAAAAGAGAAAAATAAGAGGTCTAGCAAACACAAAAAAAAGGAGATGAAGGAGATTGCAGAAACTGGGATTGTTAAGTTTAAAGAAGAGAATACGATAAAGACATGATACCAATTTATCATTAATGTAAAAGCTGAGTTATAAGAAGAAATAAGCTTTCCATTAAATTCATGTCTACTATAAGAAAAGCAGGAGAAAAGAGTTAAATTAACGCACAGATGTTTAAGTCACACCTTAGAGGGGAAAAGAAAGTAGCAATAATAAAGATAGTGAAGAACTACAATTCCTTTTGTCTATGGAGACCGTGATCCCTATTAGCGGAACCTATTAATGACTAATTAGTAAATATCAGGAGTGACATAAATATAGCTGATCCTGACTTTAAGCAAACAAGAATGAAGAATAAGCAAACCTATGAATGCCACTTGAGACTTTTTTGTTTAATTAGCATCTGCTGCAAGTTCGAACTTGTAGATATGTAGAGGCTACAAATGAATATAGGAAGTTTAAAAAAATAATTACACTTCAATGTAGCACTGAAAAGTACTAAAACTGTTTCTTGAAACTTATTAAGGTTTCATGAGATATCAATTGGAGCAAGCTTTTTAATAAATCTGGAGGAAAGAAAGGCATTTATTGTGGTGGCATCAATAGTGACTGCATAGAAAACACTATATTGACCTTTGTGCATAATTTCAGCATCGAATCAATGTTTTACATATGGGTTGCTGAATTAATCTTAGAGTTTGACAGAGTAATACTTCATAGAACAGGGGAACTTTTAGCAAAATGCACACTTATATTTATGAGATTATCTAGTGCAGGAGAGTAAGGATGCTATAGGGAAAATGAATAATGTCTGGGTAGCTCTGGAGGCAGATGAATTATATTCTGATGGAGCACCTGTTGTGAAACTTTGGTAAGAAAAATACTGAAAACTTATTTGTATCTAGTCTTAGGATATTATTTTCATCTTTACTAAGTCTGTTTTGTGGGCTTGTAAGAGACAGAATTGCAAAGAGTTGATATTGCCATACTGAAGATGTGAAGATATGATCTTTCATTTGTTTCTGACAATCAGAACTTCTGAAAGAATTTTCATATCAGTCTGTACAAATAGATGCTATACAGAAAGACAGTTTCACACACTTTAGGAATAATAACTAATGCAAAATAGATTTTTAGTGGAACTTTAAGAACAGTAAAAGAAACACATAATTCAATAGCTGTTAAGTTTTCTATTAAGAAATGTTTACAATTATTGATTCATAGAGTATATAATTACTTCTTGTATGTAGCAACAAAACGAAAATTTGTTCTGGTATACACAGTACTGCCATGAATAGAACTTTGTATTATCTGTTTAGAACACTTTATTACTGCTTGGTTAATCAAATCAACTCAAGTGAATTTCAGATATTTATGATAATCAGGTATTTCTCAGGTGCTTCAGTTTGCACAAAGAGGTTTTTAGAAATATGATGATGACGAGGTTGGTATTACTGTTAATAATCCTCCAAATACAAGTCAAATTACTTGAGCTACCAGGGCTAGTGTACATAGTTACGTGAAATAAACACTGAAGTGGAAGCCTGTGAAGGAGAAGTCAATTTTGCACTTTTAGTAACCCAGATGAGTGTCCTGACTACGAGAAAGTTTCTGAAGTGAGACCATGCCACTTAGCAACACAGATCTTTCCTTTGGTAAAGGAAAAGACCTGAATTCTGGTCCATGCTCCTAGGACAGTTAATACATTAAACAGAGTGATTGCTTAACATAAAATTGATAAGCAGACTTAAGAATATAGATTAGAAAGCAGATGTGTTTTAACTTGTAAGTCAGTAGTCCCAATCATTAGACTGCAGAACCAGGCTCTCACTATCTTGTAAATAAAACAAACTAGTGTCTCCAATTCTCTGGACTGGAGAGCAAGTAACACAGCACTAGTTGTATTCATGATGTGAAACCCTCACTCCTTCAAAGGTGGATTGGTCTACTCTGTGCTATCTCTTGATAAAAGCCCCTGGACCATGCTGTTCCCTCAGCCTGCCCAGTCTTCTTCTATGAGAGAAGTTGATATGGGCCAAAAACTATGATAGAAAATCTCTAACAAATAAATGGTATGAATAATTTCAGGACAATGCTCAAGCTTTGTTTATTTTCTTTCTTTCCCTCTGTCCAGTTGGCCTTAGTTTCTTTTCAAGAAGAATATCCTATTTGAAGACACCCTGTAAGCAGGTTGGAGATATCATTTAAAGTCCCCTTTGATAGAACAGGACATAGACTCCAGTTCTTTCTCCATCTGAGAAGCACACTTGTAACTGAATAGCTGATTCATATTTATCTGAAAATATTAATTCTCTACTATTTTTAAAGAATACCTTGCATTATTTTTTAGATTACTTATTTATTTATTTATTCTTAATGAATGAACAGTCGTTTCTGAAGAATATTCTTAAATGTTAATCTTGGTTTGTTATATGTGGTTCCCTTGAGCTCAGAAGACAATATCTGATGAGATGAGGCTTGGGCATTTAAAATATTCTTCGTTTGTTACCACATCTTATTGTCTCCTGTAGACCTTCTTTGCTTAGTTTTCTTCCTGTTATGAATCCTGTCTCAAGGTATCTAACTCTTCCTTTGCTCTGCACAGGGAACCTAGCTGTCTGTAGAGCATGTTTACTTTAGAAGCAAGGTGCCTGAATGTTAGATTAAAGCTTGTTATACCCCGAACCTTGAGCATTTTGAACTCATAATCTCCAAGGAAGACTGCAGAGAATCACACAGCAAAGCCCAGGTCTCTGAAGTTCTCGGTTAGAAATCTAGTCCATCCAGACCATCAACTGAACTGGATTAGTTCCCTGAATCTACTGAAGCATATGAAATGCTCTTAGTACATGCTGATATGGGTTACGTTACTGTGAGAAAGAATAGATCAGATTATTGATGTAATTTATAGGTAATTTAACAGAGTTTTCAAAAGTGTATTTCATCAAGCTTACAGACCCATATAATTATCACTGTGCAAATTTCCCTAATGCACACACACCGTTAGAGACCATTATGCCAGAATATCAGGCATAAAAGTCAATAGCTATCAAATAAAATTAGGTTCACTTTAATGAAAGCAAATTAATAACTCATTGATAAATCCCTCCTTTTGTAATCACAATATCCAGAATTCTATTTTCTAAAATATATTATCAAAGTCACTGATTTTTTTTTGTATATCAGTTTTGTCTTTATAATTCAAAACTAAGATGTCAAATTAAATCACAAAACTATTCAAACAATGAAAAGCATAACAAATAAGAGACGCTTTTGAAAAAAAAAAAAAGATTCCAGTTAGCAGGGTTTTTGTCTGTTTGTTTCTTTGTCTGTTTGTTTGTCTGTCTCTTCTCTACTGATTACCTCAGAATATAGAAGGGAGTCAAACAAATATAACATGACTGATGAAGTAATATGCAGTATTTTCACATACCTACTCTTGCTTTCATCATATTCTGGCTAACTGGATAGTCATTGAAACCACCACCCAACAAACAGACCAGATAGTAAAAGCTATAGTATATCCAGTGGAAAAAAAAAAAGTGACTATTTTGTCTCAGTGTCAAGTCATGTTATGTCACATCGTCTTACAATGTTTTTAGCAAGATTTAGGTGATTGATAAAAAGCATAGTTAATAAAACGAAATAGGGTAAAACATATAAATAAGGCAAAGCACCTGGTTAATATGTGCTATATCCTACATGTACTTATGTCACAGCAATGCTGTCATCAGGGATCAGACTCTGTCCTGAGATAGTATAGTTAATATTTATTTAATATGTATACTTTATAAGTGTATTTGATGGCAATATTAATAACATGGAAAGTGTTCTTAGGTTCAGATAGAAAAATATACAATTCCTGTAGAAGTGGTAACAGTTAAACAGAATCAYGCACTACAATTTTACAATGGATTTTTTCTTAAATTATTCATCACACTAATTTTAGAGAGATGCAGGACTCACACTAACATTAAAAGAAGCATTTTATAAACAGTTAAGAGTAGAATTTGTCCCTAATGATTTCATGTCAGGTATAGATAAATTGTTCTGTGGATAGTTCAGCAAGCAGCTTTGTTTTAGCAACTGGCTGTTGAGTTTTATGCAGATTTCAGTGATAAGTAATCATTCTTATACTTTTTTTTTCTTCAAATTTTTATTTATATTCACTGTTGGCATTGCACATAACATTTCACTTGTGTTCATGCTTTTGAGAGGTTCCTAGTGAACTATATTAATACTGCAAACTGCAGTCCAGTTTTATTTCATTCAGTTATTATTTTCAATTTAGATAAGTAAAAATACATTGTTCACTTAAACACCAGCCAGCCGGAGTCTATAAAGAAAATTGTTGGGAAGCCAACTGGAAAATAAGTTGTTCACTGAAGTTTTTTTTTTTTTTTTTCCCCTAAATGTGGGCCAATAAAATAAAAGAGTTTATCTAGGACATTATTTATTTCCATTATTGTCCATATTTTTTGGCAGGCAGCAGAGAGATAACAGCTGAATAAATACTTACAAGTTTAATTGGCATGACTTTTCAGTGAAAAGGTTGCATTATCTCAAGTGGAGTCAAATTAAAATGAAAGAAAGTGTAAGGCACAGTAGCTCATCAGTTAAAACAATTTAAAAAATGGACTAAGAAAATGTGAAAATAATTATCACTGCTATTATTTCATTGTAAAACAGAATTATCAACTGAACAGAACAGAATTCAAATAGCAGTATATAGACATATGTCATCCATGACGTACTTTTTGTGGACGCTCAAGCCAAAACATCAAAGGCATTGGAAAAACAAGTCGTGATTTATTGGTAAGTGGTAGAGTGCATGTCTATATCCTATATTAAAAGTTGTCAAATTTCAGTGTCATTTATTTTAACCCAACCTACATATATAAGTATATGTGTATATATGCATACATACATAAATCTGCTATTTTTAAGATCTGCATTTACTAGCGGAGTACATTATGCTTGCAGTGAGACAAGGTCTGAAATTATAGTAAGTAAATAACCATTTAGAGACTAGTCTATGATCTCATTTGAAGCTAAAGTGGGCAACAGAACCTCTTTAAGAAACAGAACAAAGGACAGTAGCCTGAAGGAGGCTTCTCATGTTAGCAAATACATAAAACTTCATTCCAGTAGAGAGCACATATCTCTAAAATGTTGTAGGGCATAAGAATGTCAAAAGAAATAGAAGGGATAAGAAAAAAAGTAACAAATTCTTATTCATTCATTTTCTTTTTCACTAATAACTTTGCATGAGACAGAGTTTCTTAAATAGTATGCAAAGTTAGCATATAATTGGATTATATTACTGTTTTCTTCAGTTTGCTGTTCTCTAGACACTTCCAAAGTAAGGGGTGAACAGCAGATGATGATGGGAGAGTGGAAGTGATGCAATATATAAGTTACTATCAACAATTCTTATGTTCCCTGGTAAGTTACAAGTAAAATGGTAATTTAACAGTCTTAACATTCTTAACATTCTTCTTTAACATTTCTTATGATTTTTGCAATGGATTGAGCTAATCTTAAACTTTATTGTAATTTATGCTAATGTATATGATATGTTAATGTATATCAAGAACACTTGTAAAGGAGCATAGGTTTTGTTCTCTACCTTTCCCATAACATACAAAACTTAATAATAATAATAATAATAATAATAATAATAAAAAAAAAAAAACTTTAAAGGTATTTTTGACCATATATCATAGAATCATATGTCATAAGATGGACTGGAAATTGCATGGAATCTATCCAAATGTAGGTAAGGAGAAATATCAAAGAAGTGCTTCTTGGGGACTGGCTTTATGTGTGTTGCCAGTCTAGAGAAATTATTAGGAGATAATGTCTGAAATTTATATTTTATTCTCATGAACATGAGGACAATAGTTAGGTGTTGATTTATTAGAGGGCTACAGTATATTAGCACTGAGAATGTGTTGGTAAGGCATGAGATCTGGAACATTAGATGTGGTCACGACCATGCAGCCTTCTTGCTCTCCCATTTAGATTTGGGAATGTATTCACCCATGAGGTAGTTACTGTTTTCTGCTATTATTTGGACAGATTTTTGCCATGCAGGTTTATAAGAATGAAATATCCCCTTAGCACATCTTTAAATGCATCCATTCAAATATATTCTGATTATCTCTTAACTTATATCTTTAAAATAAATATATATATATATTTTTTCCCCCTAGTCCTTAAGCTAGCCAAGGTAGTTGAAAATCTTGGAAGCCTTAGACTGTCATTCTTAAAGAATGACTGATATCCCCATTTTGCAGATTAGAGGAAGAGGAAGAGAAATATCTGGAATATTTCGCTTTCTCCTCTCCCCACAAAGCCAGCTTTCACAAAAATATTATTTGCATTTACATTATTTTCAATTAAGTTTTTTTTTTTTAGTTTCATTGATGTTATTTTTTTTCTGATTTAAAAGATACCCATGAGGAATAATTAATCCAAAGGCAACACATCTATACTGTGTTTTTCTGTCAATTTAATGACTTCCTAGCACATAAGGTTTTTTTTTTTTTTTGTATTTTAAGTAGCACTGTGGCAGCTTTTGCACAGCAATACCTGCAACTTTTCACATGTTAGGCTGTAAGTACTGTGGAATTTTCCTCATATTTGGCAGTAGCTGCTGAAAACCACTTTAATTCTGGAAGTTCTTATCAAAAAAGCAATTTTCCATGATTCTGTCATGTCCTTCCATCATTCATCCTGGTCTCATAAGCATATGTTATCATTTTCAGACTGCTTTCAGATCATATAATACCAGGAGTCTGATAGCTATTAATATAACATATTAATAAAGAAACACTGAGTGGTAGATAGCCACAATATTGCTTGGCAGTTCAGACAATAAATAGGATATTGTTTAACTTGAGTAATTATTTACATTTTTAGGGTTGCTCTTTTTCCCTATTCTGTTATCAGAAGAACTTCCTGAACAGACTACTGATTTCAACTAGCGCTGGCCAGTTAGAGGAGAGTAGTGATGAACAGCAGGAATGATTAGTGCTGACTTCAGAATTTGTAGAAATCAGGGAAATCTGTAAGTGACTCAGCCTGATATTTCCTTGGTGAAGAGAGGACGACACCATCACCAGTTGCTACCACCTGACAGATAATCATGTTGGTGATGACAAACAGCCAGGGATGCTTTATATTCCTCCTGTGTTATGGCTAAAAGCAGCTTAAACTAATGCATACACTATTGGGGAAGGCTTTAGTTATGTTGAATTATAAAGACTGTTTTGTTATTATTATTTTAGCAAAGATATCTCTGATAAAAACCTTTATCAAACACAAAGATCTGGGAGGTCTTGTTATCAAACTTTTATTTCTTTTAAACTGTGACGGTTCAGTATCTTCTTRTTCTTGTTAACATTTCAGTGACTGCCATTAACATAGCAGTGAGCTGACTCCCCAGAACCCAAGGAAGTCTAGGACCTTAGCAAAGGATCTTAAGGAACTGTAAAACAAGGTTGTTATAATCAGCATGTGTCTCCGTATGTGCAAATTTCCATCAACTGGACTCATAGTGGGACACATTAACTTCAGGCTGACAAGATATAGAGACAGTGCAACTCCAAAACCATAAAGAACATGGAGACAGACAAGAAAACTGGCAGATTTTCTGATCTTTGTGGCATTAGATCAGCAATGCTAACAAGAAATGGGAAACTTGGTTCAAAATCAGTCTGTGGAGTCATTCTGTAAAAAACTGACTTAAGTAAGCAAACAAACAAGGGACAAAGAGTAGTTTCTTAAAGGGAAGGATTGAGGAAAAGGAGAAAAACTGGCAGACAGTAAGGCATAGATAAAAGCCACTGGTCTTGCCACCCTCCCATGAGCCCACCAGCCTTGGAAACAGAAATCTTACAGAATGGCGTGATTTGCTACGAGGTGTGTGAGAGCTGGAGAGCACATCTGTGGCATTCTTGGGGATAGTATGCATGGAGCACTTCCAAGCACTCCAGAACTGCCACTACCACCTGATTTATGAGGCCACGTTTTAAAAAAGAGCAACTCTAGCTTCAGGATCACTGCTTCCACACAAAAAACACCACAGACACGCATGACAAAACATTGGTCTCATATAAAATCTCTGTGACTTCTCAAGTTTGTTTCGATATTTTTGGCACCTGAACTTTGTGCCAGATGGCTTTATAAAAGAGAGTAGTATATCATCTGTCCTTCAGAAACAGCATAAGGTTGATAAAACCATATAGTCAGCAGGAGGAGGCTTATACAGTTTACCCTGCCTATTTCAACAGCAGTAGATTTCTGTACCCTTGCTAAATCAGGATTGAATTTGCCCAGCTGAATAATCCTATCATGGATCCATATGGCATAAATACTGTGGGACCAAGGGCTGAGGTACATTCCTGACTTTCTTCACTGAGTCGGCAGAGTGGATGCACTTTGTCATTGCTTCTGTTCCCTTTTGGATGTAAAGTGGRAGAAGCGTTGTTCTCCTGCCATCTTTTATCTTAAAGGGTCAGAAGAATTTCTCTTGGAAGTCTTCTCACCTTGTCATGGTTTTATGAGTGATTACAGGAGTTGTAAGGAAGCCTATGGCATCAAAAGAATGTCTCTTAACGTCTTTTTCATGTCTTGTGATATCAAAGCTCTGTCTCAAGACAAGCAATTCTGACAGTCCTTCACTTATGCTTCATAGCATCCACTCTAAGGTGTTTATTCATTTGGATTGCTAGCCTTTTCTGATCTTTCTCTACATTCAAGTTAAATACTACTTTAACACATGAAAATTTAATTTTTGATAGCAGAATACCAAGTCATAATAGACAGACAGCTCAAGAATCATTACAGCTTAGAACAGACAGGAAGCTGTCAGTTACCAGTGCCAAGGCTTCTCACATACTGACATTTTTTCCATTGACTGGAATATTTACAATTAACAGTTGTGTCATAGTAAAATGAGAGTTAGAATTGTTATTCCCTATTATTATTTAGTTTCCAGAACAGAACTAAAGTTACATGTTAAGAAAATGAATAACTATAGGTAATGCAGAATAGCCAATATTTAAATGGCATTGTAAAAGTCACTCATACAACATTATCTAAAATGTAGCATATGTTTCTGGTAGTTCACTTCAAGAAAAGTGAATTTAAATTAGAATAAATGCATGCAAGGGTTACTAGAATAATGAAATGAGAGGCTAATAGATCTTGAACTGTGTATGAGATACAACTGTAATCTATACCATTGGACGTTAGGCACAAATGATGGAAGACAGCTATCCAAAATAAAAATAATCTTGACACAAGAGTAAATGGATATAAACTACTCATGAATACATTCAGACTGGAAATGAAGTTTTTCATCCATCATATAGCGATATTCTATATCAGCCTTCCTCTCAGTACAGTAAGGGCAAAGAAAAAGACCGTAACTACATTCAAAACAAAGTTTGAAATGTTATAAAAAGAATTATATACTGTGATTGTCTTCAAGAGCATGGAACTGACTCAGTGATCCAAAAGATCATTGTCCTATATTTCTATGTGCTTATTTTAAGTTTTAACTCAAACTTCTGAAATACAGAAGAAAAATTTTGATGCAGATGCAACAAAAGAAAAAGGAGAAAGATCAGTTCCACTGAGAACAAATGTGAGAATTTGTATAAATACGTACAGGAAAGTTAATTCCAAAATAGCCTGTCTGAAGCACCTAGCTGAAACCTCCACTCAGACAATCTTCAATGTGTCACAGGAACATATGACTAAAAATTATATACATATATGTGTATATATTTAATAATTAATTACAAACAATATATTATTCCTGATATATCTACATCAGAAAAGCAATTATGCACAGTAAATTGTAGAAGTTTTTCTTGGTTGTAATATGATGACATTTGTTTCATTTTAGTTCTAAAGGAGGTTAACACAATAAGAAATTAATTTTATCAAACAGAACTACTGTGTAAATAAATGAGCTAATACATATGCTTACACATGATGCTGCCTATTGTAACTGAAAACACCTCAGGCAATCAAGCATGAGCCATAGAACAAAAATTCATTGTAGAGGAAATAATGTAAAATTCTAAACCATCTAGGTAGACTGAACACATAGAATTTTTTTCTTTCACATACTTTTCCTTCTCAGTTTCATAATCACTACTTACTCTATCCCTGTCTTTATCCTACATCTCTACATTTGTCTTTTCCTCCAATTAATATTCCTCAGTTCTTGCTTTTATTACCTCAGAAGTTTTCTGTCTTCTTTGCAGTCTGTTCAACCAGATAAAATCAGCATCAATTATATGTGCACCAGCCGATGCACATGAATGCATGTTTGATAGTTTAATTTTGCCATAAAGAGTCTGATATTCCCACCTTACTATTTAAATAACAATTTTCTTCTTTATGATGTCAATGGAAAGTACCTTTCTGATTGACAAGTTTTGCATATATATGTTACTTTTTTTATCTGTGTTACAAATATATACACAGTTGTTCCAAATGCAAGAAGGTGAAAATCCAGGTCTTTTTTTTTTTTTTTTAACTCAAGAAATCCCATAAAAAATAATTAATAATTCTGTTTCCTGTATCTCACACCTTAGTGTGGACACTTTTCTAGAAACCTCATAACAAAAAGAATTCTTCATCAAATAATAGGATTTTTGAATAAAATTAATTCACAGTTGTAAAAAGTAATCAATTTTGTCCTTAGATAACATAATAATTGCTCCTTACTTCTGGTACTTAAAAGGCTTAGACATTGCTTTGAAGGATTGAAGGAATTAATGGTGTGAGTAGAATTTAAAATCACTAAAACATTTTTTCATCAACAGGAGATGGGATTCATCTGAGAGCATAATTATGCTTCTAAGAGTGCACAATAGATTCTATAAAAAAAGCTAAAATAATGCAAAGAATTAAAGCTCTTATATGCTATGCCTTAATGTACAGATTCTTCATTGGTCATATATCATTCGAGAGTGATTTAACCTTTAATGTCGATATTTTCTTGATCCTCACCATTTTCAGACATTTATGATAGCAAAATAAAATCAGGTCCTTCTGCAGTACATTTTATATGGGAAACTGAAGCAAGTTCAAACAATAGCATCTTGACTGTGTTAGTGTGCATTTATATTTGCATTGTAGTTGAGATATGGAGTTTGCCTTTGAAGTGAATCTGATCATTCCCACATATTACACTTTGATTCACATTATAGACCAGTCTTAGAGGAATGGCGAGTCAGGATTCTTTTAGGAAAAAAAATAAAATGATTGAAGAGCTCTAGCATAATGCACTCCTACTCCATGGGACAGGACCAGAGGGAGTTTGAAGTAAGATGCCCCAAATACAATAGTGTGGCTGTTGGGTCTTTAACCGTTTCACTGAGAAGATCCATTTCTACCACTGTAGTACTCTTGCAGCACAGTTTGACAGGGTAAACTTAGCTGTAGCCAAGTATAAATTATTACTGACAAGAAATTATTTGATTTCGTTCTTCAGGACTTTAGGAAATGTCTATTTATTAAATGGAATAGCTGAGAAGGAGTACAGGAAGCAAAGAAACTTCTATTCCTCTGCAGTAGATTGTTTCAAATGGAAATGTAAATTAAACATGTCTTCTTTAATCAGAGCAATTAAACAACCACCTTTACATAATATGCTGATTGAGTTTTTGACTGAATAGCATATCTTGTGACTGATATATATATATATTTATACATATGTATGTTCACTGCTTTATATAAAATACATTTTGTAAAGAAAAGTTTTCACTGAATTCAGTACTTTTTTTTTTCTTTTTATCTAATCATCTTTTATTAGGAGCATTAACTGAACAGGATTATAACACTGTAGAGAAGACTCAACACACAGTGACAATGACACAAGAGCTATGGTACTTAAATTATAAGTGAGTTATAAGCATGAAAATCAAGTTTCTCCTTTAGTTATAATTGCAGTGTAGCTGGGTGTCAGGTCTGTGTCTGTGTGCACAACACGTGCACTTAAGTCGTTAATAACTTGGGTGGTCCAGGAACATTTCAGGACTCATCTGCATAGACTGGCTTGAGACAGCAGACCAACATGAAATTAACTGGTTGACTGGACCTTCACAATTAAATATTTGGCTGATTGATGAAGGCCTCCAGGTGGGAATATTGGACAGTTCAAGATTTCCCCTGAGGCAGCTCCTGCTGTGTCTAGTCCAATTTGCATGCCTAAACATGTTGATTAACTTCCTGGGCAGAGTGTCTCAAAGATTTGCCTAGGTTATGTCTGCCACAGAAATGATCAAACTCTGCACAGATAAGACAACTGTAAATAGTCAGTAGAAACTGTTCTTGCAAAAATGATCATGTAGGATAGTCTTTTATATGCAGTTAAAATATTTAAGAGATGTTTTGTGTGTAGTTAAAGTGTATCAACAGTGATGGATTAGTGTCAGGGTGGGCATGAAGGACCATGGCAAACTAGATTACAAGAACTGAGCACAAAAGTGTTTTGAGGAGTTTCTTCCAATTCAGCTGAAGATGTTGCTGCAAAGATCATTGCAATGGAGACTCCTGCCATCACTGGACAGCAAATGACATGGGAGATTTGATAGCCCATGGAAGCATTACACTATGCCAAGAGCTCTCTCTCTATATAAATATATCTAATTTTTGTGTGTGTGTGTATGTATACATATATATGTATTTATTTATTTTCACATGCTCTGTCCAGGTGTGCAACCGTTCTCACATTGGCATTTCGTTTTTAAAATTGTAGACACAGTTCCATCTTGCATTACACTATGTTTTATCCCTAAGTGAAGGAGATAGCTAAAGTCATATTTCCTCCAAAGTATATTTCTGCTCACATGGACTTGATCGATTTCACCTAATTTTAGGACCTTGCACTTAAGTTAAGAACCTAATTGCTCTGTCAGGCAATTGTCAAGACAGAGAAATGGAGATTAAACTAATTTAAAATCTAAATTGTTTTTGAAGGTGCGTATATCTCTGCAAGTAGAGCAAAGTCTGTAAAAATGAAAGCAGTTATCCCTGCCTCAAAAAAACTGTTTGAATTGCAGGCCCAAAGAGCACATTTGTTCTAACTCTGTTTAAATTTGTCTTTTTTCTTTCACACAATGCATGGTAACAAATTCTGTTAAAAAAAAAAAAAACACCAAAACCAAAACAATAATTGCTATCTGTACCAGAGATTGCTATCCAGTGACTAGTTGTATATGCACTACTTGGGTTATTAGCAATGTATTACTGATAAAGAACCAAAAGATGCATTTAAAAAGAACGTGTACAAAAAGACAGATTTAATAAAAGATATGGAAGTTTATAAAGACTTACTGATCTTTTAGATTTTCTTACAAATTCCTTTTTTCTCCTTCTAGTCAGGATTTTCCCACATTTAAGTGTATTTTCCTTTCTCTGGCCCTGATGCTTTGTAATTTGTAATAGTAATAGCAATAACAATAATAGTGACAAAAAATCCAGCAGGGAATAAGATCTTTGAATCTCTCCAATCCAYTCCTTTTCAGATTAAATAATATCTTTTTTCTTTGGGGGGGTGGAGGATCATATGCTAGAGCTTCTCCCTCCATCCTTGGTATTCTCTTTTTATCTGGTGTGTGGTTTTCATTTTCTGTTTATCAGACTTTTTTTTTTTTTTTGGGATCTCTTGTGATCTTTTTTGCTCATGGACACCACAATACTTTTTAAACTGAGGATTCAGCTGATCTGTTCCTCATGTGAGGCATTATACTGATTAAGAGTGCTTTCACAGGAAACTGTAGGATTGAGGATTATGCCAGAGTATGGGCAAGCACAATCATGCATCTTTTTTTCAAGATTTAATATTATACACATTATATTTAATAAGTGATAACCAAACTATGTCCTTTCAAGCATTTGTCATAAAATGATAGGGTTTTAATAGTAAGATTTCTTTATAACCTTAGTAAGGTTATAAAGGGCACTACATTTACTTTGAACAGTCATCACTTCTGTGTTCTGAAATACTCATAATCTCTCTAGCAATTCTGTTTTCTGTATGGCATTTAAATCTTTCTCACTTAATCTAGGAAATTCCTTTCCATGTCAAGAAAAAGACTGCTGTCAGACTGTTCGTTCATCTGAACCATCTATCTTCTGTCCTGTCAGGTCAATGCAAAAGAATGAACTGATTAGTCCTGCAGCTCATTGCCTATTAGGAGGAGGACAGGTTATGATCTGTGCTTTGCTTTAGTGACAGACTTAAGCGTAATATTTTGTTTTTTTTCCATGATGATTGACTGAAAGGGACACAGAAGTGTTTTGGAAGCCTTGGAATATTTTCTACTATGGTTATTGGTTACTGAGGATGAGCACAGTATTCAGAATTATAGCAGCTTTTTTTTTGTCTGAAATCTCAGGTCAAGACTATGAAAAACTGTTTTCTTTAAAGTAACTGTATAGCACTTTTTTTGTTTACAGTGTTAAAATACTAAAATTGAGAGGCAAATATGAATGTAGATTAATCATACTAAGTTTGTGAGCATCTGGCATGGAAATATTTGACAGAAAAATTGACCTTCATTACACTCCTGTCTACTCATACTGCAGCCCAATAAGTATGATTTCTGCCATTACTAGAAATCTATAGGCCTGGAAGCGCAGGTCTCCTGTGAGACTGTTCTCTATTACCTTCAAAAGCTCATGACAACTGAGGGAAGTTCCTGAGGACTGGAAAAAAAGCAGACATTAAACCCATCTTCAAGAAAGGTGAGAGGAATGGTATGAGGAATCACAAGCCTGCTGGCTCACATCAATCCCTGGGAAGGCTATGGAACAAAACCTCTTAGAAGCCATTTCTAAACACATGAAGGACAAGAGAGCATTTGGGAGCAGCCAGCATGTGTTTTACCAAGGGCAAGCCGTGCCTGACCAACCTCATTGCTTTCTAAGACAAGGTGACAGGCACTGTGGACTAGGGGAGAGTAGTGGATGCCTTGACTTTAGCAAGACCTTTGACACAGTCTTACATAGTTTCATTATCACCAAATTGGTGAGATATGGGCTGGATAAGTGAACCAGAAGGTGAGTGGAAAATTGCCTGGACTGCCAGGCTCAAAGAGTTGTGATCAGAGTTGCAAAGTTCACCAGGCAGACAATGACTTGGGGGGCCCTTCAGTGATCAGTACTGGGACCAGTCTAATGTGTCCATTAACAACCTGGATGATGGGACAGGATGCACTCTCAGCAAATTTGTACATGACAACAAATTGGGGGAGTGGTCAACACACTGGAGGGCAGGGCTGCCCATCAGAGAGGCTTCAACAGGCTGGCAAAATGGGCAGAGAGGAATCTCATGAAGTTCATCAAAAGTGAGTGTGAAGTCCTGCACGTGGGAGGAATAATGCACCAGGCTGGGGAGTGACTTGGCAGAAAAGGACGTGGGGGTCCTAGKGGACAAGAAGTTGAGCATGAGCCAGCAATGTGTCCTCACAGCAAAGAAGGCCAATAGTATCCTGGGCTGCGTTAGGAAGAGCATCACCAGCAGGTGGGGGCAGGTGATACCCTTTACTCAGCACTGGTGGGGCCAAATCTGGAGGGCTGGGTCCGATTCTGAGTTCCTAAGTGGAAGAGAGACATGGACATACTGGAGCCAGTCAAGTGAAGGGCCACAAAAATGATTAAGGGATTGGAACATCTGACATACAAGGAGAGGCTGAGAGAGCTGGGTCTGCTCTGCCTGGAGGAGAAAAGACTACAAGGAAACATTATTGGTGTCTGAAAGTACCTGATCAGAGGATACAGAGAAGACAAAACCAGGTTCTTTCCAGAGGTCCATGGCAACAGGATGAGAGGCAATGGACACAGGTTGGAACATGGAGAATTCCAAATAAATATGAAGAAAAAAATTTCTTCTGGGAGTGTGGTCAAACACCAGAACAGGTTGCTCAGAGAGGCTGTGAGATCTCCATTCTTGAAGATGTTTATGTCTCAACACGGTCCTGAGCAGTCTGAACTGATTAGACCTGTTTTGAGCAGGGGTTGGACTGGACACCCCTGGAGGTACCTTCCAGCATAAATTATTCTGTGTTTCTAATTCACTGTATTCTGTAATTCTAGAATTAGAATTATTGCTATTTTGTAATTCTAGAAACTCATTCCCAGGAGCCCTGAGAGGGCCCAGGCCAAACGGCAGCCCCGCTGCGGGCTCCCCACTCCTCCCAGTGGGGCCGTGGGTGCAGACACCTGCCACAATACCAACACTTGTCACTGGCCCGCAAGGGAGCAGGCAGAGCCGCCAAGCACCGGAAAGCAGGGATAGCAAGTTTTCTTGTATAGCACTTTTAACACTATAAGAATATTGTTAATGAGGCTTTTCCTGCATTAATTTGGAGTAAGAATATTAGTATTATTGTAGCAGTACTAATGATATCTATTTTCTGTATTTTGTTTAGTTGTTAAGATTTTAACTAGGCTAACAATAAATTCTTGTTTTCATATCTAAGGTGTCTTCCATTTTTGCCCATAACAGGACTTTTAGCGCAACAATATAGGATAGCTGCCACTGTAATACCTATCTAAAAAGAAACTAGGATTACAATGAGTGCCTTGTCTCTCTTTGAGTTACTCTTGCATAGTGTAATTTTAGTCATGAAATACCTAGAAGAGTTCTTCATGGACTGTCCTTGTAGCAGGTCCTTTGATCTGATGGTGCTGAATATCCCCAGTTTCCACATCGGCAATGGAAGTTGACTTTTAGAAACCCCTCTCATAATATAAGGAAATTATTTTAATGTAAATTAGTGATTTATTTAAAAAGAATAGAATCAGAAGACAAATCTCTCTGCATTTCGAGGTTCAGAAGGCTAGCCTAGTGAATGTCTTATAGTCGATCACCTCTTTTCTTTAAAGTAAACCTTGACAATAGGCATGAATTGTAGATATTCTGTAATTACTAATACAGCAAATTATTTTGGTCAATTACTGACTATATAAATGTTACACAGGGACACATATTGCTGAGTTGTACTAGCAGTTAAAATCCCAGTAAAAGCAAAGCCTATACAGTGCTGTCTACATTTATATTGTTCTTTCTGGAATAAAACAATAAAGTGATTTGAATTCACATTTTTATTAGCTGTAGAGTAATAACAGCATTTCAGAAAGTTAGTAGAACCATTTATGGAATTAGTCAGTATTTACATAGCATTTAATGTGGCAAAATATATTCCTCTGTGTGAAGAAACACTAGTGCAAGTTTCCTGTATTTCAAATGGTTCTGTTGAATCACAGAGCAGAAAGCCTTGTTTATGTTTTAGTAAATATATTTAATTAGGTGTGAATTATATTGCATTGATGATTCTGTTTGTTCTGAAAAATTAATATTAATTATTGCTAATAGAAAAAGACCGTGTTACATACAGTTTACTACAAGCCTTCTATATTTGTCCTTTTCAACTTATTTTATCAAAACCTGTGAGATGAAGACAATCTAGGATCACTGAGGAATCATTTCATAATAATAAAAACAACTGATTTTAAAATGTTTTTTTCCTCATTCACAATCTTGCAGCTATTAGATACATTAGTATACTACATTTCCAAAATAATGCAAAGACAGTTTGGATGGAATTTTTATCATAACACAGTTATGGCTGATAACACAGTTCTGTCTAATTAATTTATTCCCTGGAAAGGTAGCTAGTGTTTTGGTAAAGACAAAAAAAATGAAACAGTGCAAAGACTGCAGCAGTTAATTTTGCTTTTAAATGCTTTTAAAATTCAGATTTATATCCAAATTATGCATACAAAAAAAATTTAAAAAGTGCTGTGATAAAGAATAAGGTGAATCGTGTGGATATTGTTTTCTCTTTGCAATTCCTACTCATATATCATTGGCAGATAATTTTGACATATCTTAAAAATAAGAACCCCCCAAAATTTATGGAAACTAGCTTGAAAATGCTGGATAAATTTCGATTGCTCTGTGAAATTTACATTATCCTGTTTGGTTATTCATAAGGAAGTCAAAATGTAAAAAACATAGTAGGATTGTCAGAATTCATTCCCCTCATCTTTTAGAGATTTCTTATTATCAGAAGCACACCAGCATTACCTTTACCTTTGACCTTTTCTTTACCACAGAATTCATTTTTATCCCAATGAGTGACTAATAAATATTAATCAGGCCAGTTTCAGTGGGAAGAGAACTTTATTTCATTGTGAGAGCTTCGTTAAAGTTATTGTGCTTTAAATTTCTTTTTTAATGTTTTTATCATCTTTAATGTTTCTTAGCTATGAGATAAATAAGTCACAAAATCTAAATTACATTGAAACTGTCATTTTTTAAGTTTTGTTTCTTTTTTCTCACCCTCACTTTTAAGCAGCTCTAGTGCTTCTTTATTAAAATTGTTGACAGCAGTTCAGTAAAAGAAGTTTCTGAAGCAGTGACCACACAGACATAGAATTTTCCTATATATTCTTTTTCCCTCCTTTTTGATGCTGTTGACTATAGGTTCTGGCTTAAGTTTTTACTTTGGCTATATTTTTAGTGAGTAACCTTCAGCTGTCATCATCTTTACTCTTCAGTAGACCACTCTTTGGTGGGCTACCCAAGAGGAGGGCTCTTTCTTCCTTCTTTTTTCCCCCTTATTCAGGGTGAAATAACTCTACAGAAGTTATCAAGGTGAAATATCCACTATTCTTGCTTTGTGGGAGTTATCTTTCTATTACAGAATTCAATGGCTTTTTCCAAGCCATTTTGGAAACCCATGTTTCAAAGTAGGGTTTGCATATGCACGTACAGGGGGAAAAGTGCTGATGTATGGTAAGGGGTCTCGTTTGCTAACTTTTTCACTTTTGTTCATTTAATAGGGAAGCAGTGACAAAATTGTTTTTCAAGAAGAGGAACTGGACTTAGTACTGCTCTTTGTTCTCCTTCTCCTTGAAAGCTTCTGAATGGTAAGGAACATTTAGAATAAGTATATTTACTTATTAACTGAAAGTTGATTGATTGCAGCTTCTGAAAATTCTTTTTCTACAAACAACAGAACTGGAAAGGCTGGTGCTGTCTGGGGTCAGAAATTTAGAAACAGTCAGATCTACTGGACATCTTATGAGGATGACAAAAAAATGTGTTAGAATATGAGTACTTTTAAATTGTTAGAAATCATTATGCTTCAGAACATAAACAGAAACATAAAACGCTGTTAGGAGGAAACATTTCTAGCTCACTGCGTAAGGAGAATTGGGGAAAATAGGAGGACCTGCTTTATTAAGACCACTCCATCCTTCAGATGCACAGCAGTGATAAGTGGTTGTTTTAGCTGCTTCCGCCGTTGCCCCATTACTGCCCTTCTTCTGGATTACTCTTTCTGCTTTCCTTGCTGGTTTTATTTATTTATTTATTCATTTATTTTTAGGAATCAGCAACAGAAATTTCAGGCAATTTCTCTTTCCCACTAGTACACCAGACTGGTTCATAATGTATGAGCAAGATCTATATGGAAAATTCATGGTGTTGACCAATCTGCTTTTTTGAAGCCTGTTTTTATTACATTTGGGTTTCTTGCCCATTTTGAAGATCAAGACAGAGAAGTTTCTATATAGTATATGCTGTGACCTTGAAATATATCTTATTCAGTTCTCCTCTTTCTCAAAATGGCTTGTGTTTGGCAATAATAACAGCACCTTACTATCATACATGTTGGCCTGTTGCCAGAACTGGAGGGAGGATACAGTGTTTGCCATTTATGAATTCCTCTGCATTTTGTTGATGAAGCAACTCACCTACCACTTTCTGAATAAATCAGCTGGGATTATATATATATATATATATATATATATATATGTTTTTATTCTTTAATTTATATCTCCCTTCTGTCTGTTTTCAATGCCATCCAGTTGGGCTGAATTTTCTTTTTCTACAATATTTTTCTGCTTTGTAGAATACTCCAGCTTCAGGCATCTCTTTCACTTTTTCCTCCATGTTGAAAAACTGTGTGAGGTTTCTTCCACATTCATAGCCAGTATTTTAGAATTAATATTAGCACCTCTTCCCCTGTCCACACCAGTTCACTTTGACAATAACCTTTTGACATTTGGGTGTTTTTAGAAATTTAATCTTTTCCTCTCTTTTTATCTTGGAAGACTTAGTCAACGAGCTTTTTTACCACTCAGAGCAGTTCTGTTTCCATCACACCAGTGTTCAGCTAAAAAACCAAAAAAAMACAAAAAAMCACCTTTTTAAACATGGTATATATATTTTTAAAAGTTTATGTTCTACATCCTATTTTGGAATATACATAAGTTAAAAGTAATGGAGATATAATTCACCTTTTAACCTCTTGGAGTTATTCAATAAACAGTCATAACATTTACAGTTCTTGAAAGGGGGTCAAGTAAAAACAAAAATGTAAAACAAAGAAGATAAAATTGATCATCATTAAAATATAACTCTCAGAGGCTGTTGCCACGCTGGTCTCTGAGATCACCCTTCTAGTTTGCAGAACAGATTTGCAAGAAAACATTTTTGAGGATTGTTTCTTCAGAACTTCTAGCATGTGTGAGGTGTTTTTGTTTGTTTGTTTGTTTTTGAAATAGTGCTTAGGTTCTGGTGGGCTGATGAAAAGCTTGTTTTCAGTCTAATTCTTTTGCTTATGATTGATTTTTTTGACCTTATCARTGTCTCATTAAATCTAATTTTCCATCTTGGTACCAGTGCCTGGCTTTTTTCTGACATCTCTTGAAGAAGACAATTTCCTTTCTGTGTGGGGTGGTTGTCAAGGGTTCTGAATGAATATGGGGCTGGTAATTCTTGCTTGCTACACTGATATTCAGAAAAGTATGATTATGAAATTTGCTGGCTCCAGAGATTCTGGGCTTAACAGAAGACCTTAGGCAGCTGAAACCTACTTGTTTTAATTTGCTTGAATAAGGAAAAACGCTTTCACTGAGCAGCAGGGATGAAGTATTGCTTTCTGAGAAAGTATTGATTTTTCAGATATAAACTATATGGGTAACAGTTACTCTGAAACAACTAAGCTGACCTAAGTAATTTGTGAGGGAATTATATGAAAATCATGCATACATATACAGCTGGACTGAAATTACAGTTATTATTAGAAAGATGGTCAACATTCTGCCTGTTTTTTGTCCAAAAATATTGTCATAGGGTGAAACCTACCCAAAAGCACTGTTCGGGTAAGCAAGCCTTGACTCCATCTGCCCAGCTTGAATTCATTAGATGATTTTGGCACGTGCTGGGAAATTAAGGCAAGCACAGAAAATTGTTATGGGGAGGCTTACCCAAAAGAGCCGGACTACACCTGCCCTGCCTTAATGGTTCAGGTATGTACAAGAGAGAACCAAAGAAGCACAAACGAACTCTTAACAACTTTACATTCTTATAACTTTTGGTGTGGTAACTGAGGTAACAACAGATAATCAGTTTTAGACTGGTCAGGGGTGAAGTGACAAACATGCTGTTATCAGCTTATGCCACTCATCTAAGTTAGAAAGCAATAAATAGTGAAAACAATTGCCAACAAATCCAGGGATATCCAACACTGTGAAGAAGGCTCCAAGGTGTGATGGTCAGGTGCCAGCCAGCACTCAGAGGTGCTGACCAGCTGGAGGGAGTGTCCTGTCTCCCCAAATTGATGGTGCCGCTCACAACTGGACCAGAGGGGCCTTGTCCGGTGTGTGTATTCTGTGCAAATTGTGCCTGCATGCGTCACAGGACAGAAACCTTGGAAGAGAAATCACTGTCCACCTGCTATACCCATGTCACTTAATAAGCACGTTTTAAATTTAATGACACTGAATGATGTGGTTCTCCCCGTGTGGCCACTTCACACTGAGATTTCCCCATGACACTGCAGTTTCATGACTTCCCAGGCTTGTTAGACTTGCTCTCTCTGAATTTCACTTGACCTGCCTGCAGGTTTGTATTACTTGGTTTATCTGTGACAACAAAATCTCTAATTGACCATGTGTTTAATGCTAATTTGTTTTACTTTTGTTTATCTCTGTATGGTACAACCACAGTTTTACATAGATAGCAGTAACAAGCAGTTAGTCTATGTAGAACAAGGTATTTATGACTCTAACGCAATGATGTAGTAGAGATAAATACAGGTCTCCTACAATAGCAGAGGCCCTCAGCATTGGGGACAGAGGATACGGTGCAAAGGAGCACAGGACAGGGATGGTGAGAGATGGGGCACAGGCCTGGCCCTGGAGATCTCACAACTGTAAACAACTCACTCAAGGTCAGTTAAAGAAATGCAGACTGGGAGGTGGGCAAAACTGGTTTTAGGGGTAACAAGGAGACAAAGGAAATAGTATCTAATGTACTCAAAAGGCACCATGAATAGTAAATTTGGATGTAACGTGAAGCTGCAGACCAACAAAGAAAGAGAAAGATGCAAAAGGATGTTAATGAACACATAAAAATGACCCTGCATAGATCCTAGACTAAGGAAGAAGAAACCATTAGTATAAATGCCATATTCCTTCTGGCAAAGGACTCCAGGTGCTGACGACCTGTCTTAATACCCCACCACACCCCTGAATGAAACCACCAACCTTAGACTCAGAGAAGCAGGAAAATGGTCAACATAACAGCAGGAAAAGGGGTAGAAACTAAAAAATGTGTATGTATAGCAATTTTAACTGCAACTAACTTTTTTTTTCCTTTTTCTGTAAGAATTAGATCTGGAATAATCACGATTAGACCATTAAGATTTCAATTATATTAACAATAAAATCTTGTTTTTATATATAAAGTGTATTTTTTTGCCCATAAACAAATTTAGAGTGTAACAAGTTTAAACATCCTGTAATGTTATCACATTGCTGATAATCATTTCATCGTCATTTTAGCAGTAAAATATACTTTCTAACTGTTTCTAACACTGTTGCTAAGTGTATTATTTTTATCATTAAGACATGATTTGAAACATAATTTTAAAGAATTTGAAGAGAGACATTATTTTTATCAGATTTGATAAAAAAAATTGAACATAAGCATGTAAAAATAGTTTAATGCATAGTCACCTTCAAGCAATGTTAAAATTTCAGCAGAAAGCTTTCTTCCAAGATCTACATAGACACTAGTTGAAATCAGATAGGGGAAAAAAAAAAAAAAGTTTTGCAGGTTATTCAGGACAAGGAGTAAAACAAACCAAGGTTAATGAAATTAGATGATGCATTAAATTCATGAAGAGTGAGGTTGGTATTGACATTGAAATTTTTCTTTTTAAACAATTCTGCATCCAATGCAATTAAGGTAGATACGAATATGGTATTAGATGTCCAAAGACAATAGAGCTCCAAAATATTTTTTGAAGAGAAAATATTTGGATTAAATTAAATATGACCTCAGACAGTTCTAGGTACTTCAGTTTGTAATTTACTGAATAATAGCAAAAATAGTATTTTATGATGTTCATCGCACAAAAATACTTTTTTTTTAAACAGAAATATTTCATTTATAGCAGTCTGGATTTTGAAAGAATAGTTCACACTATTCCTTTCATATCTTTTTTTTTTTCTTTTAAGATATTCCAGAAAGTATTGGATATTTTGAATCAAATTCTGTCCTCTGCTTCATGTAAAGCATCAATAGTGACTGTGAATAATCCATTAAAGTTTAGTTCCATTGTATAGGAATGAATAACATTAGCTGTAAAGATGATAAAAATCCTCTTCATTAAAAATAATGGCAGTAAAGTTTCCTAGCTACACAGTTACTTCCAATATGTTATTTATAAAGAGATCTTAAAATATTTAAGGAGAAAACTTTTCTCAGTTTTCATTAATCCCCAGTAGGTTATGGGCACCAAATTCCTTCAGCTTCAGAAAATAAGAGAAACGATAAATTGAACATAACAGTTGTTTATTTTTAATGTAAAAATGACTACATAAAATATTCTTATTTTTTTACATGACTCCTAATTGTTTCACTGTGATGCCTGATAGATATTTGTACTTGTCAACCTTTTTCCTAAACCCATAGAACACTTACTTTAGTTAGCGTATGTTTCACTTTTTACTGAAGAAGTCAATGTGAGTAAAGATTAGATTTGCTATATTGCAGTGACAAAATGAACAAAATAATGACAACACCACATCAATACAGGATACCAACATCTATATTAATGGGGATGAAAATTGTAGAGAAATACAAAATGATAAGTATATAAAGCCCTAATTGTAATTTCTGTGAAAATAGTTTCACACAAACATCTTAATCCTCATGTTCAGAATGAGCAGGAAAAGAAATAACAGGCTTAAATGAAGGAGTGGAGATTTTAGCTGGACACCAGGAAAACTGGAACAGTTCACCCAAAGACACTGTGAGTCTCCAAAACTGAAGGCCTTTGAGAACAGCCCAGAAATATACCTCTCTTTCATGAAATAGGTAAGTCTGGTCATGCTATGAAGCAGAAGTGGAGACTCTTCGCTTGCCGCCCAGCTGGACTGTGTAATTCTGGGTCATTTATCTTTGATCTGCTGAGTGTTAGTCTGAGGATGCCAGTTTCATGAAGCAGCTGCAGATCAGTTCATGAGAAATGCTAGATTTCTTTGTTTGCTTGATTTTTAACTTCAGCCTATTTTGGACTAAACCCAAAATTTAAAAAGCTTCCCATGAATTTGAAACCCACTGGTGAGCCAGATTTCGTGTGAAGCTTATGTTGGACACCTTTTAGGGAAGGGGCATCCCATCGTTTGATTGCTCTTAGGCCTTGAAAACGCTGCTGCAATCTTCCCAAGCCCACAGTTGCCTTCACATATTTTCGCAGAAGCTACACAGCTAAGAGAACTTTTGTTTCTGTTTAAGAACTTCAGGGATAGTGTGACAGGAAATCAAGGAATTTATGATTTACAAAGGGGCTTCATAGCCCCAAAAAGAAGACAAAGCAAAACAAAACTACAAACTTCAGGTATTAGAGAGGCAGTCTGTGGCATAGCATTCTTTGGGGAAACAGCAAAATAAAGGACTGTGGCACTCCAAATATAAATTCATCCTGCTTTTTTTGTTCTGTGGGTTAATCATGGCCTTAGGTTCCAAGGCCCATCCTGCAGTCTTGACTCTAGTAGCAATACATGTGTCACTGAATTGCCATTTTTGCTAAGAAAAGTGTATTTTTCTTTTCATGAGCCTGTCATCCTAGATTACAGTCAGAAGAAATCAAGTTTTCAAGATTCTTTTCCTAAAACCCAGCAATAAAGGCATTACAGAATAGTTCAAAGTCAATATCAATAGTGCTGTGGATTGCCCATTTTTCCAGATGAAAGATCATTCAACCTTGGCTGTTTGTAATGGTGTCACTGTATTTTTTTCAGATTTAAGGGTTGTTTTGTTGGATTTTGTTTGTTTGTTTTCTTTTGGGTATTAATGTTTTATTTGACATTTAACAATTCTGCCATGCAATAATTTGATAGATATGCTTTAAAATGAAGATTACAAAATAAAACCTCTGAGAAAGCCACACAGAAAAAATTAATTAAGGTAGAAGCTAGATCACACTTTGCTTCACTTAACTTGGGCAAAATGATCAATATTATGTTATATGTATCTCAGACTTCACAAGAAAAAGGATGAAGAATTCAGAAAGTAACCCTTGATGTATAAAGTTCCCACAATTTTCAGGCACGAGAATATCTGATACATTTTCTTTCTATAGAGGTAAGATTTGCAAACTGATGATATTATATTTGTATATGTACACACGTACATGCACATATAGAGATGTAAAATTGTTCCTTTCTCTGAGGGAAGAATAACATAGTGTCTTTTTATGACCAATGATGAATGATGATATTATGTCTAGCAATGACGTGTAACCTGAATCAAAACATTATTTTTCATTCTTTTGCTGGTCATATTAGTCTTCTGTACATACTCTTACCTTGAGGGCAACAATGCAAATATATAAATATAAGCAATGCTTCAATGCAGTCTTCCATTCTAGTACAGAATACTAATCGTGGATTCAAAATGTCCAGCTCTATTAAATAAGATATATGACACATGCAGTGAATATGAGGGACTGAATACCGTAAAGAGTTTGTTTTCTGTCAGTTTTTGTTCCTGGTGGTGGGATAAGGACAGATCTTTATCTGTTCCTGCATAGAAAGGCATGGAATGAATTGATCAGGAGCAGTGTGAATAGCATTGGGGGTTGCAGCATTCAACCATTTCAGTCAGCACAAGAAGAGTCCCCTGAAGTCAGTATCAGTAGGAAAATCTACTTCACTAGAAGCTGTTGCTATTTCAGAGGGAGAGGGGGAAAGGAAGGGTAATTTCAAGATCTACCTATTCCTTCTTGATCTGTGATAGCACTATCCTCCTCCTTTCTATGAGTGTCTCAATCTAGACAATATTATTCTAGGCATTGGTGAGGACACATATAAAATACTTGCCATAATAAACAAGGATGAATCTGATTTAATGCATTATTGTTTAATTATGTTTAAATGACTTTACGGATATGGAAAGGCTTAAGTTTTTATATTATCTGATAAATACTTAAATTAGGACAAGATCTTATGTTAGTGTATTTCTGCTGAAGAACTCTAGAAAGTTAAACAGCAAATTTTAGATTTTATTGCTTTGTGGAAAGATTATAAAAAACATCACCTAAAAAAAGAGAAAAAAAGAAGATTAGAAAATGAAAAAACTTGACCCTTCTACCACCTCAACCCCAGTTACTCTTCAGAATATACTTCTTCCTTTATTTTTGTACTTCAATCAGAAGTTAAATTGTTACCGTTCTCGTTCTTACCGAGGAGGCACGGGGCCTTCCCCCAGACCCCGGACCATCACCACACAGACACCAATATGAGGAGTGGCAAAATGGCGTTTAATGAAGCGYGTCCTRCTCTWTTATAAWGCTGTAAAGCCCCGCCTTCTTCTCCGGCAGCAGTGCTCCGCCCGTTACGACCTTCCCATGTTCCGCCCCGCAGTGCCTCCCTGCTCATCCTTTTTCCTCCACATTAAATCAATGCCCAGGAGAGACATTAATGTTTTCATGACCAAAATGATGCCAGTGATTAAAGGATTAGAACATATTAACAGAAGTATAAGAGGTTTGAAACAATCACACTAAGAAGTTATGTTTATTTCCTTTCTAATACTGTATTAAAAGGATAGTAATTCTCTGTATGGATGGGGTAGTCCTATAATGCTGGATTTCAGTTGAACAAAGACCTTTTACTTTGAGTAGGAACAGTGATTAGCTTCAGGAAACACAAATTCTTAAAGAAAGCTTCTGGCAACTCAGAATAACTCACTGAACCATTTTTTTTTTGCTACAATTGAATTTAGTGAAAGTGTTGAAAACCTTGTCTTGCTTTTTCACATCTGCAGCTTGTGCTAAAATCATTGTATTACTAAAGTGGTTGGTTATGATGATCAAATCTTAAAAAGGTTTGCGTTTTAATAAAGATAAGAATAATGTAATCTCTTTCCCTTAAGAAGAGCTGGGTCAATACTGTTTTTCATATTCAGTGATTCTACATATACTTAACATTAGCACAGACAAAAATTTTACTGATATATGCATATGAATGATATATGATATGTGCAGGAACAAAGAAGCAAAGGGAAAAAGAAATGTTGGCTTGGCCCCAAATGTTTCATTTAACTTGAAATAGGCTACCTCATTGTCAGRTTATCCTACCTTTATACATATGTCTTCCTTTAAGCAGGATATTAAAATGAAACATTTCAGGACTTTTTGTCATTTGTTTAATTTCTCCCCTTTTTGCTCCTGAAACTGTTACCAAACTTGACAGAATTTCAAAGATGTCATCTGTATCACTAATATACAATTTTAACTTCTATGATATATCACACAAATGAGCATACCCATTTTTACTAAACATCTTGTGTAAGAGGTACATTTTCTGTAGCACACACCATTAATGTTTGATTAGATTTAAACTGAAAATTTTGTGTCTGGGTTTGACTGATGGAGCTCTTCTTCACTTTCCTTCCTAGAACTGATAATGTTTTGTCTCTCACTGCTGCTTTTTAAAACCTCAATGTAAAACATTTTCATTTAAAAGATATAGAATAAGGAGGCGACGTTGAGAAAAGGAAGTAGATATACCTGTCATATTAATTATTCAAATTCTAGCATGAAACCTATTATTACAATAATTATTGGACCACTTGAAAAAAAAAAGAAACCCACATTGTAAATGTACGTGAAAGTGAGATGAATATCTATTTAGCTCTGAACTGGATCTGTGGTTTCTTTTTCACAGATTAGAACTCTCAGCTAAGTGACAGTAATTCATTATCCAGTAGCTAACCATACTAAGATTGTATGGGGACGAGAGCAAAAAAAGTTTTGATTTCTTTTGTCATCTCAAGCTTGTTCCTGAAGCAAGAAAAATAGCAATAAGGCAATGGGAGGGTAAGGTTCTTCATGGCATTATGCAAAGCCTTGTGCATATAAATGCAGAACCCAAGTTTTTGTATTACTGAAAGAGGTCCTGTAAAGCTGTCAATAACTTCCCACCTAACAGCAAATGTATAGTAAGATACAGGGTATAGCTAAGCACGCCATTAGTATGATAAGGATGACTGCTGGTCCTTAATGTCTTAGTTATGCTCAATATATTTCAACATTCCATTTTATGTAAACTCTGAGTCCAAGGTATTGAGTCCGAGCTGTCCACTTCCATTTAAGAGTATGTTCACATCTTGAATCTATAGAATCTTTTTCCACAAATGGAGATGCATGACAGTTAAATTGTTCACACAAAGTTAAAAAGACTCTGCATGGTCACTCCTAAAAAGGAAGACTAGAAAAGAGAATATTTGTTGATTAACATTTTTTTTCCCCCTCTCTTTTGGCTCATATCTCATCAGCAGGCAGAAGTCCTACAATTGGTAGCAGTAGCAATATTTCTTAAAGAAAAAAAAGGAAAGAAAAGAAAAGAAAAATAATATTGAAAACTTTAAAGACATTATTAAAAATAATAGTGTGCTTCCACATATAAATCTGGTATCAAAAGCTTGTTCTCGTTTAGGTGTGAATAGACTTGGCTGTCATAAAGACTTTTCTGTACTAAAGTTTTTAAGCAGTTATTTGTTGTTTAAGTTAATTAATAGAATAAAAATCCTCTAGTATAAGCAAGCTCTCAATTCAATATCTGGGTCCCCTGCTATGAATCTTTTGGGCCTTGTTGTTATATTTTAGAAAATGTCTTTTTCTCTGTTATCCTAGGTACAGTGTCAAAAGAATGGATTTCCAGTTTTACTCAAGAGCTACAATTGACAATCACTGGTAAGTGGAAGGAGTTAGGCTTTTTGATCTCTAGATGAAATAAGAAAACCATATGTATGAAGATGTGTCACATAGTACCTACTCAAAAAGAAATGATGATGTCTAGTTAATAATATGACATTGCAGTCAAATTACTGTTATTGTAAGATTTTTTCTGTCAATATTGTATGTCAATATTGTATGTGAAGAATTGTGTCTAATAGCATGCTAATTAATGGGTGGAACAAAAATTCCTAAATTGTCTGACAAGCTTTGTTACACTTGAACTGCAAAGATTAACTATTAAGATGTGTATTATTCTCCTGGATAATGGAGATCTCGCTGTGGTTCTAAGAAACCTATCATGCACCGGTATTTGGAAGTTCACTACAAGCTTATTTGTATCACTGATTCTCCCATGATTAGAGGATAAAATATTTTTGGCAGCAAGATTATTTATATAAGTGTTCTCTGAAGGTTAATTGTTTCTGGAAATGGCAATGACGGCATTATTCATTCTGGGCCTCATTCCACCACTTTTCCTCCTACAGAGATGAAGCCTGAGAGGAGCCCCAATAAATCAGTGAAGTCACTCATAAATAACATAGTACTCACCTTGAATGAGAATGGAAAAATCGAGTCCTCTACTGCCAAAAACCCTTCTGACTTTTGTGATTTCTCCCTTACATTTTGACTACTTATTTAATAATGTCTTTTTCCATTGAGGATTCTACCAAGACATTCATAGAACAGTCAAATGTGAATCTTCCTGAGTACTATAGATGAGAAATACTACTTCTTGATTCTTATCAGAGAGAGGAATTTCAGCAAGACAAAGGAAAGCATTGTAAAGGATGTTGTTTTCAGTTCCTTTGAAAGGCTTGCATCTTATTCAGAGTCTCTTTAAGAAAATCATGTCAGATAAGCAAGGAAAAGCCACGACTGTTTATTGTATTCCTATTAATATAGCATCAGCATTAAGTAGAAGTGAAAAGGGCACAAACAATTCTGAATGAAAGCAGAGAAGATGAACAGCTGAAAAATTGTAAGAAGGAATTACTACAAAGCTTTTTAAATGTTAAATATTTATTACTTATTTGCTCATTCCTTTAGCTTCAAAGGAAATGACTGTAATTGCCAAATTAAAACATTCTTAAATCCTGCAAATCCAATCCATTATCCATTCATGCTGGTCCACAAGGGCCATTTTTAGGTCACAAAAAATCTACTTATATCTGTCAACTGAAACCTCGGTTTAGAATTTGGGGGTTCACTAATTATTTTTATGGCAATCATTTCACATTTTCAAAAAGAGAATCTGTTTACAGAACAAAGAATAATATATTAGGAAAATGGATTTGCAATAAAAATTCAAAGAAAAAAGGTATCTATTTGTTATCCATCCGTATTTTGAATAATATATATACAATTTATATATATATATATGCATGTATGTGTGTGTGTGTATACTTATATACGTGTATACACACACACATATATACATGCATATATATGTGTGTGTGTGTATGTGTGTGTAAATGTATATATATATACACACATACACACATCTGAATAGTGATAAAATTTCCACTCCCTAGCTCTGACAATAGTTTGTGAATTTTGCTTTTTCTATGCTGATACGAACATTCAGTAGACATCTTTACAACATCATTGCTATAAACCTAATCTGTTTAACTTCATCAGGGTCTGGTGTTAATGATGAACATATTCCTAGCTTTCTCTGGTTAGTCTTCCTCTACACTGCTAGGCAGAATCACCTCAGTGGTAAAGCTTCACCATCTCACGAAGCTCTAGTGATTTCAGTTTCATTTAATTGTTAGTAGGGCAAATCAGCAGAGAACTCATTTGTTTCATTTTCAGTCTTTTCAGTTTAACCCAAGAGTCCTTCCTGCACGTTCCTATTTGAATGAACTACTTCTTACAAAAAATTCCTTTTTATAGCAAAAGAACCTTAGTGCTCAGAAATAAAAATCATGAAAGAAGGCATATCGCCTGTGATACATTTGCAAACTCTTTTTCCCAGTATCTCAGATAAATTCAGCTATTTATAACAGGATTCTGAGTGTGTTATACTGGTAATTCCCATAAAGTTAGCAGCTAAATTCTGAGTGAAAATTGAAACAGAAAGATCTGTGTGAAATTATATCCCCATACTACTTCAACAACACAAAAAAGCAGAGAGATACTTCCTTTTCTGGAATTTTGGCCTTATGAATCCTAGATAAGTAACTTATACATATAAGAAATTCTATTTCTGTTCTCCTCATGAATACCACCTCTACCTTTCAGTGACATATGAGAACAAAGATTCACCTGTAAACCTTAGGACATAGGGTTTACATGAACAGTACACCTGCTAAGAATCCAAACTGAGTGAGGGGAACTCTTCCTCTTACGAGTGACACATTCTCATCAAATAGCTCATATGTTTGTGATACAGCTGCTTATGCTGCTCTAACAACTAAAACAAATGGGCAAAAGGCCTACAGATGGTGACAAACGAAGAACAACCATAACTTGTTTAACAAGTTAAAGTGCTTGGAACAAAGTCCTAAGTCTGAGTCTCACTTTAAGGCTAGAAAATCCATTGCCTGAAAGAAAGAAAACATGTTGACCAAAAGCCCAGCAGAATTTGAAATAGTGATGGCATGTTATAGCTTGGATATTACTGGAGGAAATGCACAGAACAGTTTCTATCTTAAGAAAGAGTAAGAATGTTATTTTACTAACAGATAAGAGAACTTTCAGGTCCTGTGAGGCAGGATTCATCTTTCTCAAATTTAAACATCTACAGTGTGGACATTGATAGCTAGGAAAATCATCATACGTGCCCATCATAGTCAATGGAAAGAAAAAGACATTTCTACAACAAATAATAATTTATGGTGGCAGCTTAATTCTGTTGCTTCAGCATTGATATCAAGTACCATTTCAGATCCCCTAGGACATTTCTGACATCCACACAGGGTTGGCAGGTAAGACACAGAACAATAACTTTCTACACTGGCAGCCGGAGCTGAGGTGGGATATCACGGAGAGTACCTAACGTCCTTAGACATCTATGCAGAAGCATGTCAATTATGCAAGATGATTCCAAGTTTATCTAGAGATGTCTATATTAGGATAACATTAATTAAATATGAAAATAGAATTTCTTTTTAAGGAATGTAAAAGGAGTCTGTGGTGATTAGCTCAAGCATGATGTTTGCCATGGAGGTGTCCACATCTGTTTGGTAAATTCCATTCTGCTTTACTCTGAACAGAGAAGATTGTGCTGAGTTTGAAATGAATTCATAAACTGAAGAAGGATTAGAAAGAAGAAAGCATAAAACTGAGGCTGCAACAAGTTTGAGATTAAGACAGTTACACTTAGGTGTCTATAGGTGGGTTAGGTATCTAAGTCCTCTATATAGTTGATGAACATCTAGTTAATAAAGTCAGCAGAGTCCAGATGGTGAATTTAATGATTCACCCTGAAATACACACCTAAGAAGTAATTCAGTCCCCTAAATACAAGCACCTAGTGCTGTCTAGGTGTCATTCTAGACATCTGCATGGGGCTGTTAGATGTAATACAGCTCTTACAGGAGACTGTCATGCTTCTGGAGCTGAAGGCCAGAATTTATATCACTCCTGCCTAAAACTGCACTAAATACTTACATTCAGACAACTGAATTCTGCCTATAACACAGTATACTTGCAGGTTTCAAATTCTGTTAGGGGCATTACTGCAGAATACTTATAATTCACTACTTAATCATTCACAAATTTAACTCACGTCTATATGATACTATAAAAATGTGATTAAGCACTATGAAGCTGTATACAGTATATTCACAATAGGTGAACTGCATGTTAAATTGGTGTCTATATGCTATTGTAACTTTTATGTTGGTGTGTGAACGTAGAGAAATAACTATTGGATATGGTGCTGGCTGATAATTCTTAAGAATATACAACTTAATTCCTCAGTTAGCAAAGCCAAAAATATCTGCTCTAAAGACTCCAGATAGTTTCATTTAATTCTTGATATCAGCTGCTGACAACAATTGGCATGACTGTGAGGAAATACTATTTTTACCCTCCACCTGGGCCCTCTTTATTACTTTAATTTTCTCAAGCACTTTCACAAGATATATACAGCCTAACTTCTAAATTTATTTCATATTTAATAGCTAAAATTTTTAGAAGTATGGTGACATCAGAAAATAGAACAAATGATGCTAAAGCCTTCAAAGCTTCATTAAGGCATTAATTACAAATTAAAGCAAATCAACTTGTTAAATAAAAATAAATTAAATTATTTTTGAGATGGATTAAACAAAAATGTTGAAAAAATATCCTTCTCCTGATGTTCTTGAAGGCCAAGTCTTTTGCACCTGCCTTCTTTGCAGTCGGCAACTTTTCTTGTTCACAAGTTGAAATAACTGTTGCTACTTGACTGGTTTCTTTGTTCTTTCAGCTTACCTGTTTTATTCTGAAATTACTTTAAACTGTGTGTACTCAATGAAGAATCCCTGTCCCTTCAGCAATTCTATACAAACCATTTGAAAAGTCTCATAAGCTTATAGGCACCCATCCTCCCCGCTTTCTAACCACACACTCTTTACACTTAATAGATTAAATTAACATACACTAAATTATGAACAACTAAATAAAAACATTTTACCTTCCATATAGACAAAGAAACCCAAAGTCTTACAGAACTCTTGTATTGCATTGTAGTGACACTGAAAATAATCTACTAAATTTAATACTCTTTTGGTTTAAATGCAGTATCTATCCTTTAGTCTGACTACTTTTGTTCTAAGCAAATTATCTGAAAACATGCAAAATGGCTTTTTAATTTTTATCTACAGATTTACTTGAAATGCGACAGCCAGGTGATGACAGGTGAATTCTTTCTTCATTCATGCAAGAATTATATATTGCAAAGACAGATAATGTGATTCTGGTAGAGTCAACTAGTTTTTGCAGGTACAGATGTTGATCTTTTTTATTTAGTTAGTTGGGTTTTGATTATTTGCTTTTTTAAAAATTATACTAATGATAAAACTCACAGGTATTTCTACTGGGTTACAATCAAAATGTTCAAAGTAGTCTGAAACCTAACATAATATCTTATAAACCTTCCTTGAACAAATCTGTTATTGATTTCAGTAGCTTTCTGATTTGTGGAGAACTTCTTATCAACTATTAACAAAGTAGATACAGTGTTATCTATTTTCATTTGGTGGTTTTCCTAGCTGACATATCTAGTCTTTTCAGGCATGGCCAGGAGACAAAGAAAACATGGGAGAAAATGTATTTTTTCTCATTAGCATAGTCCTTGTCCACGCTGTTTTTAGAGCTTCTTAAACAAATCGTTGTATTAGGGACTTTGGCATAGAATAGCAATCTCAGGAAAAATACCCTACTGCAAGGGTTGCAGAGGAAAAAGTTTTGAGATGATACTTGAAAATGTATAGGGAACAATCTTTCAATGACACACTTATAAATTATGTCAACTTCACATCAACTATTACCGTCTTGATTTCTCTGACTTTGTGAAAGACATTAGGCAGACTCAGTAAAATGGTTTTGGAATAAACTTTGGGGGAATTTGTGGGTTGAAAACAAATTTGAATATTAGTCCTGATGAAATTCACAAGAGTTTTGTCATTGAAGCCTCCCAAGTTGTTTGGAGACAAATTCTCAGCTGATGTAAATTTCTGTAGTCATTAAAGAATAAGTATATTGTCAGCCAAGGTTATGGCTCTGTAATTTGTAAGAGCATACTTCTGCACAGATGTAAGGTGTTGTCCGCAAAAGAAGCGTAATGAAGGCTGATAATTCTCAATTCATGGTAATAGAGGCTGCCATTCCTTTCAGTGACCAGACCTTGTGCGAACAAAGCGTGTAATACTGTTTGTTTCACTTACTATACAAGCAGTGCCTCTTTCTAAGTATCCTGTTGCATTCCAAGGATTGTTTAGGTCTCTATTTCAAAATGCTTAAGAAAAATGGAGTAAAATCACATAACAAAACATAAAAATAGAAATTATTTTGCTTAATGCTTACAAAGATAGTAAATGATATCCAAATGCAACATTTTTTTCTAAGTTTTTTTTCGAGGAAGAGTGTGTGTGTGTGTGTGTCTGTATCTATACCTATAGAATATATACATGTCTACATGAGTATATGTATATTTTTACACTCACACAGATTATGCATGTTTATGTGCATGGATATATGTATATGACTATATGTGTGTGTCTGTGTGTGTGTGTGTGTGCCTACACACATAGTTGTATATGTCTTCCCACTTATGTTATTCATACACAGTAATAGCTTACGAATGCTGAATTATATCTTTGAAAGTAAAAGAAGAGGATTTACTATATATGAATTAATCTTTTGATATATTGATATTGCAAAATTAATAGGAAAAGCAATGGCAAATATTCAAGAACTGATGCTCTTATTTTTGTATATGATTGCCATTATAAATTTACATAAAATATTTAAGATAAAACTCTAATATAAATAGTAAATAACTGTCAGCTGCCTGAGTGAATAAGTAGAAGGATCAAATACCATGATATTGGAAATACTTTCAGACTCTTTGACCCATTTTTGTAAATAATATCAAAGAAATGATGGCACTTAAAATTGTTTGGTGGTTACAACCTCAGAAAATACAGTAATTTATGATTTCCACGTTTAGCTTTCAAGGACACTGCAAGTTCATCATTTGTATTCATGGAGCACTTTTAGTATAATTTGTTCCTCCTCCTTCTTTGGAAGCTTCCATAATAAAGAAATGTGGCCAGAAGCACAAATTCTGTGTCTCACACAGGTTCACTCCTCCTTCAAAGGAAAACTCTGGATACATATAACATTTGTTTATGGATAGAAACATAAAACAGCTTCTGAGATTAGATATGGCAGTGTCTTGAAATGCTACAGAAGCTCATTTACATCAGCTTGTAACCACTTCTACATAGTTTTTTTGTGCTTACTGCAGGGGAAGAATGGATGCATAATGTGAATCTGAAATAAGAACCATGGAAGAGTTTAAGAGAGGAGGAAAAGAATCAGACAAAGGTAAGCTCAGTAAAAGCGTCTGAAATGAGTGTCTAAAATGGAAGAGTGAGAATGGAGTGAAAAGTGGCTGAGTCTTCTCCCTGGTGAAATTGCCTCTGTACCTATTGAGTCAATGGGTTTACTGCTGAAAAAGAGCAGGGCCCTGGAGCACTGAGCTAACTTTTCTTTTATGATTCTTGGACATATCATTGACTTCACACCAAGAGACTGGTTTTCTTTGAAAAGGATTGGAAAGTCGTGTTTACTTTCAGCATCTTTGTCTACTAAACTCTTTGTCAGCCTGTGCATGGAAAGGGGTAGGCAAATGTGAAGCAGATGTGAAACAACAAAGAAAAGTTTTCAAAATTCTTCAATTTCCATAGTTTGGGGTAGACTTTTAAAAGAATGCAGTCTTCAAAAAAACACCAAAAGGAAACCACAAATGATTAAATTAGAGAGGCTAAATTTTCTGTGTTTTAAAAACCTACCAAAAGTGGGTGATGACCACTTGAAAATCTTTCTTAAATCATTTTGAAAATCTGTTATTTTCTGGTTTGTTTGTTTTCTTTTTATTTTTGTGGTTTTACCCATGCAGAATGACACTTTTTTTCTGCAGATATGAATTTCAGATAATTTCTGCAAACTTGCTTAGATCTTTCTTAAAGAGTCAGTATTCAGCTAAAAGTATATTTGGTTATAGGAAGAATCAACATGCATGTAAAGTAAATGCAATACCAAAGAAGTATAAATTACTTGGAGTCAGAGTATTCGTTTCTGAATAAGTATCAGAAAGCCACAAATGTTTTTTAATTATATGGACTTTTCAAAATTCCTGTTTTCCCATGTTGTCAGAGTTATCATCTTCTATCTTTGCCTGTAACTAATACCTGCTACTCATCAGAGACTGATTTGCTTATTTTCAAGGCCATTCCCCAAGGCTTTAAAAGGATTGGTGGGATATGACCTAGTTTCTAGACCACAACTAGGTATAGTTCAAGAACTTATTCATAGCCTCCTTTCACTTGTTATTTATTTCTTCATGTAGCAAAATTAAAAGAAAATTCTGTAACAGTTTATATTTTCTTTTTGATGGGACACCATTGTGTGAATGACTGCTGTAATGAAAACTATTTGAATCCGGAGACTCACTAAATCATGAGAGGTGCTTACAAACATGCAGAAGTGATCCAAAGTATCATACAGTCTTGTACAAAAGATAAAAAGTGGAATAAAACATACAATATAAAATCTAAGCTGTTAACTGTTTACATTAGGCTATAACACAATTTACCATTTTATTTATGTGATGCTTGAGTATTTTCATTTTTTCTAATTAACACATAACTATTTATTGATGATATAGTAGAAATAGTAGATGACATAGTAGAAATGACTAGTCAGAGTGTGGAGAGGACTTGGAGAAAAGGAAATGACTCTCAAGGGTATGTCACACAGGTGTGCTGCAGTGGTAGTAGACGGTGCACTTGGCTTGCCTGTCCTTAGCCACCAATCCTAAGAGCTTGGCAGGGATGAGTGGCCCTGAGCTGAGGGGAATAATACATTGACCACAGTCCCAGTGGCTAAACAAGGGACTGCTGACTACATTTTGCTTATGATTATGCTGGGAAAATCTGTAACATCATCAGTTTCATATCAGAAAAAAGTATGTCCCAAATATCAAAAATTTGAGAGGTGAGAGTGTGTAAAGTTTCATGAAATGTTTTTGAAAGAAAAGGGGCAGCAGACTAGATAATTGTGGTAATTTCATTTTTAGATCCACCTGTTTGTCTTCATATTTTTCATCTGTAAGCAAAAATATTTTAGAAATGGATGATTTAGTGATAATCTATTTAAGATCATTGGGCATTGTTAGAATGCTCTACTACCAGAAGATGTGTTATTCACTAATAGACTTCCGTGATTGATGTGGAAGGATTCTTAGAGGAATCTCAATAATTCTACAGGGAATAACATGTATTTTTTTACCTTTTGCCCTTATTGACAGAAAAATACAAAGCATAAGGAAAATTAGCTGTGGAGAAATTTCACTTGGCTTCACTTCGCTTCAATAGCAATAGATACAAGATGAATTTATTTTCATAATTTGGGGGTGTTTTTCATAATAATTTGAAAGTCCAATTGAAATAAAGTTAAAACAGTGACTGTGAGCCAATGTCCATAACTTTAGGCATCCTTCTTGTGACTAAATGTTGAGATGCCTGTGGCAGTACCAGTACTGCCCGTATAGCCAATAAAGAAAGGAGGATGCCTTTGAAGTCTGGCATAGGGAAATTCTATCAAACTAAGTCTGAGATTCCTGAGCTAGGCGTAACCCTGAAAAGGTGTCTGCTGCCCTTTACAGATTAGACAGGGACCATGCACTGCTAAATGAAACAGGGCAAGGATTAATCACTGTTCAAGAGGCCAAGAAACACAGACTATCATTGCTTGTGCCCAGTTCCCTCTAGAGCAAGTTGTCTTTGCCAGTACTATGTCACTTAGCATCTTCTCTGATCAGATAGTGGCCCCAATAATCATTTTGTGCCTTTTTTTTTCCCCCTATCTTACAGTATCTGCAATAATTTAGAATTGCAGTCTTGCAGGACTGTTCCTAAATACTGTTTCGGAGAAAGCTGGTTAGAGCTGTTCAAAACAGACAGACTGTGAAGTAACAGCTAAGTGATGTCAATGATCAGACATTCAAAGGTGAACTTCACTTTCTGGCCCTCTTTCATTAGCAATATTGCTCTAGTATGGACTTTCTTATTACAGCTGCTTCTCCATACAAGTATATAAGCAGAGGTTCAGTGTTTAAATTAGCTGGAGTGGATCCCACCTCCGAAGTTTAGAAGTTAAATCCCTTGTTATTTAGCTTGCTTCAGAATTGTTCCCTGTTCTTAAACATATAATTTTCTGAAAAATTCAAATATTTGTGAATATGTCTTTCCAATAGAACTATGTTTTGTGTTTAAATTCCATTTCATTGTACTTTGCTTTGCTTTTCTTGTGGCAAACTGCATAATTTTAATTTAGTCACAAAATAATGTAACATAAGCCATTTGGGGAATGAATATGGATTAGCATAGACTGTGACATTGATGTCAATGCCTCTGGAGGGGATGCTGAAGAGCTGCATAATCTCAAAAGAAATAATTGGAAGAGTGCACTCACACATGTACTGTTGCTGGGGTTGAAGTACTATTTGCTGGGACTGGTCAAAGAGCCTGTGCATTTACTCAAATATCTATCCATACGTACGTATCAAATTTCATGTGTATGCACATCTGAGCAAGTCTTCTGCAAGTGCATGACATGAGTACATGTTGCTTCACCAGTGAATAACATCTTTGCTGCTGGAAAAAGTAGGAAAGTAAGGAAGTATGCCCTGTCCAGTTTCTGTTCTTTCCCTTTGAAGTTATGAAGAAACTTCTCTCCCCAGAGGAAAAACCCTATATTCAAGAGTCCTTGAACTCTCCAGAGTAGCCCAAGAGTAACAAAATCACTAATGCAACTGGTAAAGAATTCTTGTATAACCTAATAAAACACATTGCATTTTTTTGTCCTTTGTGTTTAAATACAAAGCATGAAAAATCTCTATTGTTGTTCTAATTAAAAGCTTACAGAAAGTAAATTCATTTCACTCTGCATTGTCTATTGACTCTAAAAAAACCCCAAAATACAATATGAAAATGTTTATAGCTTGTATCTCATGTATGGTATATTCTTTAAAGATCTTAGTATTTTGTTTGGGGTGCCACCTTAAAGAGACAGGGAATAGAATGAATATACTGTCAATTTAGAGACCAGCATATAACTATTTAGAGAAATTTGAACTTTCTCTTTAGATATTATGTTGTTTAACATATCAGCAAAATGCCATGGGGAAAACCCCTCTTTTCAAAGTTATTTAAATGTTTGTTCATGCTTCAGTGACACAAGAAATCTATTTAAATGTAAATAATGAAGTGCWATAAGGCATGTCTGTTGGCATTAAACCTATGAAACCCAAGGCAATAAAATTTTGAATGCTTGTCTTGCTTTTAAGATAAGATTCATGCTAAACTTCTGTCTTATATATTCACAAATACTTTCTGACATGCATATATTTATTTACACAAACACATAAAAACATATATATTTCGTATATATCTTTGGTAGTGAGGTAATTTTTTTATGATTACTTGTACATAATTTCCATCCAAAATTCCTTGGTAATTAATTTAAATTGTGTAAGCAATAAACTAAGCAAAATTCTGTAGTCTTTCTTGTTCCTAAATACTTGTTTTTCATACTGAACATGCACCTGGAAATTAGAGTATATAGTTATGTTTCTAAGGTTACTTAGAAAGATGCTTAAACACTCAAAAGGTCTTTTAACAACCATAAGAGTCTGGGTCAAATTCCCAAGCACTCAAAAAGGACTTCTTCTCATCTTATGTTTCTTATAAATAAGTAAATTCTCCTGTTGCCACATAATGAACTCTTACATTGAGTAAGTGAGTAGAGCATTAATTACACTAACTCTTGTAGGCATTCAAACTCAAATCTTTATTCCCTAGTTTGGGACTGTCAGAAAGAATATTAGACTCAGCCTTTTTAAACAATTTTTTTAGGCCTGTCTCTGCCATCTTCTCTCTGTTCAACCATTTCTGTTCTTACCTAGTAATCTGTTTGAACTGGAGAGAAGCCAGCTAAGACATTATTTCATTACCATCTTTTAATGTGCCAGTGGAAATGCAGTACAAGGAAAGGTCATTATTTCATACTTCATCAGTGAAGTGACCAAGATTTTTTTCTTTATTGTCAGTATGTAGGATCAAGGCTGAAAACAGGGGAGAACAGTTTGTGAGAAAATAATAGAAAATACTCTAGGAGGGAATGTAGATGAGGAAATAAGCAGAGGAAAGAGATGACTTGAAGAAACATTTAAAAAAGCTAGGACAGAGGTAAAGATAGAAGTTGAAGATGCAAGAAAGGCTGACGTGGGAAATGAGAAAGACAAAATTCTAATGGTAGTGATGCAAAATACACAAAAGATGAAGGTTTGGCAGGGAGAAATAAATTTCATGAAGAATTTAAATGAAGATTTTCTGAAACCAAAGGATTCAGCTCAGTAAGTGCGGTCTCAAAGACTATGTGTTTATTCCTAAATAAGATGACCAAGAACTGCTCTCTTAAATGAGGTCAAGTGCCACCAGCTGGCTCATATGCCCACTGCTTAGGGCTAGCCCACTTTACATCAGATTTCTCATAGAGATGGATTTTTGGTCAGATTCCAAACAAAGCCACTTGAGCAGCACGGACAGTAAGGTATCCAGTGTTCAACCTCATCTATTATTTAACAAGACAGACTTTCCCAAAAGAAGTAGAAGGACAATAAATTATGCTATAGGGGGAAAAAAATAAAGAAAGATAATGGAAGCAGTATAACAAAAAGACAAAAAAGAAAATGATCAAAGGAAACAGATGAAGGCTTCCTAAAATGCATTGTAAGTACACTAGGAAATTTGCTGTCATATGGTGAAACACGTTGCACATTTGTGGCTGTTCTGACATTTGAATGTGAACTGGTGAAGGATAACAAAGAATTTCAGCCAGCTCAAACTGTGGTATGTGGTATGCGGTCCCTCTCCACAGCACCTGACTATCAGCTGACGCAGCTTTGTGCTGTCTTCTGCCACCTCTTATCGTGTAGGGAACTGAAAAAGAATGAGATATGCTAATTTTTTCTGCATGTCTGGCTCCCTCTGATGCATTTTCTTTGGGATTAACTGTTAACCCATGTAGCTCCATTTATAGCTGTAATCTGAAATGGATAATTAAAAAGGTAAAAAGCTGAATTGTAGCTTATATTTATATTTACCAGAGTCTCTTGGTGGCTGTTTATTAGGATTTAAACACTTTACTCAATTGCTGGAAGGATTTGATATGGACACAACATACTTTATCATAGGGTAAGATTGCCAGAGAGGATCACCCTGCTTCTAAACAAATCTTCATTTTATGAGACTATGCAAGAAGAAGGGAATAAGAGTTGAATAAGGAGCAGTTACAGTCTAGCTGACTGCTGTCACTATTTTAGATATACAGGCTGCAGCTTCTGCTAAAGGCAAAGCTACTGTCTCCTCTTTCTTGTCTGCTGCTGTAGACAGATACTTGAAAGAAGCGGATGGGTCAAAATAGTTCCATATGTTTAACTGTCATAGGCTTAAAAAGATGTTCCAATTTTAGCAAAAGACTCATGATATTAACTCAGAAAATAAAGAAAACTAGAAAAAATATTATTTATTTTACAAATAGTACTTTACTTTTGCATTTCATCTGGGCTCTTTGAAGAATTCTTTGTGCACATGTAAACACGTTGAGAAAACTTTAATTAGGTATCTGAAGTTGTGGGATGATAGAACATGTATTATACAGCATAAATTGTTACATATCACTGTCATTCTTTTGAGGTTGTTGCAGCTATATCATATTTTTCACTCCTACTAAAACTGCAGAAAACTCATGGCTTAAAATCAGGCATAAAATATTTATGTAAATACTAGAAAAGAGTAGTTAGTATAAAATTTTGAAATGAAGAAAGGCTTCAGGTAAGCTGTATTTTCTTTTCTTCCCTAAAGAAATAGATATGCCAAAAATATCTGATCATTTTACAGAAAAGTTAAAAATGAGCTGACATAGACTATTATGACATTTTGGAACTTTGTACTTCTCTATACTTTCCAAGCAATAGACTAAGTGTGGAGTCGTCAGTGGGGTCTCACAAAAGGATTTCCAACATTTTTCTGTCTTACGCAAAGCAGAGTCCTGAGTTAGGACTTTGCCTCCCTATTAATTGTAGAGGGGAAAATTAAGCAGCTAAAACTACTTTTGAATGAAAAATTCCATTTTGTACATTTACTGGAAGTCTAAAACCTTTGATTTAAGTGGCCACAACCCCCTCATCCCCGAGTAGACTCAATGCCCCATCTGTGTAAAAAGAGAGGGAATCCCAGAGATGTGCAAAGCCTTGTCCTGCTGTAGTCAAACTGGAATCTGTTATCCACCTGCAGTCAGACTTCACCCAGGGGTCACTCCCACCCCCACAGATTGGTGCTAAGTGTCTCTTTGGACTCCCTAAGAAACTGATAAATGCAGCTTATCTTATATGAAGCAGCCACGCTTGCTTACAGCAGCAGACAGGTGCTGTTTACACTACAGTTACCTGTGTGAAAAGAAAACTGCTAATCTGAACAAGAATGGTTCTTTCTTTCTTTGCAGGATATSTCTTTTAGAATTTCCCTTTTTCACTGTGTTTGTCTCCTTTTCATCAAATTCAGATCTACAAAATGTTGATAAAAGTATACATTTTGAAAACAAAAGATGCAGAGATGTGTTTCATATATACTTCTATTATGAAGTCTCCTTTGGATTGAGCTTACTCACAGTTGCATAGTTACTAGTTGCATAGGCAAATAGAATTTAAAGATTCTTAGTAATTTTGATTTTTTTTAATTGTTCTTATGACAGCCTTTTAGACCTTTGCCTTTTAAAGATGTTTCAAATAACATCTCAGCTAAATTATACCAAAATGTCATGCAACAGCTGGCATTCTCATTTTGTAGATGACTGACACTAAGGAACGCCACAGGTATGGAAAATGCCATTCTCCCATTAAGAAAGTGATTGCTGTCACATCACTCAGGGTTTTATAATGCCAAACTCCAGTGCGTCATCCGTTTTAAACAAGCAAGATTTAATTGACCTACCATATTACATTATTTTCTCAAGTGTTGTATCATGCCATTGTTCTTAAAAAAAGACAAAGAGCTTTCAGGTGGATATTGTAGATGAATTTTTAAGAATTACAGAAAATAAAGATATCCAAAACAGTACTGCCAAAATATCTTTTTAATAGATAACTCAGAGATTTGCAAATGCAGAGAGTGGTGTACAGTTACCTCAAACTCCTTTACAAATATAGATACAAATGAATATGCTTGACATTTTCTGAACAGAATTCAGAGGGCATTTCCAGATTTATGCTGTAGTGGTTGCTCTCCAAAGAGCATTCTGGTTTTACAAATGTGAAATCAAACCTGAGCAAAGTCCTTATGCACAGCTCCTACCGTTAAGTGAGCTGAGGAACAGAGACCTCATAACACTACAGAACTGTAAGAAATATAGTTCTTTCAGGAGTCAGACATAGCCAGATACTCATTTTAAAATGTAGTAATACCAGGTTTTTCTTTAAGGTGCAGCATTTTCTCTCTAGCTTCATTTAATATTACTGACCTTCCTGCCTGCCTGCTTGCTTGCCTTCCTTTCTTCCTTCCATGGAATACTTCAAGAGACAAAATATTTGCAAAAAAGAGTCTGCTTTAAAAAGGTCTSTTAGCATCACTGCACACAGCTACTGACTCAATAGCAGTAGAAATGCATTCTTCATATTTGTGAATTTTATTTGCTTGATTAAACAAGCTTTCCATTTTCAATTTACCCATAAATTTCACACTTTTTGGATTTTTACAGAACAATGTTGAGTACCTTCATATTTTGAAGATTGATACAATATTTCTATTTTGGCATCATGTATATTTCAGGCTTTTAGGTTAGTATGTAAGATATTTTTAATACACCTTTTTAAACCGGTAACAGTATCTGTATGGTATGAACAGAAAACTGAGTGTGGTAAATTAGGAAAAAAAAAAAAGGTTTTCTGATCTTCTCTTTCTGAAGTGTTCAAAGTAAGTTTATAACTTTCTTCCAGACCATCACATATGGAGCTGTCCGTGTCAGTTTCTATAGATTCTTCTGATATTCTGCGCAGTGGTTGACCCAAATCTTGCTTCCTACTCAGTTTTTTGTTAAAACTAAAATCTTCTGCGAGTTAGGTTCTTTTTATAATCTTGAAAGATCTGGATCATAAATCATATGGTGATCAAAAGAAGTACAAATACTCTATAGACTACAGTATAAAGAAATGCAACATGAAAAAATGATTACAAGTTTTAAAGAGTAGTGCATTGCATTCTGGTTTTGGCAGCTTTTTGATATCATCTTTATTTTTATTTTTTGTCAAATTATAGACATTATCTTGAAAAGTACTAATCTGATGGTATTTCAAGATAGTCTGATACAACGAATGCTTGAAACAACATCACAATCAAAAAAAAAAGTATGCAAAAGAAATTCAAGATGATAACACATTGAAAAAAATGATGTTACATTTGCTGAACTTAAAAATTCTGGTTACTGTCTAGAAACCATGCAGTAAAGACTAGATAATGGGCTCTGGGATTATTTTCCCATGTAGAAGAGCTTATGGAATGATTTTTCATCATGTTTCGAGTATTCTTACTCTTTTGCTTCTGTGTATTCATATTGTGCTTAACTGGTGGGGTGCAGTACAATGATCTAAATGAGGATACTAAGCAAAGTAAAGTGCAAGCATAGCCCTACTACTGTATTAATATGACCATGAAATGTCCTTACTGACTACCTCAGATTTATCTACACAGTGAAGTTAAAAATGGACTTTAGCATTACTAGACTTATGCCTCATACCTGTTATGGTATGTTTCAGTCTGTTTGTCCTTCAGGGTGCTTGTCCTTGCTCTGGATTGAGGTACCTACATTGTACTTTGGATGAGCTCAGCTTATGGCTTCTGCTGGTGAAAAAAGTGTGGTGCACCAGGCTTTGTTTATGCTGATTGTTCCAGATCAAAAAAAAGACAATTTGGGTGTATGCTAAAGAAGTGAAAGTGATTGAGTTTTCCCTCCTTCAGAGTATTCTGAAGAACTTCCAACATAAGTTCAAAGTACACTGGTAGTAGATGAACCTGTATTTATGTGGGCTTTGACTCGCACTTAACTGGCATGACTTTGCATCAACCACATGAAAACTTAGTGCAGAATATGTAGTATTTTTCAAAATCATCTTAGCTTATTTAACACAAGTTTTCTTGTTAAACAAAACCATCTTTGCAACCTTACGACAATGCTGAGTGAATTAAATAAAATACTTTGTAAGTGAAATGAAATGCGGATGCAGGACACTGATTTAAATATCTGTCTATCTCTCTATATATCTATATGTAGATATATATCACTCGGGCAGTAGATTTGTAAATGGTAAATATTAGTCTGAATTTTCACCCCTAGAGTTAATTATATATTTTTTGCATTTGTCTACAGTGGGAACAGAGTCTGGACAGCACTGAGCATTTTGTGCAAATGCCAGTCCTTAGTTGAATGTTCATTTTTTCCCCTTTGAAATATTTTTAATACTACATACCAATTTAAAAAATAGTTACAAAACTATATAATAACCAGGCAGACATAGGCCTTCAACTATAAGCATTTATGATCTATCCTGGAAAGAGATTCACTAGAAAATTAGCTGAAAATCTCACTTCATATTAGAAATGTGCTTTGACTTTCTGAACTTGTTTGGTTCTATTATGTAACAGCAAAATAAATGTTCTAGCTTTGACTTTCAGCAAGTATTTTTAGACAGCATATATTCCTTGTTCATATGAACCATAATATCTATTTTTCTGTATTTTTTTGGTAAAAGTGCAATAACTGAGCCTTCTTGTACTTCAGGGAACCAATATCTATCAGTACTGCATGTTTTGATATAGCTAAGATCCTCAGAGTTGGCAGTTTGGAACAGTGTAAAAAAACTGATTATGCCTATTGTATTGTCTGTGAGAAAAATTGGTTTGTTTGCTAATATATATTATCAATCCACTTAGATTAATATCTTGACTCTGTCACCATTTAGTAGATAGTGCGAAGAGATCCTGTTGCCTGCATTTGTGTTAGAATAATTTACTGACCAAGACAAGGGGAAAAAAATATTGTTTCAATCAAATTTAAATAGGCTCATTTCTTGGGATAAGACAGAGGTCTTTATTAGATTTGATTTCTATAAGGATCTACCTTCTCTGAAGAGCTTCTTAGACATTGGCAGTTAAAAAAGGACTATATACGTTATTACTGAAAGAATAAAAACCTGAAGTAACACACATAGAGAAGAATATTCAACAAAAGTCAGAATGAAATTACTTCAGATGTATACATGAATAACCTGGTAATATTAACTATTTATTTTATTACAGCCTGGAAATTGCAGTATGTTCAAGAGTACTTTGCGTTACACTCAGTTAAAAAACAAACAAAAGCAAACAAAGCATCAGGTTGTCCTTCGCTTTATGGGAAAGTGCAAGCAAAAGAGCAAGCAGTGGAGGGAATAGAAGACAGAAGAAGAAGGTAGCAGAGATAAGGTCATAGACATTATGTCTGCACAGCTAAATAAATGTCTGTAAGGTGCTGAGAGGTCAAGGTCTGAACTCCTAATTTTAGGGTGCTTAATTGCTAGCATGCCTTTTGGTTCTGTTTTGGATCCCCCAAATCACAATAACTAGTTGGGAACAGACCTAAGCTGTGCCAACAAAGACCAGTCGATGCTTCGTCTCCTTTATTTAGCAGGGCAGATGTGGTGGTGCTCTGGGATCTGTACTGATGCACAAACTCCCGGCGGTTTACTGAAGCTCAGTAGTTTAAAACAAGTATGGGCATTGCTGTACAAGGCTGCAGTCACTGAAGACCAGATTCATCCTATCTATTTGTAGATACTAACAGATATCTGAGCTGCAAGACGTAGGCTAGGAGCCATGCTAAAGGGTGACTACCACTCTCTCTCTCCAAAGGGTGATTAACCCCTTAGCTGACTGAAAGGAAATCAGGCCTCAGAGTTTTCAGTGCAGATGCCAGTCCTGGCACAGATGTTATGGTTTACCCCTTTTGTCCGGTACCCTGGGCAGAAGACATGCCCAAGAAAAAATAACACATTCAGGAAATCCCTTCATATATGCTTATCATGGCAGAGCTGGATGAATATAGCTGATCTAAAATATACAACAAATAACTGGTTTTTTTACATTAAAATTAAAATCTCTAAAATATTATCTGAAGGCTGTCTCTGCTTATAGCCGGTCTCAGCAATGGTGAGAAGGTGGCTTGAAACCATTCTCTGCATTCCTATTTTTAGAGCTTTATTGATTATATTTATCATATTCAGTAAGTTCAAACACAGATTTTTATATTTCTCAAGATATATTTTTAATCTCATCAATAATGAGGTATCCTTGGCATAAAGTATCCATCTGATTGTAGCACATTTCATATTTTTGGCACCTTGATCCATTGATTTAAGCAAGAATACCAGGAGAACTGGAAAAATGGATTTGACACTAGTTTTGTGTATTAACAGTGTTCTTTTATTTTTTTTTATTTTTTATTATTGTTATTGTCAATATTTCCCAAGACTAGATACTTCAGAGGGCACAGACCTCAGTCATATTTTCATTTCATTTACTTGCCACAGGGCTAACTGAAATCTTACTACTGCTTAAAAAAAGAGAAAGAGAAGAGAACCTGTGCAGTGGCCTAATGATAATGTTTTATGCTTCACTGAAGTCCTTACAGAGACTCCAGCTGCCTGAGGATTAGGTGTGGTGTATGATCTTGCTAGAATCCCTCTTCTTGATTAAAATTGACAGATATGATTTTAGCATTTGAATACACTGGAAATGGATAGAGACCATTTTAGGCTTGGTTTGAGCATTCCTGGTGTCAGGAATGATCAAACACTAGAACAGCTTTGTCTGGATAGATCTGACCGCTGCAGTAAAAATAAATAAATAAAAGACAGGCAGCTTTTTCAGTTAAAACAGCATCTTCCTCCAGAATTTGTCTTCTACATGGCATTTATTTTCTTGATTCAATTCCCACCAAACTCGATTGGAATACTGTTTTTGCTTTGGCTGTAATTAGTGCAGATTTTTTTCTCTCTGGTGTTCAAGCCTCCACCTCAAGTCTTGAGTAAAATCTGACCCTATCAATTCTTCCATCCCCTTGGAATCAGGATTCTACCTACAATTTATTTTTCAGCAACTGCCATGTGATTACTCCTCATTTCTTAGGGAAAATTGCATTCCAAGGTTCAGAAACTAGATACTTTGAACATTAGTTCAATATAATAAGGTAATTAAACTTTTGTGTTTTTAATAAAGCTGTCATCATTTCCAGTTCCGTATATGTGTGTGCCTTTAGACCTATTCCCTCATATGCTGATAAAACAGAGACATGTAAAACTTGATCTTAGACTTTTGTGGGGAAAAAAAAGACATTTTGATGGCACTGGAATGGTCCTTAAGAGTTCTTGTTTTTCTCAGTGTTTGCCTTCATTTTCATGGAATTCATATTTGTTCCATAAAATTCTTGCAGAATCTGTATAACAGTTCTAAGAAGTCCACTTCTAAGTGCCACACTGTTAGTCAGACCAGTATCAGTCAATGTCATCAGCAAATACTTTCTATGGAAACCAGATGTCAGCCCATTATTGTGTAAGTCATCACCCTACAGGGAGTTATAACACTCCAGAAGGTGTGCTCATATCTTAGTCCAGAGTAAGTTGTCTGAAAGAAGAACTTCCTTCTCCTTTTGGCCCTGATATATCCATCCCTACCAGAAGTACTCTGGCAACAATTTCCTGCTGGGTCTCTGAGAAGCCAGGTCTCCTTCTACGTTTGGCACTGGTCCACCAATCCTCATTCAATCCTCTCAGACTAGTCTGCTTGACATCTTGGCCTTCTTTGGCTCTTTTTTTTTTTTTTTTTTTTTTCTGAAGAGGTCGATTCCCTTCTTGTGCAAAAGGAATGCCAGCTTACTGTGAGTGCCATCTACTTATGTCCAAAGTAGAGACAATAATATCTTCCTAGATAGCATACTCAGTGGCACTTCCATGTTGCTCAGAGGAACCTCTACTAATCTTAGAGATGTGAGGGAGTTGTTTTTCAGATTTGTTGGCAGCAGGGTCCCTTAGCTGGAAAATGGAAAAATGAAAGCACTAGTGAAGATCTCTATTGTGAACTGAAAGGCCCTGATCAGAAAACTTAAAAAAGATACCACATGTGGGCATCCTATTGCATAAAATCTGTGCATTAGCTCCATTTTAAGTGAAATTGCTTGTACCTCCTATTGGTAGATATTAAGCATATTTTTAATTACTGTGTCAAAAGAGAGTAAATGAACATCTATTGACACCTATGATGTGTTGAATTTGATACTGTAATTCTATGTTCATGCTCAGAACCAGAATCTGAACCTCCTAGAGAGTTCCTCTACAGCCTCAGTTTCCATATGCCTAAACACCTAACAGGTTTTGAGAATATTGACTTTCTGGCAGAATAGCATTAATGTGACTTAAATTCTTTGGTACATCTCAGTGTAAGACACTGTACAGGGTATGTATTGACTGCTACAATTACTCTGGTATTGGAAGGAAAATGGCATAGATACTGTCCCAAACAGCCATTGATACAACTGTCCCTGCAGCACTGGAGGCTTTGACCAAGACAGAGCATCAGAAGGAGGATGCAGCTCTGCAAGTCTCGGGTTGTAAGGAGTGTCTGGGGCCTCTTACTGAGGCTGGGGCAGTCTTCTAGCTTGCAGGACGTGCCGTTGTTGGAGCATGTGTATGTCACCAAGTCAATGAGCTGTGGGAGGAGGTCAGCAGGCTGCACAGCATCAGAGAGGACTAGAAAGAGCTTGACTGGATCTTCTTTGATGCCCTGAAGCTTTAGGACTTCCAACTGTCCTGGAGAGACAGACAGAGTCAGTCCCTATTAGGTCGGAAAGTGGCAAAGGCTGGAAGCTGATGACTTATGGCACCAGGAGGAGGTGCTCCACCTGAAGACTCGGTACTTCAGAATAGGTTCACTGCCCTTGTAGCTGATGAGGAGCTGGGAGTGATGTTTATTGGAGCATCTGATTTGGCCAAGCCTCAGCGATGCAGGAGCACCAGGGGGAAGTGGTGTGTTAGTAGTGGGAACCTCCCTGGTGCAGAAAAGAGAAGCCAACCTGATCTGACTGAGGAATTAGAAATGTGTGTGCAGTTACAGGGTTACGATCTCATTGGGATCACAAAGATGTGGTGAGACATCTCACACGACTGGAATGCTGCAGTGGATGGATACAGGCTTTTTAGGAAGGACAGGCTGGGAAGGTAAAGAGGGGCAGATGCCCTTTAAGCGAGAGAGCAGGAGGAATGCATGGAGCTCTGCCTGGGGATTGATGATGAGACAGCTGAGAGCTTATGGGTCAGGATGAGAGGGCAGACCAAAATGGGTGATGTTGTAGTGTCTGCTACAGACTGCCTGATCAGGAAGAAGAAATAGCTGAGGCATTCTTCAGACAACCAACCCATCTGGAGTTGAATCTGGTGAGCAACATGAAGGGCAACAAGTTTATCCTCAGCAAAAGGAAGGCGAGGGAAAATGTGGGCCTGCTGCTAAATGGGGCAGAGGACCTGGTGATAAAAGGACATGGAAAAGGCAGAGGTAGTGAATGCCTTCTTCCATCTTGATCTTTACTGGTAAGGTGTGCCTTCAGGAATCCCAGGCACTTGAGACCAGTGGGAAAATCTGAGGCAAAGAAGACTTGCCTTCAGCAGAGAAGGATCAGGGTAGGGAATATTTAAATTAACTGGATATACTCAAGTCTATGGGCCGTGATGGGATGCACCCGTGAGTGCTGAGGGAGCTGCCTGATGTCACTGCAAGGCCACTCTCAATTATCTTTGAAATGTCATGGTCATCAGGACAGGTTCCTGAAGATTGGAGGAAAGGAAAAGCCACTCAAATCTTCAAGAAGAGCAAGAAGGAGGATCCAGGAAACTAAGGCTGATCAGCTTCACCTCAGTCCCTGGGCAGGTGGAGGGAGGTGGTCCTTCCCCTCTACTCGGCCCTGGTGAGGCCACAGCTGGAGTATTGGGTCCAGTTTTCTGGGCGCCCCAAGACAAGAGAGACATGGAGCTATTGGAGTGAGTCCAGCAAAGGGATACTAATATGTTTAAGGAACTAGAGTATCTCTCCTGTGAGGAAAGGCTGAGAGAGCTGGGACTGTTCAGCCTGGAGAAGAGAAGGTTTGGAGGGATCTTATCAACAGGTTGCCCAGGGAGTTTGTGGAGTTTCCACCCCTGGAGATACTTAAAACCCGCCTGGACATGGTCCTGGGCAACCTGCTGTAGCTGACCCTTCTTGAGCAGAGCTTTGGACCAGATGATCTACAGAGGTCCCTTCCAACTCCAACTATTCTGTGATTCGGTGAAATCTAAATGTGCCTCTTTTTTAATGATACTTTATACACAGCTGCAGTAGCCTTTGTTTTGTTCTAAGACTTGCTGTTAGCATTTTATATTACAGCAGTTATAGTTCACTTTGTGATGAACTTAGCGTAAAATAGTTTCTAAACCAAGAAACAAAAAGAGAAGACTTTTTGACCTGATTGTGAATGCACTTGTAAAAGAAAAATGTTATTGCAAGCCACTTCAAACTAGTTGTGTGACCTAAACTAAACCAGGATATCAGATTGAAATAAACATCAGAAAAAGCCATTTTACTATTACTATTTTTTATGACAACAGATCAATATTCCTTATATGTTTCTGCTAACACAAGTCCCTTTACGGTTCATCTATTTTTCTGGGCAAGTCCTCTGAATGTGACTTCTTCCTTCATTGCCTTTTCAAACCAGAATGGTGCTGCTCAGGTGTTCTAAGATGCAGCTCTCATTATTGTCTGCAAGTGTTCCTTTAGCCTGGGAACAGCTAACTGCCTTTAATTGCTGGCAACAGGTGGATAATTAATGCTACACAGAAAGTATAAACACTTTGTAATCTTACTGGAGTTCTCCCGTAACCCTCTTGGGTATCGTAACTCAGTGTGAAAACACAGGACTAGTGTAGAAGTTGTGAAATTTACTATTAAGGGGAGAAGATTAAATTCCCTGTTGACAGAAATACATACATTCTTAATCATAGTCACTCCCAGTGCTTATTATTATGATTTATATTGATTATTTATATTGCAGTGGTTATCGTCCATTGTGTCGTGTTTGTACATAGCCAAGATCAAGAAAATAGTTTGTGTCCGAAAATGCTTAGAATATAAGACTTCAGTGACTAGTCCATAAATTTGGGTTGCCTGTGTCTAGCAAGCATCTGTGGAGAAATCTTCAGAAGCAGTATATGCAATTCAGGCTGCAGCGGATGACAGAATAGTATGAAGAAGGTATAAGACAGGTTATGCTTTCTTTTGCTACCCTAAGTATGAAGTAAAGAAAACAAAGCCAATACCACAGTGTCCATAAAGTTAGGGTTTAGTTTGTAGACTATATTCTATCTCGATTGTCTTAACTTTTTCAGTTGATGCCTTCAGAGAGAAGTTACCTAAGCTTTTTGTAAATAAGCTAAGGTAGTGCTACTGTCCAGTTGCAGGAGTAGGCTGTATTAACATGAGAAACTGCCAAAGCTAGTCTGCTTCTTTCCTCAGACTAGTTCATGCATAACTAATTCAGCCATATCTACAATACTGAACTGAAGTCTGAACTACAGAAATATTTAAGCCATACGATTATTTGTTCTCTCCRTGGCCTGAAGTACTGAACTACTGAATAAGGCAATTGTAGTTGTTTCCTATATATATTATATGTGTCTTTGGAAACATGAGAGAATCACTGACTCTTTCTTTGAACCTCAGTTCAACATTTACTAGGGATAATAGATATTGTGTGATAAGTGTGATATAAGTACTGTATGTAAATATCTGAAAACTGTTTAGTTACTATGGGGCTATCTATATATGTATTTAAATATTTGTATGCTTCTTTGTATGTGTCTGGTAGGAGTGAGGTACAGAGATGACACTGTACTATCAGTTGAAAATGAGAGGGATTTTTAAAATTATTATTACAAAATTATTATGAACTTTTTGAATTTATATATTAGAATCAAAATTAATGAAATTCATAATAACTCATTAGAAAGAAAATTGGGAAGTAACTAACTTGCAGAATCCGTAATTGATAAGATGATTAATAACTCATAGACTGGTCTCTTTTTATTTGTTCAGTGAGCAACTGCTCAAAGAAGAAGTACTTAATAGAAGGTGATGCAAATTTTCAGAGCCTTAGATATTTTAAAATTCTGGGATATTTCAATGGGATACTACTGGCTTTCTAGATTTCTCTCAGATTGCAGTCATCTGCATAATAAGTACTTGAGAATACAATATCTTTGAAGTGTCTCAAGCTGATTTCTAAAACCTTCTTTACCCTTTGTAAATCCTTCCATTACTTCCCATTAGCTAACCTCTTCCGTCTTTCTTTGACTACTTTGGCTTGTAAAGCCAACCCTATTTTAGGTGAAAGTTTAAGATTTAGAGTCTAAATCCATAAAATGCTCAGAGCCAAACATAAACAGCACTATATTGATGTTGAGAACACTCTGCCTCACAAATCGTCTGTTCATTTGAGAAATATATAAAGTATTGGGAAATATATATAAATATTTCCTAGATAGATAGATAGATAGGTAGATACAACAGAGACCTTAAGTATCAAAATAAAAAGTAGAACTAAAGAAAAAAATAATGTTGCCATTCTAAGATTTAAAAAAAACCCAAAAAACTGAAGCACCAGAATGTGCTAAAACAGTGTAATTAAAGTCTGCTCAGAAAGAAACAGGTACCAAATAGTTGTTTACAAGCCTTTAAATTTCACTAAACTTCAACAATGTGAATAGGCAAGACTTGTTAGAAAAGCTAATTGCTTAGACCATGTGAAGAATAAAGTTATTGAAAACCTATCACTTATAAGCTACCTCTCAAGTGAATAAAGCATTAAAAGAAGAATAGTTCTTAAAAATCTGCTAAATATGTTATGTCTAATATATTGAAAATAGAGTAGAAAAAATGTTTCAGTGATTCAAAAGTGATTATGTCTGTGATAATTAAAACATACAACACTAACTCTGCATATAATTGTTGTACTTGATATAGAAAAAGAAACAGTAAATGCCAAAATGAACTCAGCTGAACTTACTGGAAGTTAGGAAACTCAACATTTCATACGACTTACCACCTTGCAAGAACAAATTTTTAGTCAACAAGTCATATGTACTGAACCTATGCAAACSTAACATTTAACAAAATATTGTACATTTCCGAGAAGACTGATCACCTCTGTCCAGTTTGTAATGTCATTATGTGGTATGCTTATGCTCTACAAGAAACTTATCAATGACAGACTTTTCAAATTTTGATTCATAGGTGAAAAAATGAACTTATGGTATGCACCACAGCTGCCAAAATGGTAATTCTATATGTTAGATTAATTAATGTCCAAATTTCTGCTACAAGCTGTGTTTTGGTTTGTAATGACATTTTGACCACTATAGTTTAATATATCAATATCTTCTTAACATATTCAGCTGGGTTTCTTAGAATATGTTGTACGAATTCTGTATGCATCAAATAACAATGAAAAAAAAATAGATTACCTTTCATTCAAATGACAATAACCTGAAACAATAAACTTGCTAATAGTGAAGAAACTAGTATTCAGAGATAGGTCTATAATCAACGAATGGACCATATGATGATGAAAGAATTATGAAGTCTTCTGAATGGAAAGAATGAAACTATAAAAGGAAAGGTCTCTGCTAGCATTTCTTTGTTAAAAAAAAAAAAGAGAGAGAGAGAGAGCAAGCGAGCGAGCAAACAGTAATTTGTTAAAAGACTGATATATATGATGCATCCACACAAGCCTGGTAAATTTGTCACAGCACTGTGGGAGACCTTCCTTCCTGTGCTGTCTCARATAGCACTAGACACACAGCCTAGGTGACAGGATCAACTCCCTGCTGTTTGCCTTAATATGAACAGAATTGCTTTCCATGCTGCCTTAACTGTATTGAAAAGGAGCTTGTTTCAGCTGCCTTCACAGGACATTCAGTGCTCGTGGTTATCCTGCTGTGTCCTTGCACAGTGTATCCTATGCCCAGGGTGTGTGAGACATACACATAGGCTAACAGATATGACAAACAATTGGCAGGAGACTGTACTGCTCTGGAGCAGAAGCTGGAGGTAGTGCGAGTTACCCAAAGACTTCTCTAAACACAGGAAATGCCAATGTCTGGACATTGGATGAAGCTCTAGATTTTCACTAACAATGATGGGAGCTTTGACACATAGATCACCTAATGAAACACCTACATTTAGTTAGTCTTAATCTGGAGCTGAATCTATCCAGATGCAGATCCTGAAAATTATTCTACTCCATCAAAGATATAAACCTTGACATTTTATTGAGAAACATAATTTACTATTTCCACTTTTTATTGCTTTGTTTCTCAGAATATCTTTTATTATTATTATTATTATTATTATCTCAAAACAATGAAGGAATTGCATGTCTCTAACTGTCCCATTCTTCCCCTCCTTTCCTTTCAAAGAACTAATATGATAACAAGATCTTGGCTAACAGGGGCAGCCACAGATGTAGCTGTCTGTGGAGCAGTTCACACAGAAGGGGGCAAGCAGCTTGGCTAAGGGCAACGTACAACAGCTCAGCAATGATGGTGTCGTGCCCGAAGTTCTAAAGTACTCTGAAGTACTTGTACAGTAATGCATACCATTAGGAAATAAACAGAAGATATTAGAGGTCTTCATACAGTTGCAGGGCTACAGCATCACTGGGATCACAGAGAAATGGTGGGATAGCTATGATTGGAGTGCTGCCATGGATGATACAGGCTCTTTAGGAAGGACAGGCCGGGAAGGTGAGGATGGGGAGTTGTCCTTTAGGTGAAAGAGCAGCAGGAATTCGTGGAGCTCTGCCTGGGGATGGGTGAGGGGCCATCTGGGAGCTTGTGGGTCAGGATTAGAGGGCAGACCCACAAAGGCATTGTTTTGCTGTCTACTACAGACTGTCTGATCAGGAAGAAGAAATAGATGGGGCCTTCTTCAGACAGCTGGAAGAAGCCTCGTGTTCACGGGCCATGGTCCTCATGGGGGACTTAAAGCACCCTGATATCCTCTGGGAGGACAACACAGCAGGACTCAAGCAATCCAGAAGGACAGTGAACTGCACTGATGACAACTTCCTGACACTGGTGATTGAGGAGCTGATGACAGGAGGTGATCTGCTGGACCTGATTCTTAAAAAAACAAGGAAGAATTGGTCAGGCATATGAAGATTGGGGGCAGTGACCATGAAATGGTTGAGTTCAGAACCCTGAGAGAAAGGAATAAGGTAAAAGCAGGATCTCAACTCTGAACATCAGGGGAGCAGACTTTGGCCTCAGGGACATGCTTGGAAGAATTCCATGGGATATGGTTGTAGAGAGAAAAGGGGTCTAAGAGAGATGGTTGGTTTTCAAGGATCGCTTCCTCCAAAATCAAGAATGGTTCATCCTGACATGCAGGAATTCAAGCAAAGCTGGCAGGAGTCCTGCATGGATGAACAAGGGACAAAACTCATCCATGAAATGGAAGTGTACAAAAGGTAGAAGCAGGGTGAACGGGTGACCCAGAAGGACTATAGAAACACTGTCCAAGCATGCAGGGTTGAGGTTAGGAAAGCAAAAGTCCACGTGGAGTTGAATCTGGTACATGAAGGTACATGAAGAGTAACAAGAGGGTTTCTACGGGTATATGAGAAGGAAGGTGAGGGAAAATGTGGGCTGGCTGCTGAATGGGGCAAGGGACCTGGTGACAAAGGACATGAAAAAGGGCAAGGTGCTCAAAGCATCCTTTGCCTTGATCTTTATGGTAAAACTTGCCTTCAGGAATCACAGGTCCCTGAGACAAGTGGGAAAATCTGGGGCAAGAGAGACTTACCTTTGGTGGAGGCTATGCACAAGTCCATGGGCCCTGATGGGATGCACCTATGAGTGCTGAGGGAGCTGCAGGTGTCATTATCTTTGAAATGTCATGCTCATCAGGAGAGGTTCCTGAAGACTGGAAGAAAGGAAAAGCCACTCAAATCGAGAAGAGCAAGAAGTAGGATCCAGGAAGCCAGGATCCAAGATCCAGGTCAGTTAGCCTCACCTCTTTGGTGAGCCTCACATCCCTGGCGAGGTGATGGTGAAGCAATCCTGAACAACATTTCCAAACATATGAAGGACAAGAAGGTTATCAGAAGTATTCAGCATGGATTTACAGAGGGGAAATCATCTCAAATAACCTGATATCTTTCTGAGATGAAATGGCTGGCTTGGTAGATGAGTGAGAACAGTGGATGTTGTTTGCCTTGACTTTAGGAAGGCTATGTTTTCCATAACATCCTCATAGACAAGCTGATGAAGTAGGGGCTAGACAAGTGGACAGTAAGATGGACTGAAAACTGATTAAACTGCTTTGCTCAAAGGCTCGTAACCAGTGAATGAAGTCCAGCTGGAGGCCACTTACTAGTGGTGTTCCCCAGGAGTTCATACTGGGGCCAATCCTGTTTCACATCTTCATTAAAGTCCTGGGAGATGGGTCCAAGTACACTGTCAGCAAGTTCACAGGTGATACAAAACTGGGAGGAGTGGTTGATAGGCCAGATGGTTGTCCTGCCATGCAGAGGAACTTTGACAGGCTGGAGAAATGTGTTGACAGGATCCTCATGAAACTGAACAAAGTGGATGACATTATGCACCAATACAGGCTGGTAATGACCGGCTGGAAAGCAGCCTTGCAGAGAAGGACATGGGGAGGTTCTCACAGGCAACAATTTGAACAGGAACCAGCAATGTACCCTTGCAGCTGATGGCATCCTGGGCTGCGTTAGGCAGAGCACTGCCAGCAGGTGGAGGGAGACTACTCAGCCCTGGTGAGACCACATCTGGAGTGCTGGATCCAATTCTGGGCTCCTCAGTACACAAAAGACATGAACCTGCTGGAGTAAGTCCAGCAAAGAGTCATGAAGATGATGGAAAGTAAAGCATCTGTCATACGGGGAAAGGCTGAGACAGCTGGGACTGTTCAGCCTAGAGAATAGGAAGCTCCGGGGGTATCTTATCAACATGTATAAATATCTGACCAGAGGAAGTAAAGAAGATGGAGCCAGACTCTGCTCAGTGGTGCCCAGTAACAGGACAAGAAGCAATAGGCACAAACTGAATACAGAAAATTCCTTTTAAAAGTAAGTTTAAAAACTGATTGGAAAACTTGGATGTTTACTTTTGAAACATATCTTCCTTTGAATCAGTTTAACTCTGAAGTGTTCCAATTCATAGTCCATCCGACAAATCAGTATCTCAGTCATGAGTAAATAATAATTCCCTCAGGTGTTAAGTTAACTGCTGTCAATCTCTTTTGGGTCAGACCGACTGCTAACAGAATACTGTGTTTAACAACATGAGACTTAGCTGACACTAACAAACTCAAGAGAACTAGTGCTGTAGATATGTAAGTCAAGACTTTCAAGAGGGTGTACCTTAACCTAGACTTCTAATTCTATACTTAGGCAACTGACCAATGGTGCATTTCAAAAGTTCTGACCATATTGAAGTTCCTCCACAGCAAACATATATATGTGCTATTAGTCATTATACGAAAGGTCAAATCTTTAGAAACTGACAGAAAATTGTCTTTCTCTCTGTATAGTCGTAGAGATTTTCATTAATCTGATATCATTCTGTCTATCTGGCTGGACAATGGTTAGAGAGAAAGCATAAGGGATGATTCTACCTTGGAACACTGCACATCTGGTGTTTCATCTGTGTTTTATTTTCCTTTAGGAGTACAGTGCTATTGGACACTCCCAAGCAAACTTTTATAATGGTGGTAAAAGGTCAAATGCAGAAAAGGATTCTGATCTGGCTGCAAAATTATATTCCAAACATGCAGATGCATCTGCAACATATTAAAGTTACCACAGCAAAACTTCATCTGTGAATTGGACAAAAGTAAGTTTACTGATTTATTGAGGGTTTAGAATTTTTTTGTTTGTTTGTTTGAGGGGGGATTGTTTTGTTTTGTTTCCCCTGAAGGACCTCTATCTTTACACAACATACATCTATTAAGCTTTCTAGGTGGTGCCTCATACTGGTGGGTCTCTACTCTCTGTTTAATTCACCTGCTTTTTCACAAGTTGAATTAAAACCTGAGCATTGAGACTTTTATCTAGAGAGAGAGAGAATTGCTCTTCAAGGAGAAGCAATTTTTTGTTGATTACTTCTTAGTTTACTGGAGATGAGAGAAAAAATATCTCAGCTGCTCTTTGTCGTCATTGCTTTTTGTCTATCACAGATGTATTTTTTCAAGCTATGCTTTCATTTTCTTCAGCTATTCTTGCTTCCTCCAGTTCCACTTAATTATTTGGTGAATTGTTTGGTTTAATGTGCCATTTATCTAGGTCTTGTTTTTACTTCCCAAACCATACCATTTATTTTATAAAATGGGCATCTTTCTTGCCCTGATGAATAGAAGGGAACTGAAAGGTTTCTATCTGTTATTATTTCTGTGAATATATGTAATGCACAATCACAAATGAAGATTAACCCAAAATTTCAATACATTTTTAAACCTATACTCTTTATATATTCTTTCCAATCAAAGTCTCATTCAAAAAGTAGGGAAAGAAGGATCTATCTTTTCTGATGCTTGAGACTATTCAAATTCTTATGTTTGTCCTTGCGCTCTTTGTCTTGGAAAATAGTGGCAGAGGTCCAGTAGAAGTGGAGGAAGAGCTTCCCATCTCAAACATTACACTCCTGGGACCTGAAGTAGTTGTGTTGCCGTGGTCCATACTGCACTGGCAGTTTCTGCACAGCTTCTCACTGTGCTGACTTTCCCAGGTCCTGCTTGGACCTGGGGCTGAGTTCTGAGCTTCCGGGCACTGAGCTCTGGGGATGCACTGCACTGCACTCCTCTTACCCAGCTTAAAACAAAATCAAACAGAATCGATCGTGACTCCCCTACTTTTTCTTTCACCTGATTCAAAAAAACCTGAAGTGTAAAGGTATGAAATAATTACACGCTCCAGTGCTCATATTTTGTTCAGATCCTGATCACATTCCTAGTCATCTTGTTCCCAGCATTTGTCTCCAGTGTCATATAGTACTGCAAAAATGCAGTGCTGGCAATCCTCCTGTCCTTCTCTCCAGCTGCTTCAGCAGGGTGTCTTGCTTATGTAGCCTTGTCTTTGCCTTTTAAGAACACATATTGCCACGTCCTAGGCTAGCAAAGACAGTTTGCCTGGTCTTTATCTGATTTACGTGGTCCAGTGTACGTATCTATTGGAACTTTGAAGTACTGACCATTGTCCTTAGTAAAATTACTTTATTACAATTTTCACTCACTCTGCCAACACTAGTAAAGTTTTATTTGCTTAAAAATGTCTCCACAAATTAATCTTTATTATAGATTTGAACAACTGCATGAATAAAGAAAGAATAATGGTCAAGTGATTTATTTTCAGATTATATGTTAAAAGTCAAGAATGTATCATCACTGCACAATAAGTACTTGTTTAGAGATTTTCACAGTTCTTCCTAAACTAGGCCCCACAGGACAATAATGAAGGATGAGGGATCATCTGTACAGCTTTTTGCAGACAAATGAAAACTTATTCCACCTTTGTTGGGAGCTGACCAGAAGCCAAATAATTATATTAACACTTTGCTGAGCTTGATCTAATGTATCTGATCTCTCATTAAAGCACACAAGTGCAGTGCTGAGTTTGAGCTAACAGGTTGCATGGCTTATGTCCATCCGACTTAGAGTAAGCAAAGCAAAATCACACCTGTCTTCAAAATATCTGTAGGTATGACTGGAATTATCTTTTTCCTGTTTTCCCAACTACAGTAATTATGCACCAAAAATGCCATTTGAGTGAAGAGGCAGATAATAGAATCTGTGGAGCCTTGATTCCCTTGCCTTTTCCCTCCCGTGCCCACCCACACATGCACATGCATGTCCTTGAGCATGATGCACTCATGCAGAGGAGAGCAAAGTCAGGAGGAGACAATGAAAAAGCACTAAACTGTGTATGGTAGAGTGATTCTTATTACTTAGCAAAGAGGTCGTGTCTCAAGGATTTAATAGTAAGTTACAATTTTAACTAAGGTTTCAGATAACAGGGGCAAGCTACTTAAGAACCAGACTAAGGACTCAGCAAGGACACAATTTTTCATAGTTGTGAAACCATTATTTTACAAATCAAAGTGATTTTCTTGATCTCCATCGTCTTCCAGAGACAATAAACAAAACAAAGATGAAAGATTCAGCAAGTGCATTTACCTAATAGCTTAATCAAAATAGTTAGGGAGGGAGATTGTTTCAAGAAATTTCATGAAGCAAATAATAGAAAGATAGTATTTATAGGGATAAATGGGAGTTGATAGTCGTGGACTTTTGCTGGTGTTTGTGCACCATGAAAAGTACGATATTGCCCTTCACCTTTTGTTGTTTTTGTTTGCTTATTGTTTTTGAAGTAGGGTGTCTGTTTGGAAGATTTTTATTTCAAGGGCAGCTAAATATCCCTAATAATATAATTTTGCCTTGTATTGTTTCTATAGAAACTGTTCAATAATACAATGTTTAGTGGAATTCTGAATGAAGTACTAGTTCACAGCTGTGTTAACCAAATACTGCAGAATGATAACATAACATTATTACTGTTCATTCTTTGGCTCTAGGGATTTTCCATGAAACCAGAAAACCATCAGTAGCAGTCTTAAAACATGGAGCTTTCTAAACTTTAACTGAAAGTTGCTATTAAGCTAACTATTTCTTAAAAATGAAATAAAATAAAATAAAAACATGAAGACATATTCTTTTGATTATATTGTTTGATTTATGATTAGTGTTTTGGTGTCTTACACATTTAAAAAGATTTTGGCCCACTGTTTTTCCTGAAGAAGCACTGTATGCCATGTTTTTATATGCATATGCTATCTAAGAAGTTTAATTTGATATTTTTCATCTAAATTGGTTTTATAGTCTATCAGATCATCTGTTATGCACAGTTAAGACAAATCAGTAAGTTGAATATGTCTTGAAGAACTAATTTTTTATGAATTTTATGAAAGATTATTTAATAAGGTATCAGAGCAGAAGCATTATAGCACAGCTAAGAAAAATGTGATCCATGACAAATCTGATATGTCTGCATATGCCATTAAATTGCAGCAACAGTCATGCTAGGTTGACATCTTCAGCAATTTTCTATTTAATCCTCTCATCATTCATGACAATTATGTCTTTACATAAACACTGAATATAAAGTGACAAAAAAATAAAGCCAATGACGTTTCTGCACCTCATTTTATAGCAGCAGATGTGGTGGACTGAGGATGTTAAAATGAATCTCCAATACTAGCAAAATGAAGTATTCAAGGTAACTGCCAGGATGTTTGACCTAGAGCTCCACCTAGTGAAACTTCCATGAAGAAACAGCAAATGCAGGCAGCATTCATTTAAATTGCAGGCTTTAAAGTCAAACTTTATCGGGTTGCTGTCTCTGCTACAGGTAATTACATTTAGGAGCTCAAACTGTTATAAATTGCCAGTTTATTTGCGTTTAGAATTAATTTAATTTAATTAGCATAGAACATTCCCTCACTTCTTTCCCCAGATGATTTAGGAAGGTTAACTTTCTAGACCATGTTTAGAAAGTAACTATTTTGAAATTGCTAAATAATAGTTTAACCTTTTTTTAATATAAATTCTGTTTACCAAAAAAGAATATGTTCAATTATTTATCTTATTTACATCCTTAGCATTACTTATGGACATTTTAGGTGGATTTCACTTCCAGCCATGTAAAGGCCCTTCTCCCATCAGTATGAGATATGGATCTGAATCACAACACCATGTTTGATGAGTTATGAAGATGAATAAGACATGAACTTAGAGCTGAGGCTATATTCAATTAATGATGCTGGGTGGGGGGAATGTGTCAGAAGTTGTAGTGAATTTTAGTACCAGCACAATAAAAATATATTTGGAAAACAAGTGAGTAAGAACAACAAGCCATAGTAAGTGGAAGAGAGAAGAAAAGTGCTTGCTCTAGGTGACACCTCTACCCTTTTTTGGATAAGTTGCTATATGGAAAAGGAAAGGCAAATACTGCACAGCACTTACCATCCTGTGGAAGGCAACATTCTGCAGCAGTTAAGGAAAGTGYTTTATATTCATTCACAAGGAAAAATATTTGCTCGGACAAGCACACTAGGACAAGTAATAAAAGTACTGGGAGAATATTGTCTTCAAGATAGCCATATTATAATTTTAATAGCATGCCAGCATTTACAGATCATTTTTTCAACATGGGCAGCAGACTGTACGTTAAAACAAGAAGTTATTAAATAATGACGCTCATCATTAGCTCTTTTCTTTCTAGATCCAGATTTTACACACATACACAGAAAGATTAAGACTCTAAAATCAGTTTCCTGAAAGCAGGGAAATGGCAGACTTATGGTTGCCTGAGCAACTTTAATTCTGTCTTCCTGTGCACTGAAAAATTGGTCCTGTGAAAGGGGAGGGTTGGTGAAAATAATCTGTGAATATATAATTAAAAGCTTTAGCATTCTATTTCTCCATATGAGTAAAGTGCTAAAATTTATCAAGCTAACATGAAACCAGATTTTCCTGCTCTCTAGGACTTTGCAACTTAAAGAGTATGCAATTTTTTTTTTCTTTTGTGAGTGATTTCCTGTATTTGGGGGGGTTTTTTGCCTTATTTTCTTCAAAGCAATTATAAAATCCAGCACAATATAACTTTCAGTAATACCACTTTCCAAATTGTAATATCTGCAACAGAGATTGGTACTGCTTGAGAGCTACAGGATCGATTTATTAACTAGTAGCTAAAGAAGCTTGCTCCTCTCCTGGGGTTTGAGGACTAAGGGCGTTGAGTGTCAGGAACGAATGTGCGACTGGCACTTTCTCCCTCTCTTATTGAGAATTCCCAAATGCTCAGATAGGATATGATAGTAGGTGTTTCTGGTTTTTCTTCATATCTTTCTCAATGAATAAAAGAGATTGGGGGGGGGAACATATATTTGGGTTATTAACAATGTGCTTACAGCTAACAGCTTTGTGAAACTGGAAGACTGAATTGGAGGGACAAACATCTCAGTAAATCATCTATAAGATTTTCACCCAGTGCTGTGAGCCGTGGATTTTGCTTGCAAACTCTACATTTGCCAGGAATGTTATCTGTGGGGAGGGTAATAAATTGGAAAAAAAAAAATACAGTATGTCTCTCATAGGTACAAAAATGTATGTTAATGCATGTAGTATTGTTGACCAGCGAGTATGGAGTGGATTGTTATGCATGTGCATATATTTTTGTCCTTGTGCTTTCCTAAAGTTATCATTCATAGTTACTATAATCTCTAGTAGGAAATAATCTCCAGTTTTAAGGAAGGAGCACATTCAGTAAAATGGTGAAGTCACCAGCTGTAGCAGAGAATAGTTGCCTTTGAGCTATAACCTTGGAGGTCTGACATGCCCTGTCACTTGAAGCTAGGCTTTTATGCTTTTGAATACCGTTTGCAACTCGGAAGGTTTCCCTGAAGTGTCAGCTTGGTGGATGTGATTATGTTGCGTGTGTTGCAGCTGACCTATTTTTGTTGTGGGAGACTGATGCATTTAATTAATGTATCCTGAGGAGAGGCAAGCTGTTTCCTGGTGTGAGTGAGGTGAGGAGAGACCATAAATGATGGAAAATAGATTTAGAAATGACCTTAGAGGTCATCTAGTTAATCTCCTTCCTCACAGTGGAGTGTGTTGCTCCTAGTTCTCATTTAAGAAAGGAGCTCTGGCGTTACCAGTGCACAAGAATGGTAATTTTGCATAATATGCCTAAATCCTGCTCTGAAAAACACAGAGATTTCCACTATTATGACGCAGGTGGTTGTCTGTAAATATAGCATGAAACACATCGGCATGATCCTGACGTTTCTGGGGTTACCATTTCTGCGAAATGAGTAATGACCTTATAACCTAGGGGGGCTTCAGAGTTATGAACATGTTGTAAAATGGGGTAGGTTGGCCAATAACAATGAAAAATACCACATGGAAGGTGCTGTGGACCTGGCTTTTTAGTTGAAATTGCAAGAAATTGCAAGAAATTGCAATAGCCTTTTTTCTCTGGCCTCCCTGGGTCTGCTCCTTGAAATCTATAAGGCTGTGGTAAACTCAGGGGTAATGTTAGCTTTGCCCTCTGGAAGTGGGATACACCCACAGTGCCACTACATATTTTGGGTATGTATAACTGACAGAAAATTTGAGAAAAATAAACTGATTACTAGGTCTTATGAGTGGTCTCTCTATTTCAGTGCTTTTGGGTGAAGGTGCATTTTGTGATGACCCTGCAGACTGAGTCCCAGTGTTCACACCATCACACTTTGACTATGGGACAGGTGGGGACTAAGGTATTCCCTGAATTTCCTGGTTTGCTCCCATTTCCCAGGCCAGGCAACAGGCTAAAATTCAACCTAACATATGAATGTGTATTATATATGTTATATATTATATTATGTTTGCTTCCAAATCACAATATCATTCCAAAGTGAGGAGTGTGAGGTTTACACAAGGTAGACACAGACATTTTCTTTCTGTTGTTTACTCAATGTGCTATATCTGTAGTGAACATAAGCTATTGAGGGAAGTATACATATATTGTTTTTCACATTCTGACATTAGAAGTTCAAGATTTCCTGCATATAGTGATGACTGAGCTAATTTCAGCCCAGTTGTCATATGACTGTAGAAGCTACAGTCATTCTTCTGGTAATGGGATACCTACAACTTTAATCAGTCATGTTTCTACTGTAGATGTTGAGATTATTGTTCAGGTTACCAACCTGGTAAAACATGATTTTCTGGGTGTTTAGAAATTTTATTCTCATTTATTACCAAGCCACTTTCAAACAATGCAGTTTCTGCCTTTGTGACTAATTTCATCTCCCAATTTCTATTTTTTTTTCTTTTTCTGTTTTTATAATCATTTCCATAAAATGACTTGTGTTTTTAGGGTCTCTTTCCAGAAAACAAATAACATAGCTTTCTTATCCAGTATCTGAATCATTATATGTTTTTTTCTGTTAGATTCTCATGTATATATTGTGAAATAGACTTTGTGACTTCTTGTTGCCATTCAGACTGTGTTTCAGTGTAGCCACAGCATATGCTGATGTTATATTTCTCATTCATGAATCTGATGCCCAAGTTTGGACTGACTCTCAGTACTCCTTTGAGCAAGGTTTCTCTGCTTGAATTAACAGAGGAACTGGTGCTGTCTGAATAGGAAAATAACTGTGGAAAGATTGAGATGAGGGATGCCATAAAACAAAGACAGAATGGTGGTGATCACTTTATGTTGGTGCTACAAGTTTTTTTGTTTGTTTTGTTTTTCAGTTAGTTTTGTTTTGATTTCATTTCATTTTGCTCATTCCTATATAATCAGCATTTTGTCAAAAATAACACTTGCTTTTATAGACCTTTTCATCATGGATTTGCAGTTCCTTGTCAACTGCCACATGACTTCTGCGAGTGTTGTTTATCATCAGTACTTCAGGCAGGATATGAATTGCTGATTGTATGTGATCAGCAGTTGCCAAAGAAGGAAGCAGCATTGCTATATTCTGACTAAGATAATTTTTTCCCTAATAATCTGCTTGTTCTATTATCTTGTGCTTAGTTATTGCTTAGTGTAAACAAATAATATGCAACAATATATCCTTCCTTTCCTGATCTATCTACTCATTAAGGTTTTTTTGTTTTGGGGTTGTTTTTTTTGGTTAATAATTGCTATAGTGCTTGGCCTTTGGTTATCATTTATTCCAAATTAAATTCTCTGCTTGTGTTTCTGTTTTGAAGCCTCCTCTTGTTTTATGGAGCTTCAGATTGGGAGAATAAGAATTCTCTTTTGCTTCTGTGCTTTGTCACAATATGCTAAAGAAATACACTCACAATATTTTACGAAACATTTCTTTTTTGTTTTATATCATGGGTCCTTGCTGGAAACTGCTTAGAGAAGAATTTCATATCCTGTGATGATTAAAACATATGTGACATATCACAGCTTTATTCATCATACATTATAAAAGGGTGCAACACCTGGACTCCCGGCAGAAACAGACACAAGGCACACTAGGGTCGATACTGAGCGTTTATTACCTCTGCGTCTGAGCGGGGGTTCCCCAGCGATTTCCCGATCGAGGCAATGAAGGAGCGGGAGAGTCCCTGGCACCGCTGAGCGTCGGTCCATGGCGAGGAACGCCGGGGGGGCACTATACGTGGGTTTTGTGTACTACACACATGCRCAGTGGGCACATTGAGCTCATCGCTAATCTCSAGTCAAAGCCCAGGTGCACACCACACTGGCAYAGGCCCAGCTACATGGCTATGGGTCAACATGTCCTGTTGATGCTCCTTTTCCCACGGAACGGTCTGGCTAGCTTCCATCGCCTATCTCCTCAACATTCTTCYGCACTTTCCCATACAGCAGTCTTGATGGGAAAGCATGAATCTCAGTCAGCATATCCTGCAGAAAAACAAGCTGAACTCCTTGCTGCTGCAACTACTTTGCTTTCAGCATCCAAATGAGCTGGAGTGTCTTTATGCTATACCCTGCAGTGTAGCCTTAATGCAGAGACGTATATCTGGTGGCTGGAGAAAGTGTTGGGTACTTACTTTTCGTTCCTTCTGGAAACTCTACCTTAAGAAACGGATGTTTACCTCAGAGAGTCACAGCCCTAATGTATACAATAATTGTACAGAAAATATATTCCTTTTTTTAGTTTCTCTTTCGTTAAACCAACAAGCTGAGCTCCTTTACTCTTTTGTATTATAGTTTTCATTTTCCTTAACCAGCTTAGAGGACCTTTCTTGTTCTCTTCCATTTTCAATGGCTTTCACTAGTCACACACTGGGTACACTCCCAGCTGTACGGATCCTGAAGTCAACAGTGCTTCAAATACTCCACAGAGGTAGAGGAAAAACTACATGTCTGTGCTTTGGATTCAGAGAACATCTGACAAATGTAAGCTTTTAGGGTTAGGCTGAATAAATGTGAATATTCTGACATGGGTCTCTTTCATCAGAAAATTTCAAAGGAGGTCAGGTATCTAGTCTGAAATACCTACAAGCTTTCGTGAGACAGACCATTCCTAGTGATCCAGACACATTACTAATTGCCATTGAGTATTCTATATTTATTGCTTTTTCTGCCTGTCCTGATAACTCTTAAGAATGCAGCAAAGGAAAGGCATTCATACAGAATAAAATGATTCTTAGGAGAGCAATCAGAAATGTTCCTGATTCAACAAAATCCACTGTAAGAGCCAGTGTATTTACTGCCTACAGAGGAAACTTACCTATACTGAAGTTAGTCATGCCACAAATTGCAATGAGATGCATATAATTTCCCTTAAGAAACTAGCCTCATACTAGTTAATTCATCTCAGACACACTATTAAAATCACTAGATAATTCTAGCCTTAAAGATACTTGCTAATAAATATGCTGAGTATTGCTTTTAAGCTTTTCTGTATAAAGTGTTATCTCCTTTTACTTGTAGTCATGAGCATCTTGAATCACGTCATACAAAATTCCTAATACATCAGCAAAATCATACCTAGAGTAAGTTTTGGCTGGTCTTACGTGTTTCATGAACTTCCCAATGCTGATTCCAAAGGTATTCACAAGGAAAAAAAAGGTCTGAAATTTCTGCAACTTTATTCTGTTTAAATACGTTGGAAATAATATTCTGAAAACCTCCATGAATTCACATGCAGTACTTTTGTTTATGTCACTGTTATACTAAGTGTAAGATCCAAACATCAAACTGTTGTAAATGTATCTGCTGCAAGAAAATAATATTGGGAAAAAGAATTCATTATAGCTAGTATCAGGTAAGACACTCTTGCGATACTCAACAGACTGCTGTGTTATCTCTCACTTTCCTGGTTTTTGATCTTTGTAGGCTGCTGCTGTTTCCTTCCTTGGACTTTTGAACATATAGTGCAATTTGACACATGTTCTCTCTTATCTGTCAGAGAAACATCCTTTCATAGAATACATAATACCTGTAACTTGGAGGATGGGAGATACAGGTTTGAATTTGCTCAGTCAGAAATGAGAATTTAAATCAAGACTGCCACATTTGGGAAAAAGTAGAGCAAACTGACATGCTACAATGGCTAGACTGAATGTAATATCCCATCTAGCTTATTTAAAGCAAGCTTCGGTACTTTATTTCTGCAGTTTACATGTACTCATGGCTGCCTAATACAGGATTAATGTGGAATTTATTTTCAAGCAAACCTATCCAGCCAGCACCTAATCTCTACACATCTTAGTTTTTGCCTGAGTTCCGCAATTACTAAAAATCTGGTTTTAAACCTGCTGAGTAGCACTTCAATTTTGACAGCTTCTTGGCACCTATCTCCCAAATATGTCTGAGAATTATCTAGAAAAATGAAGCATTCCTCTGCCTAATTCCTCTGTACAACTTGATCTAATAGGTATGTTCAGAAAACAATTAGATATTCTGAGTCTACACAAATATAGCGGCAGCTGACATTACCTTAAAAAAAAAAAGAAAAAAAGGAAGTGGAAATATGGGTGTCACTTTTATTTATTTATTTTTTAATCTGTGCTCATTGAGTACAAATAGTTCAAATATCCAGGTATTCTCACTGGCTGAAATTGTATATTTAGCACAGTTAAGATCTCTAGTCATTCAACCAGCCACTGACCTGTTTTCTTGGCAGTCAGGAGTTGTAGACTCACAGGAAAAGGGGAATGGAAGGAGAAAAAAGACAAGCAAACAAAGGAAAACATCTACTCTCCCCAATTACTGTTACTTAATAAATTTGAAAAGCTACCAATCAGCTGAATATATTTACTTCTTTAATCAAATGTAGGAAAGAAATACATCTGTATTTTGAAGGKTTTTTTTAAAAAATATTGTTCCTTGCATTTAATTCAGATAGTCTGTCTTTTCGTTTTATGGAGACTGCAAAAGACTGCGAGTTGCCTCAGGGTTTTAATTTGAACTGTAAATCTCCTAGATTAGATGTATGATATGATTGTCACATAGTCAAATACAATCTCTATGTCTGCTCTTCCTCCATCCGCTGGTCTTTAGCTTTAAATTTTGACTGTTGAGACCCTCACAGTTATTTAGTACATCTCTGATTGATCATGGCTGGTGGCTCTATAACAGCAAAAAGGGGATGAAGCTAGGACTGTACATCCTGTTTTTTTTGTTTGTTTGTTTTGTTTTGTTTTGTTTTGTTTTGTTTTCCTGAGTTAGAGAAAACCAGTTTCCAGTGTATGGAATGTATGAATGTAGGAAGGTCCTGACACTCAGTCAGGACCAAACCCAGTTCTTATCCACTACAGATTATTATTCCCTAAATGCTTGAGTTGAATATGATTTGAAATTTGTCAGTTGAAAAAAGTTCTTTGTATCTGTGTTTGAACTCCCTTGCTCCTGATCCAAATTCATTTTATCTTGAAATGCTACCAAGGCACAGAATCTGAATAGTGAATACTGGGTTGCTGCCTCCAGTGTGGGCCAACAGGTTACACCAAAATTTCAAGATATTTTAGAACATATTATATAAGGCCATAGCAACAATATTAGGAGAGAGAAGATGTTCTTAGTGTGTCCTGTCCAACAGGGGTAAGTTCTCACTCACATTGTTTCTTTATTCATATTAAAATAGTTTCTCTTAAAAACTCAAGTTATCTAAAGACTAGAAAAAACAAAACAAAACAAAAACTTGCACCACCACCATTGTTTCTCACAGGAGTTTTATTTTTGTACTTTGAAAAGATTATTGAGACATGTTACTATCTATGAGAATGCCATAACACAATGACTTGCTAAAATATGCTGCTCTAGCTTTAGGATGAAAGCCATGACTTTGGTCTGAATATTAGTTTTAAGCTTGAAATAAGCTACATTCTGTGAGGGTTTTGTACTGTGCCAAGGAAATAGCTTTGAAGTCCTGGGGCTTTAGGAAGTGGATGGCTTCTTTGCATAATTAAACATTTGCAGTAAAGGATCACAAGAAATGTTGTGATAGACTTCTGAAAATCCCACAGGGAGACTACAAAGGCTTAAAATTGTTTCTGCAGATTAGAACACACACAGCTGAAAAAGTCACCTTCACCCAAAGAGATCTTCTAGTCCAATAAAACTTCTTCAATAAAGATGCAATGGAACCAAAAAGTTTGTGTAGATTATTATGCATAATATATTTTTCTAGAGAAAATAAGCCCTCTTTCTTCAATATCTCTTGTGTTTATGTTTGCTAAACATATAAACAGACAGAAAGAGAGACTTTCTGTGGGGATTAAATTACTAAGTAATATTGTCTATATTAATGGTCCATCAAACACTAATGATACTTGGAGAAGAGGCAACTGACAAGGAGATTTCACAAATGTTTCAATTTTAAAAAGACTGCTATGAAGGGAAAATGAACAAATTAAAAATTATTCCCTGCACCTTCCACTTGTTGGCTAGCCAGCAAGTGATGCACTTGATTTCTGGTAAGGAAAAGATGTCAGGAATAACTTTAAATGTAGTAAAACAAGGGAGATTTTTGAGACAGGCAAGCAAGGGAGGAGAGATGCTCAGCAATACTGCTATTGTTATCTAAGCTAGTCTGTTTTGAAACTAACTAGAGTATATGCATATATGTATACAGTCTGGGTTTTTAATGAGAATTAAGAAGGCATATCTCAAAGGAAGATATTAGAAAGCATTATTTATGATTTTTGTGCTTTATCTTGAAAAAGTCAATATAACACTAATCATGAACTCCTAATGTACTTTTCCAAATTGTCTTATTTTTGTCAATAAACTTGTTCTAAAATATCATAGAGTAGATGAGTTTGGAAGGGGTCTCTGGTGGCCCCTATCCAGGGCAATATGTCTGTGTTTTTCTCTGCTAACATTAGCCATAACACATAGTTAAATGCATACTCCCTTAATTACCACAAAGGAGTAAAACTTAAGTTGGTACATATTTTGTGACATATTTTGGTGTATATTTTGTTGACATTTTTGCATTATTTGTAAACTAGGTCTATAATAAAATGAAAGCATTGTTTATGTTCTATGACTTGGTGTAATGTCCTGTACTGCATACATGTTCTCTGTTCTCCTTAATGGTTATTCACAAATGTGTTGGAAATTGAAATGTAAATAACCAGTTTATTTTAACTAAAATTGATCAAAGTCTTTTGCTAATGTAAAACGCTTAATTTGTTTTAGCACTGAATAATTATTTGGAAAAAAAAATGGAAACTCAAGAAAGGCAGAAGGTTAGTACTTCATATACTGAGATATGTAAAAGGATAAGTTTATTATCTGTGTTTTTCTTCCCCAAGTAGAGAAAAATAGAATATAGTATCTTGCAGACCTGATTATACATCTCTGATGTATCTTTACTTAAAGTCTGTGGATCAGTACCCACTACACCTTCAGTGTTCCTTGACGTCTACAGCAAAATTATGTCTTAAAAATTTCACTTATGTCTTCTTCATTAACCATAAAACAAGCTTTAAAAATCTTCCACTTTAAAATTTTTTTTTAATTATAAACAGTTTCAGTTGAGTTAAATAAGCATTTGCTTGTTTCTTGAAGAGAATCAACATTTTAAAATTTTCATACAGGGTTAATAATGGACAATAAAGCACATAGTTCTGTTCTTAAACAATTTACACTAACACAGCAAATTTCAACACTCTCCTGCAAACCCATTAAATCTTAGGATACAATGAATGAAGAAGTGTATGTTAATACTTATTTTTAGTAGCTTTCAGAGGTAACAGTGAACCTTTTGCAGGAAGGATCCCAAGCATGACCTAATGCAGATTTCATTTCAGTCATTTAACCTGTACATTGTGAAATACAAATAGAAACTTTTCTGGGTTTTCCCTGAGTTGGAATTCAGTTACTGATGATATAAGCCTATGTGTTAAAACATTTGATATGTATATACTGAAGGACTTAAAACATGTTTACAGGACCTTATTCCGATAGCACACATTTTTCAGAAAAATTRTAGTGCTGGAATTCCAGCAAAAGGCTCTCGCTGTTATTGCAGAGGAGGACATAATGAATACTAGTTATGTATTATTTATTATGACTTATTTATTCTGTGCCTTTCAACTGATAAGTTTGTCATAAAGGGATGAAATTGCTATTTTTAACTACTTTGAATAATATTTCCCAGCCTTCACAGTCTTCAATAACTTTGTGAATTTCCTTCTTCTACTTCAAGTAGATTCATTCTGTGCGTTATCCCTTTTGTTTCTACTCTCCTTTCCCACATTAAATGTCTTCTTTTTTTTCTGTCAGCATCTTAATTTTTTGTGTTTGTATTCAATTAACTTTAACATGATTTTCCACTGCAGTATTTCCAAAACTTCACGCATGTATTATTAATGCTATCTCATCAATGCTTTTGAGATGTCTCTCTATTTTTAAGAGTAAACAACAGTTAGTTAAATTGTGATGGAAGGATCAGTTAGAAGACAGAACTGAAAAGCTGATATCTTCTGCTTCAGAGAGAATAAATGACTGCAAGAGAAGCAGATGCAGATTTATAGGCAAAAATAGAAGTGCTTGCTTTAGCTTGTCACTTTAAGCAGTATCTGGTCAGAATATTTGTGAAGGATTTTTGGATGCCAGTGGCAATTTGGTCTACTCAGATTACCTTAGCACATCTTCCTGAAATCCAGATGTTCTGAAATAAATGGTCATTACACTTGGTAAGAGCTACTGAAGAGGCAGTCCAAGGTATCCAGAGCACACCAGACTTACTGTGGATGTTCTCGTATCTAAGTACTGTGTCTGCAGCAGGTCTGATTTGTGCTTTAAGTATCAGCTGCACTGGTTTTGCCTACACTGCTGTGCAAAAGAGAGGCAGCAAGCACTCCCTTGGCCAACAGCCGCACACTATTTTTGTCTTCTGTTTGCTTAGGGGAAGCTCCATTTTTAACAGATTTGTCTTGGAGAAAGCTAGCAAGAGCAGTCCAAACCAAATGAGAGAATGAGCTTACAGTTAAGCAGTGTGAATGATCAGGGGACCATTGCTTAATTCGTTCCCTCAACCTCTTTTATTTAGCAGTATAAACATATCATGTGTTCTGCATGGGCACATGCACCTATGTTTGTGCACCTGAGACTGTCTAGTTAGAGGAATATGAAATTCTTTTGTTATGAACACCTGTTTTATTGTTTGGTGTGATCAGAGATCTGATAGCAAAGATCATTTCTCCCTCCCTTTTGGACTAAGGCTTCCTCCATATCTGGTACTACACTGACTTTGAAGTGTTCCTGTACAGTGATTAGTAACCAACCAGCCAGAAGAACATGAACAAAGCCTTTCTTTAAACACTACAGGATTGTAGTTCTTATCTCAAAAGTTTGGATTTGATTGTGGCTAATGATTTGTATCAGATAAAGTCTTAAAAATGATGTATATAGAGATTTTGATTCCTTTAGTTTTGAGATATGCAGGACAAACTTTCCTTAATAAGGGAATTTGAGTTATGCATATAATACCTTTTTTCTTCTGCTCTATATAGACAAAGTATTAAATTTACCTAAAGTATTAAATTTACTTACTGCTGCTTCTGGCACAAATACAGAGGCTTATATTGATTACCTGAGTTTGGTCCTTCATGATAAACTTGGTTTAAAGGAGAGATATATAAATTGTTCATCCTTTTCCTACGGATGAATTAGAAACATAGAGCTGATCAAGTTTTGTAAGCATGTAAAGATAGTATAGGTATCATCCCTGCTCAGAGACTATGTTACTGTTTGAATATTCTTCTGTATAGAATTTTAAAAAGCATCTTTCTGAGAAGAAAAAGAAAAAAAGCTTCCTTGCATACTTAAATTCATAGTTTGCTTGTTATCTCCTTTTGTTGATTACAGGGCGTAGTTACAAGTAAATTAGTGAAGATATCTTCATGACTACAGTGCAAGAAGTCTCATAATCATCAATATATTTATTTGGAAGATGTGTGAAAGGTTCTGGTTAATCCTTTTCTGCTGGTCCTTCCCCAGTTTGCTGAGTACACCAATGTTTTTAAGTTTCTGGAATCAGAATAATTAAAAAAAAAAAAAAAAAGAGTACAGACCTCTTCCTACTACCATTACAGTATCCTCTTTTGAAAGTTGGAAAGCAGAGACTAAGAATCTCATCCTTAGCCTTTTCCAAAAAAATTCAGTTCATATGTAAACTTACTGCTTTGTGGCATTTCAGGAGGCATATGATATAAAATCATAAATGTGTATACAGTTACAAAAAGCCTTTGGACAGTCTAAATACATTATCACTTTTACAAGTGATAACAGACCTCCAGAGAAGGGGGGTTGGGGAGTGGTGGGAGAACTTTCCCAAAACAGTGCCGTTTATCCTGGCTCAGTATTCCCTTAGAAAATTCTGGGGGTCCACATGCTATCTTGCCATACTCTAAGTCATGCAATGTGCACATAATTTCCTGTAGATGCAGGGCAAGATCTCTTCCACCACCATTGCCTGCTCTGGTAAATTCCCTGAAGCAAAGGGAGAATCAAGGACAAATTGATAGCATTCAAAATCTCATTTCTGCTCTGTCCTCGACCCAGGGCAAAGTAATGCCTTTATATTGGAAGTATACCCTTGCACAACAAATTCATGTAATTCAGGAATTCAGGAATTCATAATGAAACATGACAAGAGAACCTTTAAAAAAAAAAAGATAGGTCTATGTCCACAGCCATTCTGTGCCAGCGCAGGGAACCAAGATAAGATTATTTGTTACAGTCTGTGTTTTTTTCTGGATTAAATGTAAAAATTAGAGTCTCAGAAAACTGAAGTTGTTTCAATGAAGAGATTAAAAATTGTAGAGGGGTTTAGAACAGAGATAAATCTTAGTTAATATGTGCTATAATGTTCCATATATCTTACTAAGTGTCTATTATACTAAACTGAAGCAGTTTTAGAAATCTCCAAATCAATAAATGACAAAATAAAAATAGCTGTAAGTGCAGTAATGGAAGCATTGCTAGCAGATATGAAATTGCATTAAAAACAAGCAAAAAGTATGATAGTAAGTTCTGAACAAAATAAAAAGAAGTTTTAGGCCTTAGCAAATAGAGAGGATAGAATATTGGAAGTTTTACTGTTGAATACAATCAATGATGGAAAGAAAAACTAATATGTATCCCTGTTTCTTCCTTTTATTCTATGAATTATTAAAATCATTCTTGATTTGCATTTTACAGTTAGGTATCAGCAGTAAGTAGTTGTCCATGGGGAAAACAAATAAAAAAAACCCTTTTATCCTCAGGAGAACATGGTTTTGTGTGTGTGTGAAAAAACTCTGTTTTACCATCAGTAAAGTGAACCAACAATCCTGAACTTTTTTATTTTTTCATGGCAGATCAACCAATCCTTTTGAAGTAATGTTGCAGATCAGTTTGAACATATTGCTTGTAGTAATACAAGCCATTTACCAATGGATATGTGTTGTACTCTTCTTTAAAATGTGATTAGTTAATGAAAAAATACTTCAGAGAAATTAATTTATGGATCTTCATTTATTACTGCTTTCCCCACCACCATGCTGTTCTATTATTTTGCTATAGTACAGACTTCTAAGTATGCTAAAGAATTTTCATCCTATCATATGAATATTCTTGGTACTATTGTACAAAGTTTTTACCATTTATTTACTATTATCAGATTTTAAGAAGTTTGGGGTATTGATGTTGTGTTTTATTTAATGCCATACCCTATCTGCAAGATACCATGCTATATAACAAAATCCATAGGGAAAAAAAATGTATATAAAACAAATACTTCTATGGTATGAGTAAATCCTCTCAAGACTGGCCAGCATTGAGAAAATTTATGTGCACAAACATGATAAAAAGTTCTTATATTCACACTGGAAAACCTAATGCCCATATTTCTGTTCCATATGTTCCAGACTCATTATTTTATAATCCATCATTCATAACAGCCTGCATGAAATATAGGCTTCAAAGTTCATCCCAGGGCAACAGGAAGCTTCTATGATCAATTTTTTTTTTAATTTTATTTTTTTCATTTTCTAATAGCTATGGCTAGTCCTTGGATAAATGTGCATCAATTACAAAACAGCACAGCAGCAAATCTAATCAAACTGACATGAAAACTCTCCAAGTAAAAATAAAAATCTCAAGGAACCTTCTAGACAAGTGAATGGATGCATTTGTTATAATGGTTTCTTTTATATGATTGAGAAAAGCCATTTGCCATGGGTTCACTCACATCATACATTCCAGTTAAAATTCCACAGCTGAATTTTAAGGGCTGCTAGCAAGAAAGGTAATATTTTCTTTAAAGTATCCTTATTGCTTAAGATATTTTAACGGACTGACTTTATTTACATAAGAGCCTAAGTTTAACTGTATGAAGGCTCCCACAAATACATATAGCAAAAATTTGAAAATTGTGCATTTGGTTTCCTGCATTTATTTCTGTATATATTTATTATTTAGGTAGCTAAATAGTTTTAAAATTTGACACCTGGAATGCTCTATCCAACTGCCTTTCAAAGAAACCTAATTACCTAATAGCAAGATCTGTGAAAAACTTAGGATCCTTCAAGTCAGGCTGTACATCCTCGAGTCTTACATCATACCATGTGTGGGAAGATTGAATGGGAGACAGCACAAAGATTAACTTCGGTCTCAGCAAGCTAACCTCCTTCTTTAAGCGAAAAGCCTCCTTCTTGGAACATTTATATCAGGTAATTTGGCATCTTGACCAAACCACCTTTAGAGAGGTGTCTCCTTATAACCCCCCTATAAAGGGGTTAGTGTCCAAAGGTTCCCTTATGAACAGTCGCTCTTAACATCCTCCCTTTGTCTGTCTTTTCCCTACACGCAGACCCACGCCCTCCTCTTTAGCAGCTCCATAATAATGATCTAAAATATGTTGCTATATGAGCAGCTTTTTTTTTGACAAGTGGAAATGTTCCAAAAAAATTTTTCTTGAAGACACTTTCCCTTTCTATAACTCTATAAGTTAGGTGAGAGGTTTTAAGCAGAGGAGTGCTTGCCGCTGGATTAAAACTGAAATTAGCTGAGAAGTGTCAAGATGCTCAAGCTGGAGCAAACCTGAACAGGGTCAAAGGTGGAGTTCCCCCAGCAGTTCCCCCCCACAGTTCAAAAGGGAAATATGAAGGAAATCAGTATTTCCAGAAGTAGCTGGCAGCTTCCAAAGGGATTTTGTTTGTTGATTTATAATTGCAACATTAGTATGCACAATTGTTCTGGCAATGATGTTCTAATTGTCTGTGCTCAGTTTCACCATTCCCATTATAAGACAGTAATATTTGCAAACTGTTTTTTTTTTAACTCTAAATTTATTATAAATCAATGTCCCTAAATGACTTTTGGGAAACTATTATTTATCTGCTAGATGTACAGTATCAGACCAGACACAATTAGTTTTTAAACTAAAACTGAAATCAGGTTCAGTGCCCCAGGGCAATAAATCTTGTAGGAATTTCTGACTGTTTGCTACTGCAGTGTAACCATCAGAATCAAGTAAGGATCAGCATACACAATCTTCAAAGGACTAGAAGAAAAGGAAATTAATATCTGGATTAATATCTTCTGATCTGGCTTTTTTTTTTTTAATTTTAAGCAGGAACTCAGAGACTCTGTGGAATGAGTACATTGAAAAATATTAGAAAAAGCTATGAAGATACTCAAGTTGAATTGTTAATTGTATGAACAAATAAGGAGGAATAAGTGGGTTTGAAAGAAATATGTGCAACCTGAAGATATGCCTTCTGTTTGAATATTCCTTAAAATCTTTAATTTTATCAGATTATGTAATCCAAACTTTTATAGGAGAATGCTGGTACAAGAGAAAAACTATTCCAAATGAAAAGGGAAAAAAGGGTAACTGAGGTCAATTAAAAATTTTGACAATGATGTACACAGGGCCAACATTTCACTCTGAATTGTAGGCCACAACAGACCAGCAGAATTAATTATCTTGAATTTCTGTAAAACAAAACTCATTAAGTGTTGGCTAGTTTTTCACCTACCAGGGAGATTTTAATGTAATTTTTCTTAATGCAACCCAACTAATTGATGGAAAGCTCTGAAGGTATCAAGTACCAGCCAAGAATTTCTGTCCTACTAAGGATTTTAAGGATTTTTTTTCACTACAGCTTTAGAGTACCTTCAGTCGACATTTCTGTGACTGAATGGGATCAGAAATCTTAGTAATGTGATATGACAGAGGTGCAAAAAGGCAAGAAAGAACTTGAAGGATACAGGAGGGCAACAGACTGAAAAAAAGTTCATGCTTCCCTACATCGATGTTGAACCTCAGTTGTCATTCCGATTATAGCCCATTATATCAGTATGTCTATAGTTAATGAAGTAGCAGCACTCAATCTCTCAATCCGTTAATATCATTCCAGTTCACAGCGATAATGATACCATCAGCTACAAACACTAAGCATCAGTGTAGCTAGGTTACCTGGCAGGTAGGACCATGATATCTTCTACAATGCCTTGTTTATGAAGAAAGAAACTCTTGCTGTGAATATAAAAGTTCAACACTCTTTAAATAAATTCTTATTCTCTTTGCAACAGTCATAAAAAAATTGTTGTTGATGCCAATATTTTATCTACAACCCCCCCCCACAGTTTATTGCTAAAAAAAATCTGTGAATTTGAGCAGCTCAGTCACACAGGAAAACAATAGCCATGTATAGAAACAAGCCATATTAATCATTTGACAGAGATTGGAGCTCTGTGTATTCTTATATTCTTCAGAATTTGCCTTAAAAATTCTACCTACTTGTAGAAGGATGTTGTAAAGTCCAAACTCCACTTGAGGAAAAGTCTTTATTAAATAGGACTATGTCAGCCGATTCATAAACATGTTTCTTCACTGACAGAGCCTGAATTGTAGTATCTTTTTGCTATTTTTATATGGTATCCAGCAGAATGGGTTTCCGACCCATGGATGCTTTCTAAACATGTGAGTATAGTAAAAGTAATGTAGATAAGAAATATTGGCACTTGTAACAATAGAAATTTCATCAGCTGGTTAATTATATCCTATATTATAATAATAGCCTATATTTTAAATTTCTCTCTTCCAGTAAAGCTCTACTTGTTTTATTCCGACAGTTCTACATAGTTGGATACATTTACTCCTACATAAAATGTCTACATATTTTGCTCTGTTTTAAACATTACAGTAAAACATACTAAATTAAATAAATGAGTCTTTCTCGATGTGATAAATTATCTATTATTACAATTGTCTTAATACATATTCTTGTATTATTTTTAACTTGGTCTTCCTATAAGTATAATACAGTTTATATACTGTTTAATGCATCTTACTGGAAGAAGTTCTGCTGATCAGTGAATATTTGCTGCCATCTGCAGAAAAAATATGAGAAATGTTTCCCTAGAAACAAAAAGTTGGAGAACATTTTTTCCTAAGAAAATTTGCTTATTATGACTGAATAAGTCTTAGCTAAAGTGTTAGCCAATCAAATTGCCTAGAGGAAGTATGAGTTAGAATAAATTGTTGGGAAATCAGAAAAGCCTTAAATATGTATATGGCTTTTTTGTTGAAAGTAAAAAATATATATTGAATAGATTCTTATTGCTGTTTATTTGATTGTTTTTAATAATGTTTAAATGGTTAGAGGTTTCTGTTAGAAAAACTTGTACACTCTGAAGCATGAACTTTACTTTTGCTGGACCAAAAGTCTTACACTCCACCTAGCAAATTTTAGCAATATAGCTTGCTCATAGTCTCCCATTGCAAAATATCAGTCTCACGATCATTGTATTTTTTCATGGGAAAGGACTATTGATTTTTTTTTTCCATCTTCAGCTCTCAACTTCAGATTTTGTGAGTTTGCTCATATCCCATTTCTGAATCATCAAGAAGTGATTCACTGTCTTGTTTCTTATCCCAAATCCTTTTTGATAAGAAATTGTCTCATACATAGTATATGTACATTTTTTCCACTTGTACAAAATCAGAAGGAATTGAATAGGAATTTACAGACACTATTGCAACAAAATGATATAATTTCATAAAGAATGGGTCATAGGGAAAGGACTGTTATGGAACAACACTGAGCACAGGATCTATAGACAGATGTTATGGAGCGAAGATTGACTAACATGTAAAAGTAGTTCCAATCAAATTTGTTTGCATAATTATACAAAACATACTCTTACATGTTTTCCTTGGTTGTTCTGAAAATCTCAGAACTTTGCAGTAGTATCTCATTGTAGGCTATCCCAGTATGGATAGGGTTAAAGAAAAAAAACAGTTTGGGTCCCTTTTTTTGCAAATGACTATCAAGTTATTCGATTTTGTCAAAAAGTGAGTATACAATGAAAACGTATTTCAGAGAAACTTTTCTTCTATTTATTCATTGTCATCTTTACAGAATTTGATAGATTTTTTCATATTTCTTTCAATATAATTTTATATAATATGCAGTCCACTTTCAGTAATAACGAATCATTATTTGTGAAGACAAGTTTTTAGGTCATATTGATCAAAATTCTCCATTTTATACAGATTCTACTCTGTACTTGTCACAGTAATAAAATAAGTGTTTTCTAGCAATACAATAAATCATGTAGGTGATATATCTCATACATGATACATTATTCATTTTTTTTCTTTTCTTTTTCAATGAGGGGACCAGATGTAGAGTAGAGGGTTTTTTTAAGGCAAGGAAGGGTATGTTTTTTCTTCAGTATGCAGGGTTTTATGTGTCAAAACAACAACAACAAAAATTTCTACTAATTAGAATGAAAGGATATGCCCTCAGTTAAACATATTTTTCCTCTAAAAACCTACTAGTTGCCCAGCAGTAGCTCTCAGTAGCCACCGAAGGCCCCTGTGAGGGCCGTGGGAGCACGGACACCCCCCACCCTGGGGTTCAGCCTTGGAACCCCAAGGCCAGCACGGGATTTGGGATGACTGGGCAACCTGGGATTGGGCTGCTGGGAAGGAGCAGAGTGAGAAAGGGCTGGGAGAAGCCTGATTTGGGCTTTGCCTCTTCTCCTGGGAGCTGTGTTTAAGCTCCAGCACTCCCAGAGGGTCTTTGCCTGAGCTGCTCCTGGCCACCGGCCTTGCTGACCCCACCTTGCCTTGCTGACTCAGACTCTTTATAATACCTTACCATTTCATTTGGTAGAACAATATAAGGATATTTTTTACAAAGTTTATGGCAGAAAATCCAGGTTACGAAAATTCTATTCAAAATGTAAGATCTTTTTTTTTACATTAGATGCAACTTTTCTTAATTTTTACATTTCTGAACTACACCCTTCTGTACTATACTCACTTTTGTATCAGTATATATGCTGAAATGAATCTCAGCAACAGGCATACCTCAATGAGTTTCTTACTTGTGTCTCTGTGGTCACTCAGGATTTTACTAACAAGGAAGTGGGAGTGACAAAAAGTCACTATGATGCATTATACGCTTTACAAAGAAATACAAATGGAAGTTCATCATATTTGTTGTCAAAATACACACAGATTGAACGTGTATAGCAGTCACCTGTCCAAGATGAAGTGTTTTAGTGTTTCAAAAATGTCAAACTTAGTTGTACAGGAGTGGAACAGAGGGATATAAGACTTAACAAATCTCATTATGCTTTATTGATAAGAATTTTCCTTTTATTTCATGAACCCTTTTTGTGATGAAATATTAGAGTATCCTGAGATAATTGTCTAATCCTAAAACTTCCTTGATTAACTCCTTCTTTTTTTTTTTGTCAGTAATAAAATCTTAGTAATCAGTTAGAAGAATATGTATTAGGGATATTTTATACTGTTGGATTGAATAGTAGGAATGAATTGCTAAGAGAGGGTCCTTTTTCAAAAAAACAGGTCTTCTTTTTTAGTATAATTTTGGGGCAACTCTTCTCTCTGTTAAGCTGATATAAATAAATAATAGTTCTTCTAAAGTCAGTAAAATTATTCTGCATAAAGCTGGTGTGCAGTTAAGAGTATCAGGTCATGTCTTCAAGTGGATTGCATATCTAAATCATTACAGTCCATTTACTTTGAAAAGTCCTCTGGCCACAGTGTACTATTTGGAACTAGAGTTGAGAATATACAAAGGAGACTGATACCTCTTTATTTAATCCTTCGCCCCTCTCCTCACCCTCCACCCCCCAAAAAAAGAGTTTGCCAAACTGTGGCTATTGCATAAACAGATGATTGATTTGACATGCTGCACTTCTGTTCAGCACAGTTTAATTATTCAATTGGGTGTTGATCTCTCTGAAGCATGAGATGCTAATTATTATGCCAAGATTTGTATTTAAAGCTGAAATTCTGTTTGGGTGTGTGACTTATTTCTTTCAGTTAATTCAGCTGCAGTGTATGCCTTGCTTTCTGTCATCTGCATTACAATAACAGTGACTTCCTAGCATGTGCTGGCACATAGCCAGAAAGACAGAGTAACCCCAGTGTCTCTGTGTGCTTTCACTGCCACTTCAATGGACTATTGCTGTCAGCAGTAAAAGTACAATAAATTGAAGCTCTTTCTTCTGTAGAAATCCTATGATAGAATTAAGGAGTACTTTAATATTTTACAAGAGACCGAGACCATCTGCTAGGATCCAGCTGGATGGCTCTTGGTCTAATAGAGTGGAAATGCATCTTGTGACTCTCTATTCGGGCGGTTTCTTCAGCTGTCTTTCCCGTTGTTAATCTTTCAGCAATCACACTCTGTGTCACTGAGCGGTCAGAGCAATTTCCGCTTACAGGTCAAAGCATTGGGGTTATGCTTTTAATTTATTTAATTAATTACCAGCTTGTTCAGTTAAAGCAAAGTCCTTTTAAGCCTTACGCAGGGGGAAGAAAAGAAGAGGAAGACTGGAATGGGGAACATATTTCTATTTAAAAAAGATAAATTTAGGACTCAGATGCTATACAGTTAAGTAGAGAGCAAAAGAAAGGTTAGGAGACATTCAAAGTTAATCTTCACAGGATATTTCCTGATACTGTGTATTTTGTCATGGCCAATTCACAAGCTGTCTAGTCACCCAGCTGTAAAAGAGGTATTTTGCAATACCCATCAATCTCAGACATAAGCTTCATATGCTTTACCACCACCACCACCACCACCACACACCCTGTTTTTGTTTTACACTGTAGAATTTCTGGCTCTGGAGAACTGACAAAATAGTATGGAATATCTGTCTACTATCAGGTAAATGGGCTTCCAATCCTCCCAGATTTTTAATTATCTTATAATTTGATCCACAGAATGACTGAATGAAACTCCACTTTGGACTGACTTTCTTTATATATTTGATTGTTTATTATCTCTTCCAGCTTTATATCCAGTCTAAATGCTGAGAATTGATAAAGAATACATATTTTTGGCTTTTCCTTTTGTCTGAAGTTGATTCAAAGTATCTTGCACTACTCTGAGTAGTATTGTATCAGCCAGTAAGGTACATGGTAGTCCAGTAAAGTGGATGGGCAACAGTATATTTGTCATACTCACAAGCACAGCCACTCAGAAGGAAGTCAGATTTGGTCAGAAAACTACTTAACTGCATTATGGCAGAGCTGAGACCAAGTGATTAAATTCAGATTAGGTAAAGGTCTGTAGCAAGATAACGTAGCTACATAACTCCTGGACCCAAACTGACTGACTTTCAAGCTTTCCTGAGAAAGACAAATACATGACTATCCACACTACTGCCTGTGGATGGAACTGTCCCTTATTTGTCTTCACCTCAGAGCTATTGTCTCTGAAAGCCCTGGTATGCTGGCTTTATCGTTTGCCTTCTGTTTTATGTCCTCTTCTAGCAATAAATAAATAAATAAATAAAAATAAAAAATCTATTTTATATAGAATATGATAGACTTCAGAGGAATATCTATAAAGATGAAGTTAAGATGTCCTTTTCTCGCACTGAAACATAGGAGATTAGCATGCCTGGGCTAGTTCAACTTCGTTTCTTGGGAAGTATTGTGTCAAAGGCTAAAACCCATTATAAAGATGTATGGGGGTGTGTATGGTGGCCTGAGATGTGTCAAAAGAGTATTTAGCCCTTCTGGGCTAAATGCTTACTATCTCATTTCCTAGCAATTGCAGGAGAATGACTCTTTCATCAGTCTGTGTTCCTGCATTCACTCATCCTGTGATCAGCGGGAGCTGTGAAGACTGAGATCTTAATCTCAGTGAGTACCCTTTGCAATTGTATATGCAATGTGCGTATGCTTATCCATATTCCAAGAAATGGACTAAATGTACTTTTAAGAAATCTGTAATTTCCAGAAATAGGTTGTGCTCCATATGAATTCTGTAAGAGGCTTCTCATAACTCTCTGCCCTTGATCACAACGATATTAGGTCATAAAGGTAGAAATGCATTAAATGGATGAAATCCAGTTTCACTTATTTCTGTTAATTTCTTTTCTCACCTTATGGTCTACTCAGAGGAAAGAGTCTAAGACAAGGAGTTAATAGCTTAGTTGCCAAACCCTATGTTGGCTAGACCAAACAGTATTTTCTTTTTCTTTTTCTTTTTTCTTTTTTTCTTTTTTTTTCTTTTTCTTTTTCTTTTTCAATATGGCCACTGAATACATTTGCAAGCTTATTTTCGTAATATGTCAAATAATGAAAAAGCAGATAAACATTTAAGAAAGGGCTGCATACGTACTGTGCCTATAATGTTTCTGTGACATACTCTGGGATTAATCCTTGCTTCTTGGGCAAGCAGGTGCAAAAGTAATTTGTGTACACCCTGCTCATGGCTCACTTGGTTCAGAGTGGTATAGCTACATCCATCCTGCAGACAACTTGGGGGAATCCCTGGCTCAGCCGCTTTCCACATGCATTTGTTCTCTTCCATGACATATCACCACAAAAAGAGATGGCATAGACTTCAGTGTAGATCTTTTTAAATTTTGAATGAAACTACTCAAACTGTACTTAGCTCTCTTAGCATGACTTCTCTACTTCATGTCTAAGGAACCAGGAAGACCCTTGCAGCTGTGAATTCCTGCTCCCTGTTCCCCCACACATACCTCCCCAAATTGGGGATCTTGCACTACAAAATGCACTGTCTCAGAAGCTTCTAAACTCATATAGCCCCTATATGGGCCTGAGATATTCTAACTTTTTTTTTTTAAGTCCTTAGACGTTGCAGCTTCCCATATTTATGATTTGTAACACGATATAAAGTGTGTGTGTTTCCTGCAGTAGGTTGTGGCATGGAAGCTTAACTCTTGCTTGGGCAATGCTGTGGGGGCTGGATGTTGCAGAAATTGAGATTTGCACAGGCTCATCCATACTGCCTAGGGGAGTGATTCCTGGACCAAAATATTAATGATTTTTGCCTAGAGAGAACTGTAGTTCTTCACTCCAGGGAAAAAAAATGAAATCATAGAGTGGAAACAGGATGAATGAAAGAAACAGAAATTGATCCAGATGAATAGTGTAGTTATAGCTATTAACACTATGTCTAAGTAAAAAAAATGCCTTAACTGAGTCACTCTTTTTCTCAGAAAAGATCTAAACACATTATTTTTCCATTACTCATGATATTCTTGTACTCTCGCACATAACCATGTGCAAGGAGTTCAGAAAAGAGTTAGCTTTCAACTAACTTGATAGAACCAATCTTATGAAAACTTTAGCTAAGATTTTTTTTTTTATTTTAAATTTAATAAAAATAAACTGTACTTCAGGTAACTTTTCTCACCGATATTTCCTGAAACTTTCTGATGATTGATTACTTCTTAGCATTTATTAGTATCTCGTTCATATTTGGAGGAAAATAAGAAATTGTAAGCCAACTATTTTTTTTAAAAAGAGAGTTTAAAATGGACAAAATTAAGGTACTACACAGTGTTATACATAAGGCGTTATATCTCATTATATCATGAGACATCGTTATTTCAGCTGGCACAGAGATATAGGCTGTTCATCTTTTTTTTTTTTTTTTGTCCTTGAACATGAACATTCTAAGAAAATGCCCGAAGTGATCGATGTAGCACACACTTATTGATCCAGCTGCAGTGGTGTAATTCTATTCAATTTGATACTGGTTGAAGAGCCGGTCTACTAATTTTAGTTAAAATAGACGGACTGTGTTATGACAATTAAAATCAGAATTAAACTCGTAAATGTCCAGAGTTTCATAATCGCAACATGAAATTCAGTAAATCTGTGCCTTTTTTAAGCTTACTTTGATGTTTACTGGAAGAAATCAATTGAACAAAACTATAAAAGATCTTATTTTAAAAATCCCTATCTTATTAGTGTTATTCAAATATTAATTATTTAAGTGTATGCTTAAGGGGCAAATTTCAAAGGATTATGATAAGTCTCTAGGGAATGCTTTGAGCCCTAAAACTGCACATAGTAAGGGATAGTTCCTGTCCCAGAGAGTTTAATAATCCAGAGAAATGAGACAAATAGTGGGGACATTAACTAAATCAAAGTGACTTGCTGAAGATCAGGCAACAGAGCTAGAAACTGGATCTGAACATCTTGACTTATAGGCCACTGCCCTAACATTTTCTCCTTTGTTTTAGAGGCATATCACAATCTCTTAACTATTGCCCAGTAAACCCCACAGAAAATTTTGAAACTTACTCTCAGAGAGGACTTCATAGATGGAAGTTTGTTTAAATTTAATACTTTTTCCACTGCCTGTTGTGAAGTTGAACTCCCCATTCTCTCTCCTATTGATGTTTAATATTCAATGTGGGTTAACTGGATGACTGAATCCCTACAGGACAAATATATATTTCTTAAATTATAGGGAAAAGGTTACAGAGAAGATATTACAGTGACTCTGAATTCTGTTGGAGAACAGGATTGTTTTATAATAATAATGTGTCTCCTAAATGGAGACTAAAAGGAAGACATTCCTATTAGTATGTGGTTTCCACTTTCAGCTTCTGCTGTTATCCTCTTCAAGACTTTGACTGGGAATCAGAATATGACACATTTTATATTCTAATATCTGGAGAATCCTTCTGTGAAGTGCTCATCCTTCCATTTTTATTCTGACATTACTCCAGATAGATAGATTATTTTCTTATGAAAGCACTCAACAAATGAACTGAATTTCCATTGGGGTTAATTCCTAACCAATGTCCTGATTCAGCAAGGCAAATATAGGCATATTCACAGTTTAATAGGCAACTTTACTTTCAGAAGTCAATGAGATTACTTGCATTCCAGATAGATACAAACTTAAATACCAAGCTAGGCGGAGGTCTAGGTTACTCTTTTACCTAGTCAGAAAAGACATACTCGTCTTTGGCCTTTTCCAGGTCCATTAAAATCATTAATAATCTTTCTACTGTGTCCAGAGATTCTTTACTGTGTTCTCTGGTAAAATGTAAATTGCAGAATTCCATACACCTATTCTTGAACTGGATCCCATTGTCACTTGTTTGGGTTTTTGAAGCTTGTGTGTTTGTGTGTGTGTGTAAAAATACACAGGTGTCTATATAATACATATATAAATACATGATTTCAAGAAATGTTCCAGTTCTGTCAAAATTCTAGAATTATAACACATGATTACTGGTGGGAAGCAGGGTCCTGCTTTGAATTCATGAGCTTACAAAGCCTTAGGGCTGAATGCTCAGCAGGTGTAATGCAACATAGATTCATTAAATCTAGTGGAAGTAGGCCAATTTACATAGGCTAAGGATCTGTCCCTTAATATTTAATCTGGTTTCCCAAGTGATTCTTCTAATTGCTCTCTATGTTCCGCTTTACTGCTATCTGGCAGTTACAGTGAGAGGGCTATCAAATATTTAATTAAATTGAATCACAGCCATATTTTATTTCAAAATATCCCCAAAAGGTTTAAATCAATTTGTTCAATATTAAAATTTTAAATACTAACAGGACTGACTTCTTGGTCTGTATCAGTTGGCATCATTCTGTGAAAGTAAGTGTAGCTATGCTGAATTATATCACTTCTAAGTCCAGTTCCAATTTGAATAAAAAGAAAACAAGGCAAATATTACCTATCCTAGTTATCTGTATTTCTGCTCACAGTCATTATGACATTTCTTTCTATGTTTCTGTTGCACGAGAAAAATTCAAAGTCAAAATCTATGGGCATATTTTGTTTTGTGAATGTTTTCAAAAACATCTTTGGCCATAAGTAGTGGGGCTATACAATTCTGCTTTCAATGAGCCTGGGACATTTTTCTTCCACATAGCATTTTCCGTTATATTAAATTCAATATTTCAGCTTCTGTAATTTTTTATAGCTAAAAAGATTGTCTTAAACTTTTATTTACAAAAAGTGTTTCTTGTCGGAAAAAAAAGTTAGAGATATTTGTAATAGTTTAATTGGTGTTGAGAATAAGATTAGATTAAAATTAGCCTACATTCTTCAAGCAAAATACTGGAGGCAGAGCTGTTCTAATATAAAAAGAAAAATATATCAAGTAAAACTTCTTTTAACAGCTTATGCCGTAATCGGAAATAAGTTAGTGTATTTTGATAAAGAATTAGACAAAAGATTCAACATGTCACTTCAATATTCATGTGCACATTCAATATTCATTGTGCACATGGGTTACTTCTGTCTGTGTGGTATGCTCTCATTTATCAGCAAATAATGATGCAAAAGTAGCCTTGTCCTGAAGTAGAGCTTTAAAAAAAATAGGAATATAATCTTTTTTCTTCCTAGTTTTTAAAAATCAGAGCTTTAGGAATAGTTAGAGAGCCTCTAAGAAACTAACTAATTTAACTGCAAAGAATCTTAAATTGAAAGTAACAGTCAAACTTAAACTTTCAATACACAACCTGGCATTCCAGGAACAACTCTGAATACATTATTTCTGAAAAAGTAATTATTACACTTTTCTTTATAAAGCAAAAAGCATAATTGCACATTTTTAGCTGTAGCTATTAATACTGATACAAATCATAAACACATGCCACTAAACATCCTTTCATGATCTTTAAGTTGCATGTGTTAATTTCCCTGTTTTTTATCATCTAATATATTTTCTTCTCATAAAATGTGTAATAATATTTCACATTTGATTGTCTTGACTGGTATATATAATGACAAAACTAAAACAAATGAGTTAAAAGTAGGACAGGGTGATTTAAAGTTTCGAACATAATTTATCGTGTGTTCAGATTGTCTTTTTATTCCCTGTTTTTGGCTATATTACAAAGTTTAGCAAGTGAAGTAGGCAAGCATAAAGCAGGTCTATCCTTAGAAGTTTTGTTTTGTTTCTGTTATAGGTCCTTCTGATTTTCCATGAGCACTTTAAATAACCAAGATCTTTCATAGCCACAGATGTTTCTTAAATAGATATATGTATTTCAGGATTGGTTCTTCAGAACAGATTAGACATCCGTTCTATTTCATCTTTTCATTAACGATAGAATGTCACCTTTAGTCGCTAATGAGCAAATTCCTGTGACCTCATCTGCCATGCCGTCTTCCAAAGAGCTCCTGGAGAACAGGGGGTAAAAAGACATTATTTTCATTTCTGTTTTCTTGACTACTAAACTGGATCTGCAGTGCATACCATCTAGTTAAAATTGCCTTGGATTCAGAGGATTGAAATTCAATTAACACAAAGCTACATTTTAGTAAAATCTGCTGGAGAGTTCTATTGGACTGCAGACCAGAGTATGGCATCTAAACTTGTAAAATTAATAGTAATTATAATAAAAATCTGGACAAAGGGATACTCAGCTGTTATATCCTATTTGTACTCGTGAAGTGCATTCAGAAGTATTGTTCAGTAGTGAATCTTAAAGAAGCTTCAGGCATTTCTACACTGCTAAATAAAACAGGAAAAAAACTTGAGCACTTGACTGTAAGCRTAACTCCTTGTTTACTTACTCTAGTCTGGACTATCCCAAAAAGCTCTCTTCCAGACAAGTCAGCTCCAGTGAAGACCTGCCCTAAACAGTGAGGACATGAGCCAGTGCATATCTTCTAAACTCAACGACAAGGTTTGGTCCCTGGCTTGCTTTTATGTATTAGTGTAGACAAAGACTTAGCAGATGTACCATAAAAGAAAAAGGCTTTGCATGGAAAAATTATTGACTAAGGCTGTAGAAAACCAGAGAGCTGGAGTAAGTGCTTGGCTTTACACCGAAAAGAGAGATCACAATTGGCCTTTCAGAGACTTGTGCTGTTTCAGCATTATTCAAAATGCCTATAAAAGAGCTAAAATATGCAATAAACCAAGTTTGCTGACTCCACCAAGTTACTGAAGGTAGAAAAAATGAAGGGCCAACTGTGAAAGACAGCAGTAGAATTTTACTGTATTGACTGGTCAATAAAATAACAGATTAAAGTGAAGGAAAATAAATGTGAAGTGATGCTCATGGAGGAAAAAAAAGTCTGCACAGAGAAGGCTCATCACCTGAGCTGATGGTTTTAAAAGTTCTATGAAAAGATATCTCAATACTCAGTACTGAATAAAAGCTAAATAAAAAAATCCTTTTTTTGTGGAAAAAAATGAGGAACGATTTGGAAAAATATTATGCCAGTGTATAAATGTTGTTCTTCATTTCTGAACCTCTGTCTCCCCTTTTTACCAAGTAAAGAAAGAGAAAGTTCATAGAGGCAAAGAAAGATATCAAAGATATAGAACAGCCTCTGTATGAAGAATGATGGGACTCTTCAGATTGGAAGAGATGACTGAGAAGATACACGATAGAATTATTTCAAATCATGAATGGCATAAAGAAGATGAAGAGTGAATGATTTTTCACTTTCTCTCAAATAGAAGAGCTAGGGTCACAGAAAAGAAACTAGCAGATGACAATTTGAAACTAATAGGTAGTAGTTTGAAAGAAATATTAAGCATTAGTATTAAAAGTTATTTAAATATATAAATAAAAATATAGGTAGAAAAATATTAAGCTTTAATTTAGTATAAATATTAACCTATGTCCTGCAGAATGGTATGGATACTAAAAGTTTACAAGAAATAGAAAAGTCACTGGACAAAATCATCAGAGAAAAGTCCATTGAGGACAAAAAGTTACAGAAATACAACTTCTGCTAATGGTGCTCTCTAGGCATGAGAGTATTCAAGAGAAGCATTGTTTCATGATTCCCCTTTTCCTTCTTAGGCATTTGCCTTTAGTCAGTGTTGGAGATAGGATGAAGGATAAGATGGATGTTTTTTGCTTTCCCAATGCAGAGACATTATGCTTGGTATTTTCCTTTATAACTGATAATGCTGGAGTTCATCCATGCTTTCCTTCCACAGTTCTTGATATATGAAAGAAATGAGAATATTCTTTAGAGTGAGTGTTTTCATCTGAATAAGAATAATATATATATTCAGTTCACTGGCGCGTGTCAAAGATCCAGAATGGAAGCAATAAGAAGGATATGGTGAATGTAACAGTGAAAATAATAATAATAATAGCAATCATCATCATCATCATCATCATGCTAGGTAATTAAAAGAAAAGACTAAAGTTCAATTTTCACACTGCTGTTTAGCTCTCAGTTCTAAATAGCAACAGAAACACTAGTTTGTGATTAGCTTTTGTCTTGATAATGCATGACAGTATGCATTTTGTTTCAGTTATTCACTAACATTGTTTGAAGAACATGGAATTCAAGAGCCTTTAATGATAAAACACAGATTATTATTATTATCATTATTATTAATATTATTATTATTATTATGTTACTCAGTCTTTTATATTGTATAAGCAGGGCAAGATTTCACACTTGCTGTAGAACTGTTGAATCAAATTATGCTTAATTTTAAGAAGAACTGCAATAGAATCTTTTTGAGAGCACTGGTCTTCTGTGAAGCAGACACCCTTGTGCATTGCTACAAGACCAAGATTAATTTAACTGAAGATGAAATTAAATGTTATGGCTTGAACTCATCTTATGGTTTACTGCTGAAAGGGTGAATTCATACTGTCCTCCTTGTTTCTCCATTCCTTGTTACAAATTCATTCCCATCTTGCTCTCAGTCTGGTACCCACTGGACTCTTCGCTGAGATGGTTCAACTCACTAAAGTGCCAATATATGGTTGTGCATAAAACTTATCTGAAAAAAGTAACTAACTTTCGGATGAATTAGTATGTTCTGTTAGCTCAGTGAAGTGTCTTTGAAGAGCCACACCAAGTACCAGAGAATCAGTGGTCAGAAACGTGGGTGGAAAGAGGAGAAAGATTTTCACATTTGAGGGGTAATAGGCTGTTGGCAAAGTTATAAAAGAATAAAATAATCCAGGGAAAATCTCTAAATCTTGCATTTTGTGGGATAAAAAAGAAAAAGAAAAAAAATAAACTGTAATGCCTTTATTCTCAATCTCAGACACAAGGGATAGAAAATTACTCTATCAAAGAATGTTGCATTCAGAAATACAAACCCATTTTATTGCTTAGAGTTTCCTCCCAGCTCATTCCGTCAGTTTGTTTCTCTTATGCCTCTGCTTTTCCCTTTACTACAACTTATCTAACTGCCATTTTTATTCCACAAAATCCTTCCTTAAATGTTCTCTTGTTTTACAATAAGAAAAAAACTTTTTTATTTTTTTTTCTTTTTTCCTTTTTTTTCTTTCATAAGGCACACATTGAAAGAGATATGTTTAGTCTTGGTGTTCTATGGTGATCTAACAGTGTAAGGACATCAACAAAGCTGAGGCCTCTTAGTATTACCTATTAATCTCTGGCCAACAGTTTCTCTTTGGTCTAGCAAGTACTTGATAGTTTATACAAATTAAAACATTATTAACAGTATATTAGGGAGGGTTACTTTTACTGTGAAGCATTCTGTTTGATGAACTCACCTGAAATATGTAATGCACAGCTGTACTGGGAAGTCTGTACTTTGCCTTTGGGACACAGATTGACTTCAGCTGAGCTATATGAGACATAAATTTTCACTGATATTTCAAGCATATATTTTTTTATAGACATTTGCTTTGAGAGCTTTATGATCAGTAAGAGATGTATATGTCTTTCAGTAACGTATTTGTCTAATAATTTGGCTGAATATTTAGGAAGGATATTACAAACAGCAAAATAATGTCACTTCCAGAAAAAACACCTTGGCAAAGTAGGGCATGAAACAAGCACACTAATTAGTTTTCTATGTATAATACTAAAGGAAGAAACACCCCTTTTACACTAAAGAGTAAAAAGGGGAATGAATTATTTTTCTAGTCTATGAAATGCTAGAAACAGTAAGGATAAATATTCTAAATCTGAACATTTTTCACTCATATGATGAACAGAAAAGAAGCTGTTACAATCATTTCTTGTGACTGACTTTGATATAAAGGAAAAAGTCATTTTCACTTTTCTTTTCTTTTTTTTTCAAGAGAAGGGATACAACAATTTCTTTCTATTTGATTTCCTAAATATGACCTTTCTAGATTAACTAAGTGACCTTAAGAACTTGATAAGAAATGATGAAAATCCATTCAATTATATAGTTTACAAGAGAGCTAGTTTTTAAGTAAGGTGAAATATAGCTAAGGGGATTGAGAGGGACACTGCACACATTTGTACAGTTGTCATGGCCAATGTCTGCCCTTCAGCAGGAACTGACTGCTCATGTCATGTTCAGCAGTGAACAGTGAATTTGCCTTACTTTGGAAAATTTGCCTGTGATACAGAGCTGGTGAAGCCATTGCAGCAACCTCCCACACCATCTGCTCCTTACCTTCAGCACAGCCTGCCCTAAGGGAGGCATGTGCTGAAAGAGACTTCCGCTATTCCCTGCTAATAAAAATTAATGCCGGAGGGTTGAAACAGTGGAATATCGTAGACTCCATAGACAGCAGCTAGACTCTTGATTTCTCCCCTTCCCTTTTTACCTAGGTGAAAGGACTACTGGAGTAAGGAGGGAGACCACATACGGCATGTTTCCTCTCTGTTTTCTAATATATTTACAAACTTCTAATCTCACTGTAGTGCAAATCCTCAAGAATAGGTAGTGGCTACTGAAACTGAGGAATTTAAATTTATAGACTATACCTCTAATGGTATTATCACTTTCTTAGGTGAAAGCAGATATGTGGACTCACTGCGTTGTCCCATTGGAGAAGTTTGTGATTTCAAGAATAGTAGCCTTTGAAGCTCTGTGTTTGTGAGCATACATAGTCAAACACCACATTTTGCAGTAAAGCAATATTACCTCTTTACCAAGAAGCAGTTCCATGTGTCTCTAGATAATTTTGGAGATTTGACTCTCCCTCTTTGCATCTAAGATAACTTCACTACTGCAAAACCAACATATCTCAGTTACTCTTGTCTTGTAGTTGCACACACACACACACACAGAAACAGCTCAATGGTTTATCTGTCCCTCTAAAGAGGAACTAGCTGTGCAAAAAATAGTTGCTTAAACTGTGTTTCTAGAAAAAAAAGATCAACCTAAGTGCTTTTTTATCTTGGACATAAATTGTATATGATATCAATAAATATTATCATAAAATAACTTTGCAAGCAAACAAAAAGAAAGGAAAAAGAACAGTGTGGTCTGATCAACTTCAGTGGGTTTTTGATCAATTTCTGCCTCGTTGTCATTATTTTGGCAGCTTCCATGAAGACTACACACCTCATTTGCAGGAAATATGAAGTATGGGGGGGGAAAAAAAAGTGGTCAACAGTGGAAAACTGATCTAAAGTAGAAAAAAACTCTTTGAGAAAGAGTCAGAAAGAGGTTTTGAGATGTATACTCACAATCATTTGGGGGGCCTTTGCAAAACTGCTCACTTATTTCTAACATTTACAATTCATTTTTTATGAGGTGGGAAGTTAAACAATCTTTCTCAAGGAGCTCTAAGCATTCCAGTAGTATTTTCTCTTCATTTTTGTGCACACATGCAGCTTTACTCCCAGTGCAGCCTAAATGCTTGTTTACCTACCACAGCAAACTCATTTCTCAGCAGTGATATCCCTGCTGCAAAGCCTAATCATCTCCACAGGGAACCCAAATCCTGGACCACCTGCAGACTGCAGGCAAGGTTCTCTGGGGGGAGAAGCGCTTGGTAAGACCCTGTTGTTAGACTGAGACTTGCRGATCAGCAAGAGGAACCATAGGTCCTCAAGCTCAGGCACAGAGACAGCACTGCAGATCAGTGTAATCAGGGAGAATAAGACTTTTGCAAAATAAAAGTAGAAAAACTTTCTGTCAAGCATTCTCAGCACTTTATGGGCTTTGTTAGCAACTCTGATTTCCCGCAGTATAGCAGACTAACAGGGTTCACTGCAGAAAAGCTGCTTTTTGGGTAGCCAGAGGGGAGAAAATACAGGATTGAGAATACTGTGATTCCTGGAGAACACCATAACATTCTATTTTGGGCCCAAAATAAAGCATGAGCTCACTCTGCACCACTCAGCTATTTTAATATTTTAAAGCAGAATTTGGCAGTTAGTTGTACCATTTTAAAGGAGAAAAATGAAAACAGGCTTTTGGTTGCTGAGGGTTTTTGTTGTTGTTGTTTCTTTAAGTTTTAATATAAACATGAAAAAAATAGTAACCAATTATGCAGGACAAAAGAGAGACAGATTTTGTAATGATTGTTTTATTTAAGTGGAAGCTATAACAGCAGCTCATTGTAAGCCTTTCATGATTAGCTTTCACTTTTTTTCAATTTACGAACCAATTTCAAAAGCTCTATGTGCATATGTGTACAATATCTATCATGAAGAAATATAGTAAAGTGCCTTCTTCCTATATATCACACTGCTACATCCCTTAAAAAGCTGCTGTGTATTTCAAGTCCATTTCTGCCACTTTTAAGTACCGTAGAAGCAATTATAGCTCATACAACTCTGATCTGACATTACTTATGCATTCTGATGAGAAGCTACTTTGAACTACACTTCAAAATAAAGCAAAATAAGATCCAATGACTTCAAGATTGTTGACTGGTAAATAAATAAAATTTCCTGTAGTTCATATAGTTCATGCCATTTTTCCATACTAACATGACTTATTGGTAATTGCACTCCTTAGCCATCAAGATATAAATCTATACTTTTAAGTAACTCAGATCTCTGTTTCATTCCTGGAGCCTGTATCCCTGAACATTCACAATAGATAAAAGCTAGCTGGTACCAGGTTGTCTTTTGGGGTCGAGCAACAGGTTAATTCTGAAACAAAACCTGGGAAAAGATTTGGGAACAGTTTATTTCAGGGACTACTCCCAAAAGATAATAGAAGAGAATGCACCAATCTGGGCCCATTCTGATTTACTCAGTCCAACATTATTTCAGACATCTTTGTGCTTCATTGGACTCACATGGCATAACCCTCAGTATCCATCACATTCTTTCAGTCTCGTGCTATAAAATTGCCACTGCAACAGCCCTGATTTTATTTCATACACTTTAGCCTGAAAAAAATATATATATATATATATGTACACACACACACACACACACACACACACATATATAATGTCCTCTCTTAGGTCTACAGAGATATAACATAGAATCCAAAGGTGATCCAGAACCAAATGTTACAGTCTGGCCACTTTGCTCTAAAAAGGGCTACTCTGAGCAGTGTGGGCACTAATTATTTTGCCTTCCTGGACGGATCATTTTAACATTGTAGATCCAGACTCTAAAAAACAAACAGTAATCAACTGGATGTTGCAGGACTCACCTCCCTTGTAAGAGGAACTAGGGAGGCGGTGTGCTGTTGGGAGCGTTGTTGCTCCCTGGGAGAGAACTTCTCCATACAAAACACCGGGTCCAAGGCAGAGAGCTTGACATCTAAACAGACAGAAGAAAAGCAGCAGAGAGAGGAAAAGAAAAACAAAAAACTGTTATCACCATTTTCTAAATGGATACACACACACACACACACACACACACGTACACACACGTACACACACGTATATATTACTTTGCAAGTTACATTGGAAACCTAACCCGCCCCCGAAATAACTCTATAGTCATGACTTTCTAGTCAGTTTAGCAAAGCAATTCAGACACAAGTAAATTGACCTGGTCCTTAGTTGTTTTAACTTGGTGCAGCTCTTTGCAAATCAATGTAATTACATGGATTTGTACCTGCTCATTGTCAAAAAATAATGCATCTCTGCAAACATATTTCCTGGGTTTTAGTTAAGAGTTGTACTGAACCCATCTAGATGGGAAAACATATATTTGAACAAACTCCCAACAAATGAATTATAATCAAAACAGTTGTGCTTTTGCTTGTGGCCACGACCCCAAAATGCTTAACCTTCTTTGCAGTGCTTCTTCCACAGGTTGCATTCAGCATTTGTTTTTCAGAGTTTAGTAGTAAATGACAGTTTTGACTGCCTGTCATTACCCATGTCCATATTTATTTTACAGGGGCAAGTAATTCACAATATTCATCGTATTTAGTGCACAATAGTCAGTTTTCAGGCATCAGTGCTGCCGCATGTCAACTATGAAATGAACTGCCTGTTTCAAACAGTGCCCCAAGCCAGTGACTGCCAGTGAATGCCAGCAAACTCAGAGCTGGCATTTTTTTTCCCAGTTCTGCAGTAAGTAGTAGGGCCTTCAGAAAGAAGAAAGTATTTCTGCCAGAAATTTGTAAGCTTCTGTACAGATCTGTAAGATCTGTAATCTGGAAGATTACAGAATGCAGTGGCATTATTCCTCAGTAAACATAACTGTATGAAGTTTCAAAGGTCAAATACTGATTATGTGAAAAATATTATGGTCATAAACACACTATCAGAGCATTATATTCTCTTTTAATCTTAAATTTACATCTCAGTTTTGCTAACATAAGCACCACATCCATGACAGAGATCTGTCTTCTAGTGTACATTATCACAATATCGTTTAGATTGGTGATGAAGTTAAGTTATGGCAGCTGCAGGGAAGGACAACTTAAATGAACAGAGGACAGAGGATATTATTTTACATAAAGGGGATGAAGAATAAGTTTTTATCCTATCAAGATGTAAATTGAGAGAAAATACGACCATTTACTAAAAATACTTTGGAAAAGAGAGACTAATAGGTAACTAATAGGTGCAACAACTATTTAAACTAGAAAGACTGTATTGGCATAACAGCATTGGGGGGAAGGGACAGTCATCTACTGAAAAACATTGGTTGAAAATGTAATTGTATTTTGCCTTACCAACAGAGGAGTGTGGCTCTTGAAAAAACTTCCAGTAGGAAGGTCAGGGACATGATGTTTACCTAATGAAGTTTATGAATAGATTATACCATACTCTTGTCTGTGACAGAGGAAGAGAGCTTCCTACCTGAGAAGTTTCTTTCCCTCTCATATGCCTACATTCATCTGCGTCTCTTAGACAGATTAGGTGACTTGTGCAGCCTCCATTCTCCTCTCTAGTGTTACAACTTGAATAAAATACAGCAAAAAAGAGCACAGCACTAAAAAGGAAAATATTGGTGTCATTGTGCTTTTTAATCTGTTCAGGTTTTAACGTGAGAGTGATGGATTTTTTCTTTCATTCATAGCTTTCTTTTATCTGTTAACTCTTGAGTACCAGTCACTAATTAAGTTTTCAAAAACTCCTCTATACATGTTAAGTCATTCACGACATTTTTTCATCCACATTCAGATGATACTGAAATGGAGGTCTGGCTTTAAATAGTAAGTTGTTTAAATAGTAAGTAATATTTTTGTCATGAAGAATAGGTGTATCAGCATATCTCTAATTTAATCCTCTCAAGTTATTACTGTTTACTGGTAGGAATGACACTAGGAGGTTGCAGAGTAGTTACTTCTCTTTCTGCTACTGGAGAACTTGAGATTGGAGGAAGCAGCAAAGACTTTCAAAGGAATTGAAGTCTCCTTAAAAACTACATCAGGACATGCAAATCATTTCATAGTTATGAGTAAACTGGAAGCTTTCTGTAAACCAAGTTCTAGGAAGTCAAATCACCTGCAAATGTAGTCCTTCATCTCTACAGTCCCACTTCAGGGCACCACGTCAGAATGCATTAACTACAGCCCTTCTTATCCTCATTCAAACCACGAAGCATGTACTCAGATCTCATAAATGATCAATGAAGCAAAAGCTTGTTTCAACTAATTTTTTATGATTAATTGCCTTGCTGGTTAGGGATAAGTTAATGTCTGATGGCACAAATGAAAATGGAAAGCATTTCACCCACAATGGTGGCCATTTGAAAAAATTTGTCCAAATGACTATGGACTCTAACCCAAGATGGTATGTTCAGAAAATCAGGTTGAGTTTAGTCTAACTTCTGTCATTCTGCAAAAGGGAATTCCATTATTATTCATAATGTATATAATTAATTTTTTTCCCTTAAACATGCAAAAGTCTGATTCATTGGAACACCATTCTGGATTACTGTATACTGAAGGAAAATCAATTAACTTTTTCAGCTTTTCTTTACAATAGTTACACTACCAAATTTCAGGGACTCACAGAAACAAAACTCAGCTCTGGAGAAACTCTAAATAGTAGTGCAAAAATGGAATGCCCATGGAAGAAACAGGCAAAGAGTAAGTTCTCTCTTGTGTTATTCCAAATCACTTATCACTGGTCTGACAACAGCTTGATGCTGTTCAGTGCACTTCAGACACATGCCTTAGCCTCAAAGAGAACTCTGATGAGTGGGATCAAATACAAAAAGAATACAAAGGACCAAGAAGCACATCAGCTAACACGACAGCAGAAATCAGTGTGCCTTTGTGACCTCAGACAAAGAGGTCTCTGTACGAGGAGATTATTTAAATCATGAAACTGGTTTAAACAACCAAAAGTGGAAATATGAGACATCTCAAAACTCTATATGAAAGCTGGAAAAGAAAAGAAAAAGTAAATAAAAAGAAAAAAGCATTAACTATTGAGTGTTGGATTCTTTCTTTTTTTTTTTCATTCTTCCTTTTTAAGAAATAAAAGACTGTGTAAAACTCAAGCTTTTAACAGGTGAACTGGAAGACATGTTATTGGATCTAACTCAATCTTTCTTTCATTTGCTTAGACTCTTCCATTGTAGTCAGTGTGTGGAATCCTCATTAAATGTGATCTCAGTCACATGCTATTAACTATTGGAACCATCAAAACCTTTAATAAGCAGGAATTTTTGAACATAAATAGTTATGAAAATGATCTTCCTTTGACAGAAAATTATTTTGAAAAAAGGAAGGAAAGAGAAAGTTGTTTAACTTACTCAGGATAGATTAATGATCTGTGAACATCTGGCTAAGTTTCTTTTCTTAGCATGCATTATTTTTGTATAATTCTGCTACCCAGTGTTACTTTCAGAAGACTGTTTCATTGCTGCTTTTCCAGTACTATGAAAGATGATTTTAATCGATAAACTCATATCTATTATTTCTAAGTACCAAAGAAAATATAAGTAGTCTTAATGGTTCAGAAAGACAAAATTATCTATCAGCCATAATATCTGGTATTCTAAATTATCTAATTTCCATACAAATGACAGAATCAAGGCTTTGCTCCAAAGCATTCTCAAGTCAATGGAAAGAACTCCTTTTCACTCTCTGGGCCTATTGCAGATAGTTAATACCTAAATGACACCTTAAGTGAGCAAATAAGCATTTCATAGCCACTACTTAGAGAGACAAGATGCACATATGCAATAAACCATCACTTAGGGCCTAAAGAATTTGCACCAACCAAGGTGTTGATTAAAATTTTAATAAGTATTGCTTTAAAACCAGTATATTTACAATCTGAAGTACATTTCTGATAATGCATTTTGCGTTGTATTGGTTCTGTATATGTAATAGGTATGGCAAATATATATATATGTTTTTCTTATCACGTTAAAAAAAAAAATACATATTGAAAAAGCAAGAACAAAATAAACTATTTTTATACTCCAAAATAGTTTCTGAACACAAATACCTGGCTGCAGGAACCTCTCCATGCATGTGAAAGACAGTGAAAAATATATAAATATGTGCCTGAAGTACACGGGAAAACTGACCAAATAAAGTTCTAGATGCTTAGGACTAGCTTGTGACATGCAACTTAACAAATTAACCAAATACAAGGGGAGTGTATTGGTTCAGCCAGAGAGGAAAACTGAAGCCCAAGCAATCACTTCCTCCTTCAGAATCTTTCTTTCTCTAAGACTGAAATAAATTTTGCCTGGGATGGACTTGATATACTATGTAATTTGCAAGACACAAAAAAATGTAAAGGTACTATGTACTTTATCAATCACAGGGGGAGGGTTACTGATAAAGCTTTGCTTCCTCCCAACTCTTCCACAACTGTTTATTTACAGGGGAAGAAGTTACAGAGTATTATTGGATATGATGATGCATGGCACAATCTGGCCTATGACATGATATTACAGTATGATCACACAGAATCACAGAATCGCTGAGGTTGGAAGGGACCTCTGCAGATCATCTAGTCCAACCCCCTTGCTCAAGCAGGGTCAYCTAGAACACGTTGCACAGGATCACGTCCAGGCGGGTTTTGAATATCTCCAGAGAAGGAGACTCCACAACCTCTCTGGGCAACCTGTTCCAGTGCTCTGTCACCCTCACAGTGAAAAAGTTTTTCCTCATGTTCAGATGGAACTGCCTGTGTTTCAGTTTGCGCCCATTGCCTCTTGACCTGTCGCTGGGCCCCATCCTCTTGACACCCTCCCTTTAGATATTTGTATACATTGATAAGATAACATTGATAACATTGATACATTGATCTAATAAGGTTTCCAGCATCTCCTAGATATATACTGATTCAGAGGGTCATTCAAATGTTTTCTCACCTACTTGAAATCTGGACTGCTTGAAGTGTCATCTCCTGCCCATGATCTGTACTTCTATCTGGGATCTGTAATAGAGCTTCAAAAAACCCAGGGTCAGAAAGAAGGGTGGTGATAGTAATTCAGACTAACAGAAATAGTAAAACATCAGGGTCCTCTACCTTTGGAGTCATCTCTGTTGGTGGTGATATCAGTTAATTTAAACTGCCTTGAGGTATGTCACACATAAGTACATACCACCCACTCTACCCACTGTTAGAAAAGCTCACCAAGGTTTAAAAAAAAAAAAAAAAAAAAAAAAAAAAAACCTCATGGGAATCAACACACCTAGAAAGGGATTGGAAATAAGACCCTGAGAGTGAACAGAGAGACCAGTCAAGTATAGCTATTTCAGGAAACATGATGAAAGAGAATTTGAATCAACAGCTACTGCTTCATTAAGCCTACAGTTTTTTGCTTGAAGTATTTCCCTAGAAATTGTTTGGAAATTGAAAGCAGTGTTCAGAGAAACTCTGGCTGGATTCACTGTGCTACTGTGGACAGTGATTCTTCTAAGATGTGCAGATCCAAGGCAGCAAATGATGCCAGGCATCCTGGGCTAACTGCCACAGAGCTAAAAGTCTGAAAACTGAAATCTATGCCTCCAATGGATATTGTTGCTTTCTTCACAGTAAGACCCATGAAACATAAAAATACCCCGCCTGACAATAATTAATGTTATTAAAGGCTTCTCTTTATTCAAAAGAGGAAGCAAAAGAGATGACTGAAAGTGATTTTTTTTTGTTCATTGAGTCTGGACTAACAATCCTTTTATTCACCATGTATAATCTTGTTAGAGGTTGCTAAATCTGGTAGCCTGATAGAGGTGAGGGTGCCACAGCTCCCTGCCCCCACATCCAGGCAGTGAGGCTGTGTATTCCCAATAGGCAAACTCACAAACACATACATGCAACACATACATACACATGACTGGCCACATAGATCAACACAGAAAACACAGCACTTTCACAGGCACAAACAGAACCAGTGGCTTCATCTTGTTCCCCTCTCTGGCTGATCAGGATGAAGGTTCATTAGTAGAAATGTAAGCATATATATGCAAATACCTCCAGCAGCTGGACATTCAGTCTACCCAGTAAGTGGCCACTGGACCCCTAAATCTTTCCAGCTGCTGGCATGTGGGCACGTGAGCCCTCGAGGCCTGCAGCCCCCTCCAGCTGCTGCTACAGATCCTCTCACTCTCACACACAAACACATGCACACACACACACACTCACACACACAGTGGCTCCCTCCAGTAACTGGCATTAGACAATTAGTCTGCCCAGTAACTGGCCCTTGGATCCTCTCTTGGATCGCCAGACAAGTGCACTGGCCAGCAGCCTGTTTAAATGTGACCTGCCCCATTTGTCTCATTGTCCTTCTATTTTTSCACGTAGGTTCCTCTCCAAACCACCTTGCTCCCTCCCTTTCCCACCTTTGGTTCCTCCCCTAAACATCCCATAGTGAGTCTTGTGCAATCCCTGAACGCTCTTCCCCTGCACCCCAGGCAGGGACCCCTCAGTCTGAGGTGCCCCAGAGAAACTGTCCCCAACTCATGGTGACAGGTGTCCCCTCAGGCCACAGGGCTGATGTTCTCCTGGGACAGCCCTGGGGGCCCGGGGCAGGGACTCATGTCTCTGAATGGGTTTTGGGCCCCCCCCCCAGCTGTTGCGCCTCTGGGCTCCTTTGTGTGTGTGGATGTGAGCCTTTTATCACATGACCTAAGATCTCAACAGGGTTCTTGGGTGGTATTGATAAGAATTTCTATGATAGGCTAATTAAATCTTTCAATCTTCTAACTTTTTCTAATTTAATAACACTAATAACATACCAACTTCTTAAAGATATTTGTTACACTGGGCGATATAGGAAAGCAGAGTGAATTAGGCAATAGCAAATCCATGTTTATGTGGTTAAGGCAGTATAAACCATCAGAGGACATGTCTACCCTGCAGAATAAGTTTCCTCTGTTGAAAGTTCTCAGTCTCACAAATATCCACATTGGAACACCTATAGTACCATGGCTTTTCGCCAAGCATGACCTCAGGATTGCCTTAAATAGAGTGAATGTTTGCAAATGAGAAAGGAAAGAGAGGGCTATGAATGTACATACATCTTGTCAGAAGTTGGATGATGTACACAAACTGCCCTGGGAAGTGGGAAGGTCTCCAAAGTCCAGCACTTACATGTGTATAGAATTAGGGACTCTATACACCAGCACACAGCCTGCCCATGGAAGAAACTAGTGGCAGAAGAAATCAAGAGAGTAAGCAGAACCTTTCTGGAAAAAAAAGCAATTTGAATGCAATGCATTATATTCAGCATATGAAATCAATAACTCAAACACAAATGTGATTTAAAATAATCACAAAAATTTACTAAAAAGGCAAAGGGCCAACTAATGCATAACAAAATTTTATGAATGTCAATCATTAGAATTTGGCCCACTTTAAATCTTTAGATGGCCCTATAAAATGGGTCATGCAACTTTCAAATGTAAGTAGAAGTCTCTCTCAATCTAATCATCGCAATTAATGTATAATATTAAGGATTTGCTCTGTTCTTTTAATCACAGTACAATTTATAAGACAGTTTCTTTTATCTGCAACTTAAACCCATGAACAGAGCACTTGAGGGATTGAGCATCATTTTCATTAACTATAATTGCTTTGAAGTAAATTCTTCAGTCTGTTGCAGTATAATTCCATGTTAATTTGGATCACTGTTCTGCTTTGCTTGCAATAAGCCTTTTTTTTATAGCAATTGACTGTAACTGTGAGTTACAGACAACACCAATTCTAAAGACATAAAGCAGGAGTAACTGGAACAGTATGTAGCTGTCTTTTTTTTTCTTTTTTTTTTTAACTTTAGCTTTCTTTCTGAAAGACTATTGTTGGCATCTGTAGTGTTTATAAAATGATTTATTCTTTTGCTGGGTTAGAGCTCCACTCAGTGGTTAATTGGACAACATGTAAAATTCTCCATCACTAACATTTCCCTAAGAAGGAATTATTTTTTATAATAAGTTTATAAAGAAACAACAACAACAACAACAAAGATATAGGAAAATGTGTTTTCCACCTGTAGTTTTATGCTAATATTAGGGTTTTTAAAGACAGCAATATGGTTTCTTAAGTAATATGCTGATATAACTTTAATTAATTTTCTCTAAATTCTCAAATCATGTATTGTGCTTGGCAGTTCTAGATCAGGTGACACAAGAACTACCAAATTACCCCACAATAAGAAAGAAAGTGATTCTAATTCCTTATTGGGAGTTGGCAACAAAAGAAAAAGAGGAGCGTTTGGTTTTAAAACCATATATGCAGTTAATTTGTTAAACACTATGTATTCAGAGTCAGATAGTTGCCTGGTGTGTTGAGATTTCTGACCTAATGAAACTTACACAAGCTAACATTTTCAAATCCTGGATTTATAATCTTAAAACAATGAGGTAATGTTTGTCTATCCAAATAAAACATCTTGCAGGAAATGTAACCTTAAAGTTATAAATAAAATGGCACTTGCTGGAAAACTGTCACTGGACAAGTTTTCTTCTTCACTTAATTCACTGTTTTTGGTGCCAGCTAACCCCTTTCACCTCATCATAAACTTTCAGACAGCAATACGGAACCAACAAAAGACGTGTGGCAATCTGTGTAACTTCCAACAGAGACTGCAAAAGAAACATAAAACAGTTTCCCAGTCTTCCTGCTGCCTCTGTTCTTACACTATATGAAGAAATGAAGCTTTAGTAATAGATAGCTGGTGGCCCAGCTGCTACTTGCTGTCAGCTCTCCGATCAATTTCCACTTTACAGAAATCTAGCAACTTTGTAACAAAATCTCAACAGGAAGCCCGAATTATATCTGCTATCTTTTTTTCAGAGTTGCTAAGAGAGATAGCATCGCACTCTCAACGTGCCTCTGGTCACTCTCCAGTGACCTCCATGCCTGCACACCTTGTAAATGAACAGGACACACTGACAGATATGTCCATAATGCTTTGGTCACCATTTTACTTAAAGCAGAATCTCTGAAATGTTGCACTTCTGATGGCAAAAGAGATAATAAATTGCAAAACTCCTTGTGAATTCTTCTTACTAGTAGTACTGGAAATATATATATATATTTTTAATAATATTGTGTGTGATCAGGTAACATTCAGTTGTTATGAGAAGTGATTAGTTGTGTTTTCTTGCTTTCTGAAACACAGTTTACGAACTGTTCAGTACAGCTCTTAGAAAACTAGAGTTAGAAAAAGTCAAATGAAAATCTTTTTTCTATAAACTTTGTCTCTAGCACTCTTATTTTAGATAAGATTGGAAAAAAATATATATATCCTGAGCCAAGGGTGCAAAGAGTTTTTATATGAGCTCATGAAAGACTTCAAAATGGATAATTCAGTCGGGGGGGGGGGGGAAAGCTAGGTTATAGGATAACTATCAAATTTTGGAACTGTGTACTGAAAATTGGATAGTCCATTTATGATTTATTAGTCTGCTAGAAGATCTGTGATAAGATTCACTGCTATTTGGAGGAAAAAAATGTATCTGACTTATTCAATGAGTCATCTTCTTCTAAACTTTTTGAAATTTATGGCTTTCATTTAGCACTGCATATGAATTTATTCTGTGTATAGCCATCTCCTGAACCTAACCTTTGGAGAAACAATGTATCAATTTAAGTAAAAGAGTAAAAATTTCTGCCTGTATAAAAGTGATAGAAAAACACTCATAAATTAAGAGATCCACTTGGTGCTGAAAAACAAGAAATTTATATAATTTTAAGTTATAAATTTATATAATTTTAGATTACTTTAGATATTTCTTATAACTTCAACCTAAAATATTATAGATACTATATTGCTTTATTAACCTTCATAACACAGCACTTCAGTATGATGATAAAAAATTTAAAACCTAGGCCAAAAATTCTAAATAATAAACTCCTCATAAAGTGGTTTGCAAAGTTGGAATGCTTTGCATGTGATACAAAGATAATTTACAAAAACAGAGAGTTCATTATGCTTAACTCTCAATTTAATCCTTTCTCCACAGTTCAAAAGGAGAAAAAGCATCTGAACTGGCTGTGGATGTTGTTACAAATCTGAAGTTTTGTGAAAGTGCATATTATGCACAAATCTGAAGGATCATTAGAACTTGAATAGGATTCATTACACCTAGCTTTAGTCATCTAAAAATTAGTTTTCTAAGGCTGACCTAGTCATTCTACGTTACCCTTATGGTCAGTGGACACCTTCTGGTATAAGTTAGGTAGAGCAGTCCTGAGCACCTACCTAAGAATGGCGTGAGTTGTCTTGAGAAGGCACCTATTTATCTTTAAAGATGATAAAGAGAGCTTGTATCTCCATCTATATTACTCAGTTAAATGTGCCCATGACTACTCTCTGGCCCTGAGACTCAATGGCACAAAGAGGGTGCTCACATCAAAACTCACTTTTGGGAAGGGCACTTTGCCCATGCTCACTCCCGAACCCTGCTCAGCTATTGCCTGGGAGAGGGCTAGTTGCTCTGGGCCAAAACCATGTCAAGGACCTTGAATCAATTTAACAGCACAAATTTCCATCTGAACATGAGAAAAAACTTCTTCACTGTGAGGGTGACAGAGCACTGGAACAGGTTGCCCAGAGAGGTTGTGGAGTCTCCTTCTCTGGAGATATTCAAAAGCCGCCTGGATGCGATCCTGTACAATGTGCTCTAAGTGACCCTGCTTGAGCAAGGGGGTTGGACTAGACGATCTCCAGAGGTCCCTTCCAACCTCAACCATTCTGTGATTAAGTTTCAGTGGGAAGTACTGCGGCACTGTTTAATTTACTAGCATAGAGGTAGCTAGCTGTTCCTAGCTCCAACTCAGATGATCTTACCTAAGTAAGGGCTGCTCACACTTATGCCCAGAGATGCTGCTTGCCATGATACCATAACACAGCACATTTGGAACTTCTGAGTGCCAAATTTCCTTTGATTAATGATGTTTAGTCAGGAACTGCAGCCTGGTATCAATCCTGTATGATAAATACAAAAAGTCAATATGAATCAAAAGCTACTGGATTTTACTGGAGATTTTTTATGGAAGTTTGTATCCCAGAGCCACAAAAGAGCTTATATGCCCCTAAATGACCTCCATCCAAAAATGTAATTTTTAAAATTGTTGTTTGAGCACCATGTAATTCTGGAAACATCTGAAGTGAGATGTTAGCATWGATATGTCCTCTTTTCTGAACACAGTAATTCCACCAAAAAACTAAAAGTTAAAAAAAAAAAGTTATATTATAAAATGTCTTAGGTGCCATTAGGGCTTAGGTATGAATTAGAAAATTGGTTGAAATTATAAACTAATAAAACATCAGGATTATCTTCACATATGCATCAGCATTATTTCCAAGGGGGATCATGGTTTGCTAATCTGTTAAAATTTTTTTGAATGTTCTTCTTACATTCAGTTCACAATAAAGCTGTGGATAAAAGAGAAATGAATGGCATAATGTAGGACTTCCAAAAAAGCTATGGATAGCATAACTCAGGAAAAAAATCCCTTAAAGCTAAAAGATAATCCCTAAAAATGAAAGAGAAATAATAGAGATTAGAATCTAGCCGAAATATGGGAAAGAGTTAAAAATGATTAATTTTCTTCAGAGCAAAATGTTAACCCTCAATGTCACTGTGTTCACTGAAGAAAACTGTGATTATTCTTACATTTATTAAGAATTTTTTTAAAAGGCTTGGCCATCACTGAAGCCACTTTCATAAGTCTCTGTCAACTGTGTGGTATAAATAACAAATCAAGTGCACAAGTGTTTAAAAAATAGAATAACCAATATACTTTTCCATTAATATTTTTAAATCAGTTGTTCATCATCATCTCTTACCTTTTGGTTAATACCAGTCATTCCATATCAGAAAAACCATAAAACAGAATTACAGAGAGTTCAAAGAGAATCAGTGATAATAAGTAGAACGTAGATAAGTTCCACCAGACACTTAAATTATATCATATTTTACTTTATATGAAAACAAAATAAGAAAGAAGTGTACAAAATTAGAAACTATATATAGAATATAGGTACCTATTTTATTACGAAGCATAGAAAAAAATATGACGAGGTGCTCACTAAAAGTGCAAAGGAAGTGATTTCAGTACTGATGGAGGGAGCATTATTCACATACACAGGCACTGGAATGTAGGAATCAGAAACAAATTATTAATGCAACAAGTTATTATAGAATAGCTGATATTTGATAACTGTTTATTTACTATTTCTATGTTACAAAGTGCAATATAATTATACTTGGCTTACAGTTTTTCATTCTGGACCAAACCAAGTTGAACTACTTCTCATTTTCCAAAGGCAAAGAAAACATACGGACACATATTTTATCTCAGATGTCACATGAGGGGTATTGAATTTTTAATGGATACAAGGATATAATGCCTTTGACGGCATTATCCTGCTGCTGCACATCATGAGTTTCTTCTATTTCCCCCTAAAAATTTTGACCTATTTATGATTTTTTTTTCTGGAGATAAGATTAGTACATATCTCACGTTGTTAGACACATTCATTCTAATCCATTTAGCATTTTGTTTACCAAGAAAGTGCTGTCTGTCAGGTTGGAACATGGTAATTTTTTTCCTCTGAAGGGGGTCAAATGGAAAATTACAAACCAAATCCACCCACAGGACTCCTCTGTTTCCTTCACCATCTTTCCAGTTTAACACTGCCTTGGGCCAGATATGAAGCAGAACGGGCAAAACTGGCAGCCTGGAAAGTCCAGCAGCTGTCACCTAGTTCCTCCTGTGAGAATGTGTATGTGCATGTGTGAGAAAGGACCACAAGACACCAAGAGTCAAAACTTAGGTGTCAGCTAAATTTTATTAAAATTTAACAGCACTATATATATTTTTTGAGTGTGTATAGAGAAAGCTTAAAGGGATTAATTAAGACAGAAGGTAAGGAATGGACAAACAATTCTCTTTCTCTGTCCACTATGTCCTACAAGGTCCTTATGTCTGTCAACACAGTTCTTTTTTTTTCTTGTAGTTGCAGCATTCTCTGCCTGGTCTCCTTCCATATCTGGGATGTTCCTCTTTATAGTCTCCATGGCCTGACAATCTGCAGTTTCTTCCCTGTGCCCCTCAGTGGTACCACAGTGTCATCTTGAGCTGCAGACTCTAGCCCCACACAGTAGTTCCTCTAGTTTTGTCTTTTATGTGTCCTGAAGTTTGATATCTTCTTCCCTGGAGCATCCTCGCTTGCTTTCCAAGGCAGGAACATTATCCTTCTGCAGATATTTCCACCCAACACATTCTTCTTAACAGAGAGTGAATACTCAGAGTGGCTAGATTGACTAGGCACATGCCTAGGTACAGTTGTTCAGGTTATTTTATCATTGGCACGCTCTTGCACATACTGTTGGGAAAGTACATACCAACACTCTAGGAAGACATTACTCAAGCATGGAAAGTCCAGAATGATTTCCATTGAACAGCTCAGAAAATCTATTGAAGGGAAAAAGGAGTAGACACAAGCTGCACAAGAAATGGACCAGTCCAAGCTGTGAGTGATCAGCACCCAAGAACAGCACCTAGCTCACTTCATTACTAACATGGGGACAACCATATTTTCCTTCGCAACGTGCCTGGCCAAACTTGGGTCCTTAGCCGCATGAATAACCACGAAGTCTATAAATAAGAAGTAGGTTGCCATCATATATTTCTGAAGAAAGGCTTGTGGAGGTGCACAAAACTTGATCTCTTCCACAGCTTTGAAAATTTTGCCTCAGTAATCCTGAGGGAAAGGAAAACTATTAAACAAGGTGTGTATCCTTGAAAATTGTTTACTTTTCCAACTATGACTAATAAAAGGTTTAATAAAGGATTTTTTTTTATTCCTACACACAATCATATTTTGCCTGTTGTGGAAAGAGGCTTTGAGGGTTGAAAAAGGAGCAGTCATATCTGAGGCATTTAAATAAGATGAACAGAGATAAAAAGGTAAGTACACCTTAAGGTTTTCAAATTTCTCTGGGAAACAATTAAGCATGGGATGTTAAGTATGCATCATCATTCTCAAAAAGTAAAAATAAAGATGAAGAACAGTTATTCTTCAAAAAAATCAGTCCTGCTACAGTTTAGAAAAATATTGTGACAAGTAAGCTTTATTTTGAAAACATCATTTTACCCAAATTCACAAATGCTGATTTTGTACTGTTTGTAATACTTTCTGTCTCAGTTTGTCACGACTGCCATTCTAAATAGGTATGGCTGCACTTTTAGGCAGCTCCTAAATATTTCAAGGGAGCTGTCACTCACTCATTTCCTTGCTGCCTCTGTCAGGAGACTAATGTGCTTTCTGCTGCCTGGGTTTCTCTGTGGTTGAGCTCACTGCCTGATGCTTCTTGCCACCTTTCCCCTGGGTGGCACTGCTATATAGCACTTTCCCGACAGATGCGGGAGTGAGTGCAGCACAGAGTGACCCTGCTAAACTGGGGAGAGAGGAGGGCACCAGCAACAGTACCAATAAAGAAATGCATCCTGTTCGGCTGAGGAAGGGAAGTTGCTCTGGATGCCTGGACAGATCATCATGTAGGACCAGTGAGAAAAAATCAGCAGGAACGTAGCTTAAACACACTGCAAAGAAGTGTAGGATCCAAGTCAGCTGGAAAAGTGATGGTAAAACATGGTTTGTTTTAAAAGCCTAAAGTGATGTCTCTGTTTCTTTTGAAGCCTGAGCAATCTGGCTGGTGGGGAGTGGTGTTCAGGTACTGGCAGGCATGTCAGACCATGAAGACTAAAAGCAGTTTTGTTTTTAATCTAACATTCAGTCTACAGTTATGCTTTTTTTTTTTACTATAATATTAATTATAGTCAGTGATGCAGTGCCTTAAGGTAAAGATTATTGTAAACAACAGCAACTGTGTGCAATAATTGCATATGTATTTTATTGGATTACATTGCTGTTAAATATTTCATCAACAAACAGCTTCCTCACTATCAGGATCTCATCCATTTTTCAGCCAGCTTGCATTTTTGCTTTTTTATCCTTGTGAAATCTTTATAAATCTTGAAAATAGCATTCATCTATTAATATGTCATTAATCTGGATGTCAAAAGCAGTTGAGAAAGTTGAGAAGTGAATATAACTACATTACAAAAGACTCTAGTGTTGCCTATCTAGAAAACAGAGTCTGTGGCTAGATTTGCTTGTTTAACTCTCATGTAGCAGGTACCAAGGAGTTATACTACTCTGAAATGTGAAATGATACCTTGTCCTCCTTGACGAAGGCAGCTTGTCAATCAGCTGGATGGAATGGATGGGATTGGGGTTTTCACCCTGTTTTCTCCCTGGGCTGCTAGAGACATACAAAGGAAGGAATCTGTCTTGCACTCTCCTGAACAGCCAGTGAAGCTGGTTTTATGTAGGTTAATCCCATCCACCCTGTCCCATCCCATCCCTCCATGTTTCTTAATAACAAAGGACTGTGCAACAATTTCCAGTCTTGATGCCAAATGGCATCAACTGGTTAACATCCTACACACAGAGCTGTCTTAGAGAAAGCTAGCTGGAATGGTCCAAAATAAATCCAGGGACCAACCAAACAGGTAGTGTTAAGGATCAGGGATTCAATGCTTAAACTTGCTTCTTTGCCCTTTTTATGTAACAGTATATATGTATTCAATATTTTTCCTGCTGCTAAGAGTGAGAGGCCTAGAATTAAGATTGTCTTCATGATTCACTTTATGATCTTGCCTGTAAAACTTACCTTGTGTATCTAGATTTCGAAAAGGATTTAACACAGTGCTGCAGCATTTAAAGTGAGGGGCAGATCTTCAAGAGCAGTATTCACAACTTGGAGTATCTAATGCCCAAGGTAATGGTATATTGTGGAAGGAGTACATATGAATAGTATGCACAAGCATGTTATGAGTAGTATTCCAGCAGGTTCAGAGAGGCCACACTATACAGCCAGTAGAAAACATCAAAGAGAAAGTGTAACTGCAACTCTTTTGGGGCTATGGAGGTTTTTTTTTAAACACTTGCATGAGACAGAAACAGTTCTGAGAACAGTTCAATAAAACTCCAGTTTTCAAAATCTTTATTTATGGGGATATATAAAATGAAGTATTTAGAGTTTAAAAGGCTTTCAAAGTGTGGATCTGATTCATAAGCCAGATCCACATATTGACTTTCAAAAAGCCTGAGCATTGGCTCCTTCTAATGACTTTAATGAAACCTGCTGCTTCTGCAGCCTAAATAAGAGTGTGTGTGTGTGTGTGTGTGTGTGCGCGCGCGCACGTGCACGGGACAGAGGAAGAGAGGGAGGAAAGGGTTAAGTCACCATTTGTCATACTACTTTGATGAATGTTTTCAGAATGTATCTAGAAATATAGTATTTTCCAATGAACAGTAAGGAAGGAGATTAGGAGAAAAAAAATAAGTAAATTGTTCATTTCGAAGGAAGGAATTTATATTAAAGTTTTCTGACAAGCCACAAAAAGTCAGACAATAGGCCTTAAAGTGCATTCCCAAAATCAAGAAGTCTACAGAAATGTAATCTCTAGCATTATCAGTCTCTTTGCCCCAATATAAATTGATTGTTGTGAGTCACAGTTTTATGACATATCATTACATGTTAACCAGTATATTTTTCATCACTCAGCAAACTCCACCTAATAAAATGAAGAGGAATAATGGCAGAAGTCAATTATAAAGTGGAAGAACAAGAGAGAGGCAAAAACATTGACTAGGTTTTCTTTTTTTCTTTATAGACAGGTTTACCTTTTTTTTTTTTCTGGAAAGATTTAACTTCTAGTTTCAGATGAGGCAAATTGAAAGTAAAAGATGAAATGGAGACAATTCAGGATGAATAGTATTCAGAAAAAAAAAACAAAAAAAACCATACAAAATGTTTCTGAGAAATGACTTTTTGCTGCTCTATTATATCACACTTCTTTGAGTCTGGGAATTTCTGCATTTTATTTTATGTTACCAAATTAGTTATCAGCTTCTAAAACCTATTCCAGCAATTCAAGCGAAAAACAAATCTACCAGTCTAGCCATTTTATTTCTCAAAATAACAATCCAAGGGATACACCAAGAAAGACACAAGACCCAGATCATTCTGTAAGTTTAAAATATTGTTTTCTTATCTCTAAAATATAATTTGAAATAAATGGATTTAACTGCCTTATAATAACTTTATAAAAACTCTTCTGTCTTTCTCTTTTAGCAATTGTGAAGCCCTAATATTTGGCATTTAAAAAATCTAAAAGCTTTGAAACTCGTACTAAAATTTTCCGCATAAATTCCATAAAACATTTTCAGACACCAGTGACCAACAGGGTCATGAGATGTAACAAGCTATTAATAGGTAACTCCTAAATTTATTAAAAAAAAAAAAAAAAAMAAGAGTCATTTTCAGTCAAAGAATTATAGCTTATTCTGTATCATTTTATGCTTTGCATTCATTGTGTCATAAATTCAAAAGAAGCTGCACTGTACGATATGCTGGAGATAAGCATGAATAATCTATTTGCACTGGCAAGGAATAATTAATACAGCATTTCAGATCTGATGTGAGAACAGATGTCACCATTAAATGTGTTTTCCTTCAAAGCAATCATAACATTTTGTACAACAGCTGATCCTCTTTGGTACATTATTCTCTTGAAACAAAATTCCACAGCTTAACAAAACTGTGGAGGAAGAAGTCATCTATGATCTAAAACACACTTTAAAACAAGACATGTTTGTGTGGCCAAAAGATCAGGTGGTAAGATACATGCCAGTCTCAGCTCATTAGGAAATGCTCCAGCCTGGCAGCTGTGCCCTGCCCTTCTGTTACAAACTCAGTGTCCACTGACAGTATGTTGCATACCCATTGCATATTTCAAAAAAGCTGTTTTTAAGTTATGTCTTCAATTTAGGTTCACAGCTGATGCCAGCAGTCACAGCTTGAGTTCATTATATCCAACAATTGAGGAAAAGAGAGTCTGGAATAATTTTTATATATATATATATATATATATATTATTTTGCATAATGCTTAAACTTATGCTTCCTCCAGTTATTTCTTGTGTAACACCCAGTCTATTGAAATTTCTTTAGAGGGTGAGGTGCACTCAGACTAGGATCAGGCCCTAAAACATGTAATCTTACCACATCTGATCAGATTTACATCTTTTGCAATGATGGGAAAAAAGCTGTTTGTCTCATGGTCTTCAGTTCATAAGGGACAAGTTAGTTGCAGTCTAAAATAGGACTGTTGTTCAAATATTTATTATTTCTAAGGGAAATTAACTTTCTTTTAGAAACACACACACAAAAAAAAATTTAAAAAAAATGTAAATACAAAATAGTGTCTGTAATATCTCTGTAAAAAGAGGACTTTCAGCTTACCCATGGTCTGCCTCAGCCCATATTATCTAGAGAATAGGTCAGGCTGCTGCTTTTGCTGTTGTTTTACATTGATACTCATGTCATGAGTGCCCCTGATACTCACCCCTGCTTCCCAGCCACAGAAGAACATATTTCTTCCACAGCAGAACTATCAGTATCTGCTTCCCAAAGAAATTATACCTTGGCAGCAACAGGCTTCAGTATTTAAGGAAGAGCTGACAACATATTCCTAAAAAACACATATCAGGGAAAGAGAATAGCTTTATTTTTACAACTGCTTTATTCCCTTAAGGAGAAACAAGGAATGGATGGCACTTCAAGGATTTAAAAGCAGGGCTGTGAAAGGGGCAAATAAAAAAGCTTTTACCAAGATCTTAGAACCTCATAATGAGTGACAGCTGATGCCACAAACAAACACTAATTAACAATGCTCTGATGAGAGTTAAATGTCCTCTGGAGAGGAAACAAAATAGAGCAATGACAGAATATGAGAGAGAGAGAAAGCTAGGGATGAGATGAAGGAAATGTTTTGGTATTAAAGCTCTGTATTTAAGTAAAAACAAGGCTCAAGTTCATTAAATCTGCTGTTTCCATGGTACTTGTCACATTTGGGGGAGACTAAATGTACCCTTGGGGAGCTTGAATTTACATGCTTCTGCGTGGCAATAATTAAATAGTGAATTTCAGCTTGTTTTGTAAAAGGCTTATTGGCCATAGGAGGAAAAATAATTTGAGATTCTTTTGTCCAGGTTATGCTACAGATCATAGGAAATGAAGCTCAGGAGACCTGACAGATATAAAATATTCGGAGAGATAGTTTATTCTGTTGTGAATTCCTGAATTAAGCATATTTACAGTCCTTGTTCACATTATGGAGCATAGTCCATTAAGACACTTTAAGCTGCTGCAGAGGAATGCCCCATGTTTTCTGCCTCACACTTCAAATCTCTCTGGACAGGAATCTTGGCAGCACATTCCTGCACTTCCTGCCTCATGCCCACCTCGTATTTACTGAATACATTTTGTGATCCGTCCCCATTGTCTCATAAGAAAAAGACTCCCCCTTGAAACATGGCATTGCTTGCTAGCATGCCCTATGTATACTGGCAGTGTAAGAAAAAAATGATACTCTGCGGTCACCAGGTGGACTCAGATTCAGACCTTTCATATAACAATCTTTTCCTGTTGTTTTTCTAAGATATAACTATGCCTGTAGAGCGCACAGAGTTGTAAATACTTTTTTTCTGTAAGATCACCTGTAGTGAACTGAAGTACTCCTGCAAGGAGGAGGAGTCTCTGCTGTCCTCCTCAAACTCCAGAAGCAAGGCATAATGGCATGTCCGATGTTCACATTCCCTCATTTCCCTCCTATTCAGCCGAGGGGCTAAACATCATTTCCTACTGCCTGGCCCAGAATCACCAAAGTGGTTTGGGGAAGGAGAGGGTGGTTTGTCTTTGAAAAAACTAACAGTGATATTTCAAGGAACAGGAAAGGAAAACTGGATTCCCTCCTGTGTGATCATCTGGCAGCTACTCAAGATGCTTACTGGAGTGACCAGTCTCCTGGTCAAGTTTTCAGCACACAGAAAATAGTCATTTAACAGAGATCTGGGCTAATCCCTCATGGGCTGTAATTTGAAGAGTCTGAAATAAGAGGTGAATGTAAGAAGAATCCTCTCTGACTTCTCTGGCCCTCCAGAAACACTCTGAAAACTGTTACCTGTGTCAATAGTAATTGGCCTTAAGTAACACTGTCATACTGAAAGAATATATATATAAAATAGACAATAAATGGACATTTATATGTGCAAGTGAAAGCTAAGGTCTGTTTGTCTCTGTACGCAGGCAGCTGATGTGAACTGAACAACATGGAACCAGAAGTCGCACTTGCAAGGCAAATTCATCCAAATAACCATTATGCCCATGCCCTCCATCAGCCCTACAAAACCAAAACCTCGAAAAACATTTTTAAAACTCAAGCCCCTGCAGCATGTCAAGACTGCTCCTTTTAGGAATACGAAGGTGATATAAGCAGTGGCTCTATCTCAAGCGTCTTGCTTGTGTTGGAAGAGAAAACAGGATCTCCAATGCAATCACAATAATGAAGTAAAAAGATATCCAGTCTAACTTTTTAGCTGGCTAGATCTGGCACCAAGAGTGATGTTGTCAGATATGACACCATATGGATCTCCGAATAGGCTAATTTAAACTTTTTTTTCCAGAAATTTACAAGTAGCTCTAGTGTCTCCACAGTACTTTGCACTACCAACATATGTGTTGCTAACATTAATGATTTTTTTTTTTCCAGCAACCTTTGGTGGTTTTCTGTAAGAAGTCCAGATTTTGGAGTCCTATGTTTAGAAACTCAACTTTCTTTTAAGGCTAGCCCATATAGCACTAGAAGGAAGCTTGATGAGCTTTAATTCTAAAAGCTTGAAAAATCATGCTAAAGAGCCCAGCCAAAGAGCCAAAGTGATTCTTATTTCTTAGGTCTCAATATTTTTTTTTTTCTTTAGCTACTTTCCTAGAGGCTAAGGTATTATCTTGGAGGATGGGTGGTAAAACTGATTTAGTATCAATTATACAATGCATATACACAATTATGTTTATACACAGTTGCATATTGCAGACTTTCTTAGAAGAGAGCAGGTGGTCAGGGAAGAAGGCTGCATGGTTGTTTTATCCTCACTGCCGTGTACTGAGTCATGGTCACGGGGAAGTTGTACCTCCCTGAGGTAAACATGCTCAAATGGGAGAAGTTTTATATTAAAGGGTAGAACAAGCTGGTGAGAAGCAGGAAATTTGCTGCAGACTTGGAGACTTCTGAGGGGAGCAAGGAACTTCTTAGTGTCAGGGAGAAGATACTGAGTCACCATCAAAAGTAATGAAGAGGAGACTTTCTTAGGGAGAAAAAAGGGCCCACCTGGATTCTGATGCATAAAGTCATTGAAAGAAAGAAGAAATGGCTGAACTGTTACTATTCCTAAATATTTTGTTAGTTCATAGCTGACAGACATGTCCAAGCAGATAACTACATTCTTACCCAATCCTTTATGTAATAAAATTTCCCCTTTTTCATTTTTCCAGTTGTATTTCTCTCTTGTACTATTCAACTGCAAAACAAATAAAGCTCTGTAGAATAATAATGCATTAGGAGTTTGGTGTGTGAAAATGTGACTGAAGTGTCACTGAAGTTTAAGAAAAAGCATCTGCAAATGTCAGTGATGTGTAAAGATTTAGATTAAGTCAGCAGAGGTTCATGTCCTTTCTCTGAACTTCATAACAAATGCTAGTTTCTTAACTTGAGCACTAAATACATTTAAGCTAATCTTCAGTGGTTTAGATTATTACATTCAATACTTTTGTCTTCTTGAAATCTTCCTTCAGAAAAAAAAAATACAAATAGATTTTAAATTAACTAATTGCTGATTTACATTTTTTTTCCTTTCTTTTTTAATTTAAGAAGAAGCTGATGATACATTGCTGAAGTCTCTGTATGATCATAGTGGGGAAAAATGTCATACAGTCTCACCACCATTTCCACAGAACTTGTTTTCCCCATCAGAATAATACCTCAGTTGTGAAATAGAAAGAAAGGTTAAATATAGAACAGAAAAGGGAAGGGATAGCTTTTTCTTTTTTTTCCTTTTTTTTCTTTCTTTTTCTTCCTGTTCCTGAAACAGCCAGAAGAAATGGAAGAAATGTGCTGAGGGTGGCTATTCTTTGATGGAAATATGAATTTAATTATTTGACTTGTTCAGTAAAAATAAGAGCAAAAGCTCATTTAACAAAGGCAGGCAGCCTTTTAACAGTAATGGTCCAGAAATATTTTGAACAACTTCTCCAATTTCCAGAGCCATTTGAGTTGTGCATAACAACTAAATCTTTTTTTTTTYCCAAAAGTAGAGATTTAGCAGACTACTTAAAACTCTGCACTTTTTTCAGCTCTGAGCAAAATAGTCATTTCTCTAAGCTGTTTTTCTGGCATGATGAATGGAGTGATACAGAATTTGGTTGTGGGGGAATGAGGAGTGTGAAAGGCACTTTATCACTCTATTTCTCCATCCTAAGTAACATTTAACTCGAAGTATTAAGGGCTGTTTCTGCTCTTTAATTCAGCAGGAGTTTGCCCATTGATTTCATAGGAGAGGAATAAGTCACTAAAGTAGGTGCTTTTGGTGTGCTTCAGTAATGCATTTTGTCAGTTTTATTATCTCCTGAATCTTGTATTGTCACTTTAAATCTGAGTAATCTGTATCACAAGTGACATAAAACTTTACTATATGAAGTCTGCCATTTTGAATTTATCATCTAAGCTGGTAATTCAGCTGGAACTGCTGCAGGGGCTGAAAGCACATTTTGTGACCCTTGCTTCTCACCTTGGCCACTGCCCTCAATGCAAGCAGCATATCCCAATATCCTGCACTGTGAACACTGCTTCTCTTTCTTTGGGAGAAGCTGCAATACCACAAGGAACCGTCCTCTGGACAATCATCCTTAACGTAGTGACACACAGACACTGTCATCAGATAGGATAAGTGGATTTTAATTTTGAATATAAATCTGTAATGATAGCTTATAAAACTTTGAGAGGTACTGAAGGAAAAGGTCTTTTAGGATTTTCTACAAAAAAAGAAAAAATATGTAAAATTACAAGGTATATGACAGCTTGACTAACCTGAAATCAAATAGCCCATAATCATCTTTCATACATGAAAAGATCCTATCTTTGCTTATTTCTATGTATTCTGTATTAAAGCAAAAGAGACAAAATGATTTTTTCTGGTTTTTGTAGTTGTAGAATAGCAGGATTCAATGTTGCTATAGGATCATCTAGGACCATTAACAAACATACTTAATGCAAATATGAACTCCAAACCTCAAAAAAAATATTTGTGTGTGCATCCTCTATATAAATATAAATCCTGGTGTCTTATATTGTGTAAAATTATAAGTAGAAAATATTTTATGTTTACATATTAAATATATAAATAGTATTTATTTGATATTAGTTTTTACGTCACATTTGAGACAGCTATGTGCAATATATGTTTAGATGGGATGCAGAAGGAAGCAAAACTGAGACGTGAAAAGCCCTTCAACATAAGATAAAACCTTATCAATATAAATGTCAGAATTAAGGATTTTGGTTCTCTAAAAAAAAAATCTTTAAAATCTTTCTTGTGATTTGGTAGTTATTTTCTTGCTGAGAGAGTAAGTAAGGGTTAACCCAGTCCTAATTAGCTTTGGCCTGAAGGTTTCAGAGTTAGGGGCAATAAACAGTACCCAAACTGACAATGGAAATTTCAATTTCTTTGAAGTATTTCTTCAAGTCAGGAAATGTATTCTAGTATGGGCTATGAAGGAAAGGCCTGAGATGGGGAGGTAAAGATTAACTTCTTAGGTTAAGATGCAAAGGACTAGAAAACAGATGAAAGCAGAATCTCTGAAAGGGAGAAACTAGAGCTCAGTTTCACTCCCTCCTGTTTCTACCTCAAATTTACAGACTTAGCTAACCAGTGAAGTTGAGTCGCGTAATTCTCGGCTTTCCCAAAACTGGATCAAAAGGTGTTCCCATATGCATTGGTCCTTTATCTGAATGCAATGATCTCCATTTATTATTTGAAATAAATGTACACTGTTTCTTAAATCTTCAGTTTGTTAATCTTCAGATTTAATACAAAACTCATACATCCCCACAGGTTAGCAATATTCAGTCTGCTTTTAAGATGGCATTTCACACAAGAAGAATTTAATCTTGCTGAGACAGAAATCAAAATATTCCTTTAAAAGACTGAAGGCTGACAGGTACTTTAACCCTGCACTGAGAAGTAGGATAAAACAGGAACTGTGAAATAAAATAATAAATTTTAAACATATGAGTAGTAATATGTTCTCAGAATAATCAATGGGTCTTATATCTTAGGTTCACACTGTTTTCACTTCCTTTCTTCCAGTATCTTTTTTATTTATATTCATATACCATTCTTTATGTAGTCTAAAACTAACAGATAACCACAGGAGATTTTTGGTGGCACACATTAAGAAAGTGAATCTCTGCTGTAATGTCTGGTAAGAGAAAATGCAAAGGGGATCAGAAAGGGTCACTCCAAAATAAAGATCCAGAAATAAAGACTTGACTGCTTCATTATTCTGTCTCCTCATTCCCCCATTCAAGCTTTTTATTCTGTTTGGATTTTGTTGTGAATAAAAAGAAGATCTAGAGTGAACAGAAAAGCACAATTTCAAAGCATTTGTTGACCTAAGTACTTAGAAGTCACCAAGGCTTCTGTGACACAAATAAATCCTCACTGCTAAGGTTCTGCTCAGGGAAAGATGCAGAAGGTTCACCATCAGAAATTTAATAATTAAGTGAGCCTGCTCTTCTAAGACTGTATACTCTAGGGGCAAATGTAACTGCAAAAGAAAGCTATGTACTAGAAACCAAACATGCTGATACAATCTTAACAGAATTGGCCAGAATTATCGACTGTGTTTTAGTTAGCTTTCTTTAGCTTTTCTTTTAAAAAATAAATCCTTCTTCAAGAAGAAAAAAGCTAGGTACACTTTGCAAGGAAATAATAATAATTTAAAAAAATCTGGTAAAAAATACATTGGTTATTACCAGTTTCTAATAATCTAATGACTTGAAATCAGTTCTGCAATCCATAAACACAAAATATTAATACTTTGAGGTCTTTAATGTATTTCACTAAGATATTGCCCATGAGAATTTTGCTATTTTTTTTAGCAGTTTAATATTGAAATAGTGATTTGAAAATGCTTCCAGAAAAATTTAGTTCTGACTGCATTCTTGTTGTTCCATGAGAGAAAGTCCAGCCTTTTAATTGTAACCAAACAGAGGTTTCTGATTCTGGTATAATCCAATGGCCCTTTGCTAACACTATAATGAGCAATGCTCAGAATTAGATTTCTGAGAGAGCATTTATTAGATTTGGGAAGGTTTATGGGTTTCTATGCTGTACTGATTTTTTGTCTGTTTGTTTACTTTTATTTGTGTTTGATATCAGTAATGCCTGAATGCCTGAAATATTATTCTGAGATATATTCTGTAGTGTGTGTCAGAACAGAAAGCTCATCCCAGGACTACTGAGAAGGTAGTTATACTATGTCACCCTTGAACTTTCTGAATTGCACAATAGACCTTCCCTCTGCAGTCAGCTGCAGTTTGTTTCTGTCCTCTGAAGCCTGGAGCTCCCTCCTGTGATCTGTATTACAGCTACTTTTTCTCCTGTGTCCTTTTGCAGCCATACATCCATCTACCTGCTGTGTATGCTGCTGCAATAGCATGAGGAAGGTGCCATCCTTCCCATCAGTCCTCACTACACTTTTATCATTTCCCTTGGGGTTGAAATTGGCCCCACTGCAATACTAGTGAAAGGAGGCGAGTAATATATTGGTGTTTATCGCCGCAAGAAAAAGCTAAGTTTTATATTAGTCACTTGCTCCTAGGACATGGAGCACTGTGGGAAGGACTGGTGATTTGTGTGGCTGTGAATTGCTCTGTCTGTCTCTCTGACCTTTTTGAATTGAAGTTTTATGGACCTCAGCTGTTTGCCCTGTAAAGTCTTATAGAGATTTATCAGCTTTATGTATTTTGCTCTCTCTTTCAGGATAATTATAATTGCATGACCCAGTCACAGCAAATGCTATTGCAAAAATAAAGGCTGTAATAATCAGTTGATGCTAAGCAGTTTTTGTAGGCTAGGAACAAGCATTCCAAACCTGAAGTCTTAAATATTTTGCCTTCACTTCTTCTTAACTTCTATACTGTCATTTTAATAAGGATTGGCTTGAAAACAAGAATTGCATTTTCAGAAAGAAAATGACGAAGTTGCAACTTTTGGTTTTGCCCTATGTCAAAGTGAAAAAGGTACCTTGAAAAACAACGTCGTGAACAGTTAATAGCACATGGGTTAGAGCTCTTAGCTGGCTTATGGAAGACACTGACTGAAGTCTCTGTTTTGCATGATTCAGAAGAGAGATTTGAGGACTTAGCAGAAGTTTTAAGAACCTTTAGACTCTTTAGCCATAACTCCATCTTTTATTGACTGAATGTATGCGGCTCCTTTAATCCCAGTTTTAGATAATAGCTTCTCTACCCTTTTCCCTACCAGATACTGCTGGCCAGCCTGCCAAGAAAGTAAATCTAGTATGTGGACTCCTAAAGCAAGAGACATCCTGAAGCAGCACACGGCAACCATGGGGCCTGTACCTAGCTGCCGGCGCAGACTCCTGCATTGGCCTTGTTCCAGTTGCGTGATATAGCTCAAAGCAGGGAGCATAATAATGCAGATGGCAGCTGTGCCTGATTCAGCGCCAGTCCTGCAAAGTCTACGTGACAGCCTGCAAAAGATTTACCTTATCAGTGTTAAAYGAGTGTCTTTCCTGAATCAGGAAGATTCAATTCACATTGACTTTTCGGTTCTCTCCTTTCCTAGGTGAGTATGCTGATGGACACACCACTCTTCATTTCAAGCAGTAGTTCTATCTGGGACACTTCTTATATGAAAATATAAAAGCTAGATGACAGTTCATGCTGAAATTCTGTTAACATTTGGCTTCTACCTGAAGAAGGCAGCTGTTGCTGAACACTGAGCTATATCAAAAAATTAAGGCTCGAGGTTGTATTTTTTGATGGTAGATTATTTAAATTTGCCTGAAGCTTAGAAAACAAGCTTTAATGCAAGTTTAAATACAAGTTTGTATCTGTGCTAAAGTTATTTTTGACAAATATCTTTTGGAAGGAGGCTTTTACTGTAAAATTATCCCTTTTTTCTTGATTTGTATGTGTTTTGGGGTCAAGAAGTAATAATTTATGTACAAATGAAATACAAAAAAAAAAAAAAAAGTTAACCATAATTTCACTAGAGGGCAGAAAATGCCTGAAGTTTGTCATCTACAGAATCACCTTTGAGTTTATTTGACATAGAGGTTCTAAAACAGCTATACTCTGAGCTATCTAACCTCTGAATCATCATATAGTGAGCAAATCAATAATACTGTATGGTAGTCACTGTTCAAGGAAAGAACACTGTGATAGAAAGCCCTTCACTTAGACAGTCATGTACTTTAGGTGTACAGTGGTGAGTAATTATACTTTCCAAGGAAGTCACCGTGAAAAGTCATATCTCTCTTTAATTCAACTGAAAGGGAGACAAAAAAAGGGAGACAGAAAGAAAGAGAGGAAAAAAAACCCTCAACTTTCTCCTTCAAATCTTAAATGTCCTTTAAAATGTTCTTGTCTTTATATTTTATTTTGTGATCAAATCTTTATGCAGGTACAAACATCTTAATTCAAAATTATTTTCACTTATGGATAAATAATTTTAGTAGAATTCAACGCCTACTAACATTTTTGGTGAAGTTGACATATACTTTTCTTATTTCTGAAATCAATTTTTCCCATTAAAACATTCAGCATCTCTGTATTTTATTAGCTAACATACATTTACAAACTTTTGTATCACTCACCAAAAAATGTCTGAGTTTTACATACTATTTCAGCATATAATAAAATAGAGGTTCTATATATAAATGTAATACAATAATATTATGCTATAATAAAATACATAAAATCAAGATACTGCACACTCAAATTACTTTCTAACTCTTATAGAATCTTTTATAATTTTCACTGAGTCTTTACAGTCTTTGAGCCTGCAAAAGAAGTAAAAATAAATCAAGCACAATGTTTTAGTTCATGTTTATAAAGTCTCAACTTCCAACTTAAATGGTAAGTTAGTTAAGAATTTGCGAAAACTATTAAAACTTGTAACTTCTCTTATCTGTGTTGGAATCAGAATAATTAAACATAGCATGATCTTCATTTTTTAAGAATCATTGTGTGTTTTCTTTAATGTTTTGTTGAAGTAAAGCACATTCATCTGTATGAGAAATTTATATAATATGCAAATTCATTTCTTTGTCCTGAACTTTAAAAATTATTTGAAACAGCCTTAATTACTTGTGAATATAACAAGTACTACTAGCACACACAGCTCAAGTCTACCAAATTCGGGGAAAATTATTCTCTTTTCCAGCAGTAATTTGCATTTTTTTAGGGTCAACAATGTTTTGGTGTTTCAGCATCAACTTTTTTTTTTTAATGTTTCAGTTGAAACTTCAAAAGTAAAGAAATAGAAAAAGTAAGAATTAGTAAGAATTGCTGACTCAGACGTGGATAACTGATCCCTGCAATTATTCTTGGGGGAATATGCAAATCCTATCTGGTAACATTATTCTCCAATCAAATGTTAAAACAGAGCCTTGCTTGGCCTTGCAGAAGATTTCAGAGTAGCAGGGAAGTAAATAATAATTTTGCTCAGGTTGACAAAACTGTCAGTCTTCAACATGAATTTAGCTGCCACATGAATAAGCTGAAAAATAAGTGGAATATTCAGTAAGTGAGAATATCCTTTAAGTAGATCTTTTGTAGTTATTCTTTTACATGCTACTGAATTAGAATTTCCTGAAAATAGCTTATGTTTAGTGAAGCACCCCAAAATGTAATGCTAACACTACATTAACCTTTCTGATTTTAACAGCACAGAGTGGAAATTATTTCATGTAACTTTATATGTCTAAGATTTAGATATCTAAATTTGATTTAGTCAGCCTAGCTCCCTTTGAAGGCAATAGAGCTATGCTGATTTGCAAATAGCAAATATATGACCTAATTTTCTTTGGTGAATACTGGTAGTCAACGTTACTATAGGATTGACATAAGAATTTTTATATGAAGTAGTTACAGGCTATAGCTTGCCTAAATATCAAATATTTAAGCCTTAAAAGTTTTAGTCTGAGTCAGTCAGCCTAGGTTTCCTTTCTCATCAATGAAGAGCAATTAACGTCAATGTCTCTAGGGGCGATTCATTTGATCAGTCCTAAAGTATGGGACCGAGATGAGATGAGTTGCCCTCCGGAGGTGTTCATTTGTCTTTGTAAAAGGACAATAGTGTAATTAGGCTGGATTTTGGTATCTAACTTTAAAGCTATGTTAAATCAATATTGCATACTGTTTCTATAGTAATTTTTGTGTAAGGAAAGAGTGGTGCAAGCAAAATGTCTTTCAAGTCCTTCCAAATCTGGTTTTGTCAACAATTAATGTAATAAACAGGTAGATATTTATTTAGGAAAGCAAATAGATGGCTTGAAAAATGGAAATAAATAGAAAACCTTCATAAGATCCAGTGTGTCGTCATGTAGGAAGTCAGCTACAGCATTTGCTTCTTGATACATGTGACTTAAGCATTAAGGCTTATCATTTTTCTGTTTCATATGTGTACTTTGTCTGATGAGACTGGAAAACTTTATTATATTCCCAGTGCTCTTAAAAAACATAATTGTGTTAGCTTCATGAATCAATTCAATTCTATGATACTTACAATTCAAATAAACTCTACAATCATTTGTCTTTGCCATTTTACCTCACTTTTTAAGATTTGTATAACACACCTTCTATTAACTGCCTTTTATGAACCATTCTCACCAGTATCCCACTCTTACTTGATATCAAACTGCTCCCCACTGACCTATTTAACATTAGCATTTCTAGAACAAAACATTAGGAAACTTAAATCCCATATTGAAAGAAAAATGCATGTCTATATATTTGCACATTAGCATTCATTATTAATAATTTTCTTGAAGAAAACTATTAAAAAGTTTAGCAACTTTCAGCAACTGAAAATAAGCTACCAAGTCTTAACATAAAATTTATGGATAGGAATGGTTGCCCTGTTAGCTGTCGTGTGAATTGTCGTTTTACTGCTGTATAAAAGTCTACTTCAAAATAGTCACATTCAGAGCTTGTATCTTTCATTCTATTTGGCAGCAATTTAATCATTTTGGAGATAATAACAGCAATATGAAAATAGTATTCTGCTTTTTTCTGGTTACTATCAACTTCTTAAAATTTAAAGTAGAAAAAAAAAAGCTAAGTGGTTTCTCAAAGTGAAGCTCATTACTTCTGTTTCAAGGCAATATTTTCTTCTTTTAGTAATTCCATTAAATACACATTACAAGAAGCTATGCTACATAATTTTGGAGAAAAATGTGATAATACGCTATATTCAATAATGTTATGACTGGTGAAAATTATCATGAGCCGTTTTGGCTGTAAATACAATTCATAAACTTGATCTCTACTGTGCATTTCCTTTTTTCTGTTTATATGTGCATTTGTGCAAGAGTACGGCTGAATCATAACTGGCAATATAAATACACCTGTGACAGGACCCTAAGTCTGCCACAGGTTTGAGGTGGATCTGCCTAGATTATTAGCCTCTAATGAACATCCCAGTAAAGATGGAAAGGCTTTAAACTCAAAAAGCTGAGGAGCTTTTTGAATAAAAACTATCAAGTCTTTACCTCCTTAGGAAGAAAAAAACCTCAATGTGACTAGGAAAGATAAAATAGAAATAAAAAATGCTTCTAGTTGAATTTACCAAACCAGTTAACCATAAAATATGGTCACTGTGGTCTATTTTCATTTTAATTTTTGGTGGGTCAAATGTTTAATTACCATTACAACTATATGGGTGAAGGCTTTGCAAATTTATAATAAAATTAGAGTGGACTTATTACTCTATGAATGTTCATCACAGAATCGCTGAGGTTGGAAGGGACCTCTGGAGATCATCTAGTCCAAACCCCCTGCTCAAGCAGGGTCACCTAGAGCACATTGCACAGGATTGCATCCAGGTATGTTTTGAATATCTCCAGACAAGGAAACTCCACAACCTCTCTGGGCAACCTGTTCCAGTGCTCTGTCACCCACACAGTGAAAAAGTATTTCCTCATGTTCAGATAAAATTGTCTGTGTTTCAGTTTGTGCCCATTGCCTCGCGTCCTGTCACTGGGCACCACTGAAAAGAGTCTGGTCCCATCCTCTCGACACCCTCCCTT
>NW_020447356.1:0-38675 GCF_003343035.1 Apteryx rowi
TGCAACGTGCTCTAGGTGACCCTGCTTGAGCAGGGGGGTTGGACTAGATGATCTCCAGAGGTCCCTTCCAACCTCAGCGATTCTGTGATTCCGTGATTCTGTGAAGTATCATGGACATCTGACCTGTTGTCATACTCTTTCCTCTTCTCTTTTTTCCAAGCTTATTATCTTTATTAAATAAATAATTAGACAATTAGCAGGAATTTACACCTGCCATTGATGCCCTCCACCCCTCCAGCCACCAGCAGGGTGCATCTCAATGTGTTCTGGAGCTCCTGGAAGCTGGCTATCACCATGTCAGAGATACATGACACTACCTCTTTGGCCTTCTGCATTTTCTCCTGGTTCCTTGGCATCTTCAACACCTGATAGTCTTCACTCCAGAATTTGCATTTGGTCCAGTCTCTTGTTTGAGAACTCAAGAAACTGTCATCTGCTTCTTTCTTGAGAAGCACCTTCAGTTTATCCACTTCTTGCCACAGCAAGACTCTCTCCTGGACTAAGCAGCACCTATTTTGGGGTCCATGCCCTTTCCACAGCACCTTAGCATCTGTCTTTGCATGCTGGAGCAAGCACTTCCACTGACAGACCTCTCCCAACAGCCTCATGACTTCTTTGCTCCTGTTGATGTTGCAATATTTTCTCCTCTTGCTGTTTTGCAGTTTCCTGCAGCATCTTCTCATTCTGTAATGGCCTTGTTCAGCTTGGTGATGTTCAAAATCTGGGCTGCATAGACCTTTGATCACATCCTGTATCACTTTTTATGCTTCTCTGGTCTGACCCTTCCATGTCCCTGCACTCCCCCCAACCCCTGTACTGAGTACAGAAAAGAAACTGTACAGAAGCTCTGGCCTTTGTTTCTCCAGTCTCTCCCAGCACATCTGTTAACAGCTGTCCTTCTCCTTGACACTCCTACAACCCTTTCTGGAAGTGGTGCTCTTGTGGTAGCTCCAGTTGGCTGCTCTTCCTCAGGAAGCAGGGATGTGAGCCAAGGAGCATGACTGGGAAAGGCTGAAAAACCTCAGTCTTCAACTTCTTTCATCTTTGCCGAGGACTCCAACGAGGGCCAAAACCATGTGACCAGCAGCCATGAATGCACTGCCATTACAAGAGGTTGAACCCAGAACACAGTAAGGAAATACTTCTCTGCCAATTAACACTAGTCAGATGGCTCTCTCCCAGAGGGTAAACCATCAGCTGACAGCGTCCAAGAGATTGATGCTCTGCTCGTATGTTTTTTAAAATCAACCATCCTTGTCTCTACTGAGGCATAAAGCAAAATCACATTCAAAATAGTACTGAGCCAACAGTTTCTAAAACTATARGGCCCTGAAGAGACAAAAAAAGCTGAAGGTTAAATTAGGTAAAAGGAGCCCAGAATTCACAAACCAGAAATCTCAATGTTGTAAATTAGGGAGCCTACATAAGACTAGCCTTGTCTCTGGAGCAGCTCAATTAGGAAAGGTGTTTTACCTCTGCTACTAGTGAAAAGACAAGTGAGTAATTAATGGTGTTTTACTAGCATAAACTGTTTAACAAATATCCCCAATTTTTGTTAAAGCTTCAGGGAGCAACAAGAACAAGCTAACTAATTTCTGGCAGATCTTTTTGGAACAAAAGATGAAGTCTGCATTATTGGCTGTATTAATCCTTGCTACTTCTACCTGGAGAATCTCTTTGCCAGCTTGACTGAATTAAAATACAGTGCTCCCAAAAAATTTACAGATCCAAGGAAGCTGATTTACCTCTGTTTGCAAAAAAGAACGACCAAAACAAACAAAAAAGATTAAGTGCACACCACTGCCGTTTCTGTGACTGTATCTTTCCTCACCTAGATTAAAAGTTGCCAGCAGTCTAGGGTCAGCATCATAGACATGCAGAGTGCCACACTGATTAAAAACAGTGGCAGAAGTAAGGGTGAAGCTGTAAGACTACATCTATACCAGTAAATAAAACAGGCTAGACATTTTTCTGTGGCCTGAAGCCACGTGGCATGGCCTGGCTCATGTCCACAAAGCTAACCTCTTTCCCTTTGCCTCCAAATGTGTTGATCATATCTGAATCGTCCATTAAGAAAGGTCTGTGGAAAACTATCTCTTTTGTTTTCTGGGATATTGCTAGTTGGTGCGGACCAAACCTGTGCCATGGAGCATGGTAACAATTAAACAAGATGATTATGGGCCAGTGTGCTGGTCCTGTTTTATTTTCTAGTAGAGACATAGCCTATGGGCGCTGCCCTTCTAAAGCCTTTTAAAAGACTCTTTGGAGTCACTCTAGTTTATCAGCTTTAGTTGCTTACCCCAAAGGTTCCTCAGGCCTTGCATGAGAAAAATAGCAGTGCCCTGCACTTCACTCATAAATAGGTAAAGAGCTTCTTTTGCTTGAAAACATAGAGCCATGAGCATTTTTAATAGTGTCATAAATAAGCCGTGTCAGGAGAAGGGGGGGGGGGCGGAATCAACAAACAACTTATGTTGAAAAACAAAACTAATAATCCTGGCTGCCTAGTTTGTGAGAGGTTTCGGAGAAGAGCCTGGAAGAGGTAAGTGGGGTAGTTTCGGAGAAGAGTCCCTTAGGGATCCTGGGGTGAGGGGACTGTGGTGACCTAGGCACCAGGGAGACTGGGAGGAATCTAAAGGTGAGTAGGCTGTTCCTGGAGATTTGGGGGACGGAGGGAACGGTGCAGAGACGATGAGGGTACTCATGAGAATGGTGGGGTGGCTGTACTCAGGGAGGAGGGCAGAAGAGACCAGGCAGCTCACTGCCCAGTTTTCTAGTGTTTGCTAATCTAACTGTTATATCAAAAACTCACCACAATTATAAGCTCCAACAGAGACACCCCATTCACCTGTTTCTGAGGATACTGCAGGAGCCTCCCCAACTGATTTGGTTAAACCCAACTGTGGTTAGGTTTAACATAGGCCAGATTTCTTCTCTGTGGTATTAGGTGATGTTGTTTGTGATCTGAGGGAAAAAAAAATGCACTAAAGTTGTTGCACACGTGTTATTTTATCACTTGGTATGATAGCATAATCCTATAAGACAAAAAAGTAATGTACAAACCAAATAAAAAAACTGAAATATTTCTTCATTTCAGCTTTCTGTATTTCTCCAGATGAGAAATAAGTATGGATAAAACAGAGTTCTCTCATTCTCCTCATTTTATTGCTAACATATGCATTGCGGACTGGATCCAAAATTCGCTAAAATTTTAAAGGAACTTCAACATGAAGAAAATGGCCTCAGAGTCCTAACTATTGGAATGCACATTTTAAAAACCTCAACACCTATGAAGATTTGGACTTCTTTGACTTAGTGCTTAAAAATGGAAAGAGCAATAATACAAAAAACTATACATCAAATTGCATTTATTAAGGGCCAGCTCAGTTTTGAGTCTGCTTTTCGATTTCCGTTGGAAAAAAACTATACAATTCAATTAGGATGTAGATGATACCAATACCAATGCCACGRGCATAACCTGTATCCCCTTAGTAAGGGCAATCACTTTTCTATGGAAAGGCCTTATGCACATTAGCTCAGTGGTTTGTGGATTGCTGAAAGCTTTTAAACCACATAGCTTCTGAGTAAAAGGATATACAGGAAGAAAGGGAAATAAAAAAATAAAAGTAATCTGGAAAAGATTCCCATTGAAGCATATAGAATTTGATTTCAACATAGATGCCAACATTAAATCTGAATTAAATTTCAAGTTGCCCACTGGAATGGTACTCTGAACATGGTGATATCCTACAAATAGTGACCTCTGTCCCTCGCCGTACCCCAGCTCAAACCTCGGCAGCCCCTCAGGCCTTCCCTGAGCACTCCCTGCAAACCCAGCCTCTTCCTCCCCTCCTTTCTCCGGGACTCCTTTCATCAGATTGCTGCTGCTCACACACCACATCTCAAGCTGACAACCAGGACACTCACAAGCACAACTTCAGCCACACTTACCAGGAGGTGACTCGCTACCACAAGCAGCTCACCATTAAGGGGCAGCCATTTTGTGGGCATCAGCTCCACAGGCGTGGGCAGAATGTGGCAGCCATTTTGAAGAACAAGATGGGGGCAAGCCAGCTGTGCACCTTTCTGTTGTCCTCAGGGTGGGTTAAAGCACCCTGCAGCTGAAGTATGTCAGGAGAGGGAAGTGAAGCGAAGTGCAGGTAAGCTAAATGATTTGTTTAAAATCACAGAGGCGCTTTACATTGTGCAGCAAACTGATCCTGTGTCTCTCAAAATTTCCCTAGCTCCTGCCACTCTGCCTCAGTTACTCAGACAAGCCTGAGGCGTGGGCAATTGCAGCACCTTCCCTGGGGCAGAAGCCTGTGGGGCCTGGCAAGGCTGGGGGCCTGGCAGTGTTTGGGGCTGGAGAGCAGGCCGGGGCTGTGCTCAGAGGCCCGGTGGCATTTGGAGAAACAGGGCTCCCATTCTGTGTGCCTGCCTGTGTGTAGGCTGAATGTGAAGCCTGCATTTGTCACGCATTGAGGTCAGGCCGTGGGAATGTAAAAGATGAGAGAAGCCCGATCAAAAGAAGGATTTCTTCTGTTTGTTTATTTCTCAGATCTCATCCTCATAGGGCAAGCTTGCTGGATATATCTTGAATAAACTGTATGTTTTAGACAGAGTGTGTTACAGGAGACTGGAAGATCCTGGAAGTTACACTAGTCCAGTTCAAGTGAGAGAGGGAATTAGGTGCAAAGCTCTAAACTGCTGAAAAAGAGGAACAAGAGAAGAAGAAAACCTAATGCAGTGAACAGATCTACCCTTTTAACACTGATCTTTAACTGACACTAGACTCTGCATGATGGAAGCAGGAGTGAGGGAAAACTTACAGGAAAAAAAATCCTAAGAATATTGCTATTTTTAAGAAAGAGAATATTTCTTTGGACAGACAAAATGTAAGAGAGTGAACTTGAGAAACTGATCACTGAAATTAACCTTGCTGAAAAGTACTTGAAGAGGAAATTCAGCTGTGGTTTGCGAGCACGAGGAGTTCCAGGAATTAATCTGATCTCCCGGCTCTGCTTGGCACCACATCAGAGGGAGAGGAGCTGGGATGTGACCAGGCTTCAGGCTGAAGGTATCAAATGGAAGTTTTGCTTCCCATCCTCTGTGAGGATGACTGACTCAGGAAAGCAGCATATTCATAAGGAATAGTTTGTGACACAACATTAACATTGTGCAAATAAATATGAACCTAAATATTTACTAACTATTCTTACAGTATGACAAATAGTCCTTCAATATTTGTATGTCCAGGCATCGGTAGACTTCTGAAAAAAACAAGCCTAAAGCACTGTTTTTGCACCCTAAATTAGTGGCTAGCTTTTCAGAAATTCAAGGTGCCCAGCCACCCTCATTGACTCCAGAGGAAGCTCTTGGAAGCAAATCAAAAAAGGGGGGGGGGGGGAGAGAAGGAACAAAACAGATTGTGGAGCCAGATTCATCTTTCTGATCGTTTGCACCCAGTGCAGCTRCTACACTCCCAGAAGCTGGTGACGGGAAGCTTTGAATTGCATAAATGGTTTCCAGCTCTCTTCTGCCTGTAGAGCAGAGCACACAAAAATCAAGCAGCCAACAGCAAACTAACATAACTGCTTTATTGTCTGCAAAGTGAATAACCACAGACTCTCCTGTGTCTAGGGGCTGCTGCAGCATGATGAGAGATGGGGAGGAGTACATCATGACATTAATTCTTTTGCAGAGCAAAGAGTTGCATCCAAAGCAATGGCACACTGTTTCAGAAGGGCATTCATCCCACGCACAGCTATCCAGACATGCCATGCCCACAGAGCAGCTGCCAAAGGGCAGTTGTGATGCAGCTCTATATTGCTGCACCTCGAGCTTGTTCCCATTATGTTCTTTTCTCCTCTAAGCCAGAGAAAAAGATCCAGTAGGCTGGATATTTTAGTGGCATGACATGGCCAGGAGCCAAATGCCATATGTTTTCTGTCTTCATTTTAAGAAGAAAAGTTGAGGGCAACAGACATGTTTGTTACAAGTTACTTTGAGCCTCAAGAAATTTAAAAAGTTGTAAATGAGGCCAAAATAGAGAGCTAAGCACAGTTTTGCTTTCCACAATTCACTTGCTCAGCACTTCAGCCACTGGGCCAGTGAAGCCTGGGAGCCAGTTGTCCACAGAGACAAAGGTACTGTGAATAAGAGACAGGCAGTGTTGTTTTGTTGTTTTTTTTTTTTCCAAGTTAACTTTATAAAGCATACTTACTAGATGTCCTATTTATTTGTGAGGGCAACAGCATAGGCAGATCACCCTTCACTTATTGCCTCAAATTAGATGAAGATCCATTTGATTAGTGGCAAAACATCAGAAGCGACAAAGTGGCCTCAGGATCTGCAGCCATTCTTTGATGAAGCTGAACAACGAGGGAAGAGCAGGTGCTGATGGTAGAGCAAGGTGTGTGCTTAATACTCACCAGGATCATTTGCCATCTATCATCTGCTTCATCTGGGATTGGCTCACTTGACCAGAAAATGAAGCATAGAGGCATCTATTTATATTTATATATAACGGAAATATCTTTGCTCATTTGCTGAACTGAAATAATTTGCATGTGGATTTACCTCCAATATGGATGTACAAAACTGATTTAGGAAAATGAGAATAAATAATTCCTATGCTATGATTGTTTCTAGCAAAGCTAAACAGAAGCATTTTAAATCARTGTTATGGAAGAAAATAAATGCTGCCTGCTAGATTAAAATTTAATTTGAAATTAACTTAAACATATAAATATTGTTTAAAAATTTTAAGATAGCCTAAAAAAATATCCCCATGTGTGGAAAAATTCTGATATCACTTTACTGTTGTGGACTATGAGAGAGGAAAACCGGGAATTTCTAACAGAAGGGAATGAAAATCATCAAAGGATTAATATGTTAACAGCATTCTACCAGAGATCATCTATTTCAAAGAAAAGTGCCATCTGTCACCCCCACAATAAAAAACAGATTTTGGAGCTCCCTCTGCTGGACTGCAGTTACTTTTGTTTTCCCAATCCTTGTCTACTAAAATGAACTTAAAAAAAATCAATAAAGTAATAGTAATAAATAATCTGCACATTTCACATGCATATGTTACAGCAGGGAAGAAGACAATTTTCCCCCCCCCCCACTACAAACGAAGAGCATGTAAAACAGTACTGCTTGCTCTACAACTGGGAAACATTCAAAAGTGGGGATTACAGATTTACTATATTGCCTGTTAGATTTCTTTTGCTATTTGTCCTCTATTTTTGAGTTTGTAACTCACATTTACAAGTTTTTTTCTCTTACCAAATCAAATGGGAAAAACAAAAATTACTATTTAAAAAATAAAAGAGAGAATTCTCAGCAACACTGCTGCAGGAGTAGGACTTAAAACTAGAGCCAAATATTGCATTACTTAGGACATATGCAGCAGAGGTGATTCAGTTATGATAAATTTTCACCTACAGATGTATCTGTAAGTGTAATTGGGCACTGCCCCAAATGCCTGGTTTATTTCTTGGTGCCCTGCAACGCTGGCATTTTGGGAAGAGAGCTTAGAGCATGTCGGCAGTGTGTCAGCTCAGGTGGGTGCTGTTTTAGACAGCCATCTTAGAATGGGATCAAGCATGTCGTAGAAGGAGACTTCTTTCTTTGCTGGGTCTTTTGTCATTTTTTGTCACCTCTGCCCCTTTTTTTCTTAAGCCGTTTTTCTGCAGACAAGCAAGGATGCTGGCTTCAGCTACTCCAGTGTATCAGCTGTCCTGCTATAGTACGATCATTTYGTTCAGTAAATGTCTGACCAGACTAATGTGGAAGATACTTGGCAAAGCTTTTTGGCATGGCTGGCTACATGCCCCTTCACAGAGGTATTTAAAAAAGGGTATGTTCATAATTCCATATTCAGCATTCACAAGTTGAGTAGAGTTTATATATGCATACATATTTATATGTTTTATATATATATATATCCACTCTATTCATATATAATGGATATAACCTCATGGTAGAAGAGATGAGAAGTGAAACAGCATCCTTTTGGAGGAAGGGAGCATGCTTTGAGAAGACTGAGACAAAGCAGTGAAAAAAGCTAGATAACAAGAGACTGAAGTTGCGAGACCAGCACTGAAGAAAGTAAAAAATGAGAAAAATGGGGCCAGTGAGAAGGAATAAGAGGTGGAAAAGCAAAGGAGGCAGGAAGTCTCAACATCACAGGCTGGGGAGAAGAACAATACTATAGTGGGGACAAAGGCAGAGTCTCACCATGTCTCTTTTTTTTTTTTTCTGAAACACCCCCTCTCCTCTTCCCCAGCATCAAACTACATGGAAAGAAACATTAGAAGTCACTTTTTTCTTTTTTCCCAACAGGCAAAAGTGTCTGATACTTTCTAGCTTCTCATTGCTTTTCATCTTTTAATCCCATAAATACAAGCCCTCCTATTTTAACATTACTTTTAAATACTTTGCTGAAAATCTTAAACTCTATATGATAAATTTTAGTCATTAAAACTATTCATTACTATGTTGTAAATATTGCTGAAGATTTAATGATATCAGCAGGGCTAACCCAATGCCAGTAGTAGCTCTGCTGCAAATAAAGAGAGAGTGGCTTAAATCGATAGGTTGCTAAACAGACCACATTCCTCTTTAATAATTGCGTTAGACTGTTGAATTTAGAGTGTTATTTTAGTGACATCAGTTCTTTGAATATGAGATCATGTCTGATAATTTCATTTAACTTTATTTAGTTTTCTCTGATCAAAATGAGTAGTAATAGGGATATAGTCTCCAGGACAGCTGTTAAGAGACTAATATTTATTTCCTGGGTCCAGTAACTTGACAGAGGATAAATTTACAGAAGGGTAATCCCACTGTTTAAGGTTAGAGGTCACCACCCACTATTCCAGGAGTTAGTCTTTCATCCTTCCTCCTTCTTTGATTTAAATATCAAATGCAAATGAAATATACAACTGTTAAAAATAGTGTGTTGAGAATTAATCACAGGAGTAGAGAGAGATCTAATAGGGAGAACAGGATAGATAAGCTGAGGCCCATGTCAGAAGAGAAGAAATTATTCTTCCCTTTCCTCAGTACCTAGTCTCCCTGGAGTTCACTGGCTTGCCGAGCAACAATTGTTTCATGTCTTCAGGGTATTATTTTCACGGCTGCTGGGCTAAGTCTGTTCTGGGGATCCTATGAGGTACAGCTGGTGGCTGCAGTTGTCAGCAGCTGCCTGGCAGGTCCTAGCTTGAGCACCCCAGTATGGTCAGGAGCACTACCTGAGAAACAGAAGGCCAGTGTTCTCAGATGTGCTCTTTTTCTGACTTGTCCCCCAGCTGTATTTCTGACATACACCTTGGGTTCAGAGTATGGCTTAGGAAGCACATTCCTTGCTGTTGCTGCTACTTTATTTGTTGCATGACCGTTTCCATTACATCTAGCTTTGTAGTTAATTTGCCCAGTTCAGTACAGCCCGTGGGTGGGATAGCACAGGAAATTGGCCCAGAGCTTTAATTGATGGCCTGGCCTTTAACCCCATCCAGTAGCCTGTTTATGAGTCTTTCTTATCATACTTTGCCTTTTTTAAGTTTTTGAGGGAATTCTTGATAGCTGCTTCTACTTTCTCATTAGTGAGTCTGTGATATGGGAAGGATGCCTCATGTTCAAGTTCTGCTGACGGGATTTTTCCTTCGTGCTATGAGGTAATGAGGGCAATGGTGCAGATATGTACTGTATTAAAAAGTTTGGCATATTATTTTATCAGTGGAATATCTTACTATTATACTGGGACCATTTTTTGCAAAGACAAACAATGGTACTACAAAGATCTTTTAAACTGTATTTTAAGCACATCAGAAGAGTACTCCCACCCAAAGAAGCATGACATCATTTTGCTATTGTGATTCTTGAGATAATGGCAGAATCAATGAAGATAGCCTTAGGGTTCAGTGGCCAATAAATGGTATTTTTCAGAACATTCATTTCAAAAGGATATTTCCATCTGCAAAAAAGAATTCAAATTTTGGAGCTCCCTCTGCTGGTTTAATATCAACTTTCACTCTCAGCTACTTCCCCTTCTCCTGAACTGCTGGTCAGCATTTAAATAAACAATAGATTTCATGTACTGTACTAAAAAAGAGAAAAGTTAATCYTTGCTTATCAGAGGATATCTCTATGATGTTACACTGGAGAAAAAGCTGACTTTCCTCTAAAAAGGAGAGAAAGAGTTTATTTTAAGTCTATTTTTCCGAACTTGCATGTGTGTAGTACATGCATGCAAATGTTTAATTTGCCAGTCAACATAGAAGCATATGTCCCTATCACGCCATTCTTCCATGAATTCCTAATATGTGTGCATTCATGTTATGTGACTACGTTAATATATGTTAGAGTCTGATTTACTAAGTATAGACAAAGTAAAACATGAAGGAATTGTGAAGATGCTGTGCAAAAAAGCATATGCGCATAACACCAAGAAACTACGTGTATGTTTTTGTAGTCATCCTTTACACAGCCTATTTATGTGGTCTAGAACTTTGCTCATTTTCATGTCAAGTATTTGCTTTTTGTCATGGATGTAGACGGCACTAGARAGTTTAGGAATTTGCTGTTCTAAAATGTAACCAGTAACCTATAGGCTCAGCTTTCCACACAAGGGCAATCATACAGGTATTTGAGGTGCTGTGTTAAAAAAATGACCAAACAAATGAGAGAGAATAGAGTCATACCTACGAAGCAATATAAGTCCAAGCTATTGCTCAAGTTTCATTATCTTCATTATCTTCAAAGAGATATCAGGTTTTATAGTATAAATTGGTTCAATTTGACTTTGACTTTGACTTTAGGGGTGTTAATCCAAATTCTCTGAGATTAAAGTGAACTTTTCCATTCGATAGGCTGTGGCTCATGTCCTATTGCTTTGCAACTGGCATGTCATCACAGGTATTTTTACAGAATAGCCTCCAAAGCACTGAAGATCAGATTTGAGACTAAAGCATTTCTGGGAGATGCTTTTGCTCTACATACAACAATCTCTGCCACAAAAATTGTAGTCTTCTGCTCCAAGTTTATTACAACTAATACCAAATAGCTTTAACTGAAAAATGTGAAATTCATATTGTTCAAGTAATTTCTGAATGGATTAAAGTTGTCTGAAAATAGATTATGAAACTTTTCTACCCCTTTTCTTGTAGCAAACCCACTATTTTCAAGTTAAGCTGCAATAACTTCCAACCAACCTGTGAGTTTGTACATCAAACTGCAGCCTATAAAAATTGTGGTAGTGGAGGTACACACCCCTCAATGGGGCTGATAAAATACTAATGGAGAGCCACAATGTAATTACAGGAGCAGCTGATTAAATCAAGATAGCACTTAACAGAACAAGAACATTTCAAATCTTATGATTACATTAAATTAGATTATATCATCAGTTAAGTGACAACACTTAGAGGTGATTAGAGATGGAACTTTGACTTTCAATTTTTGAACAATTTAATTTACATTTTTAATCACTAAAACAGAAAAAAAAAATCCCTTGTATTTTCTCTGTGTTCACTGAGAGAACAGTATGTTTTCAGTTCCAGTTTGACTGAATACAAGATTAGAAGGTTATTTAGTTCTGAATATTAGTAACTGGATAATGGAYCCATAAATATACGTCACTGAGATGAATTAAAATAGCTGAATTAGAATATCCCACTGAAGTCACTGGAAATATTCCTTTTGATTCTTACAGGAACTGGACTGAAACAACAGTACTTAAAAATTTTCAATCTTCCTAGAATTTGATGGTATGTGTAAAACGATTTTGGCTCATGGTCTTTGATATTTATTTATTTAAGAAAGGAAAAGTCCTTTCAGTGTTGCTGTTAATATCCAGCTATATACTRGAGCAGAACAGTCAATCCTAAATATTCAGAAACTCTAAACCAGACACCATAAAAAGTATTTTTTACAAAAACTTAATATGCCATAGTTTAGGTAGACTTTATCCTACTTCTGGATACAAAAGTTGACTATATGACTCTCAGAATTTCCTTTGGTCCAATTTTCTAAGATTTTATTAATCATTTTATTTGCTTTCTAATTTTTAGCCCTCGTGTTTAATATCTGTGAGTTTTTTCCTGTGTTGTAATTAGCTCTAGCCACTGGTAAGAATGAAAGCTGAGACTGCTTGCATAAGGACAGCATTTGTGACTGTGATCCTGTATTGCTGTGAGCTGTATTGCTGTGATCCTCAGTACAGGTCTATGCATATCTACTCGCCTGGCAGTCCAGCGTTGATCTAGATCTACTAATTCAGCTGGAGCACATTGTTTAGTGTTATACTGATGTGTGAGGGAGTGTGTCAGCTGGCATCCCATTCTGCTTTGGGTTCCCCTCCACTGTGGGATGCTCACCCTGTGGAGCTGTCAGTGGGTAGCTCTCTCTCCTAGCAGTTGGCCTTCTGTTTCTGAGATCTGTGATCTGAAAGAATCTCTTAAAAAAACATTGCTGTCATCTGTGGACACCATTCACACCTCAGCACTCCAAGACAGATGGGCATTTTTACACTTCCACATCGCCACAAAAGAGAGGAATGGAGCGGAGGCAGCTGTACTACTAGTGGGAAGTACAGTGGCAGCGAAGCTATGTGCTTCCCTGAAGCAGACCACTGCTTCCAGACCACTGAGATGGACTAGAAGCAGAACTGCAGGTGCAGCTGCCTGAATTGCTAACTAGCCTCTCTGATGATGTTGATGTGCTGAGGACATCTACTTGGCAGTGAAGATGAGCAATGTAAAGGTGCCACTGAACACAGAAGATGACTACATCTGGGAATTTGCAGCTCCCACTGTTCTTAACCCCTACTTTCAATTGCCAGTAAGTATGGAGTCGTAATGTTGACAGTGGCCACAGGGTGATCTGGGAGATGATATCTGCCATTCAGAAGGTGCCATACTCCCTGTGAGTGATGGCAGTCATGTAGGTTTTGCTTGTATGAGCTTCTCCGTTGGGGCCTTTGATGGCATACATGTTCTTCACTTCTGTCCTTTGCTCCAGGTTGGCATCCTGTGAACAGATGATCTTTTTACAGGAAACTGAGGACTGCCGCAGACCTTTTATTGCTGCTATCAGTTGGTGCTTGATGCATCTGTTTTCCATAATTCTTGGGCTCAGCCACATGAGCAGGCCTCACAAGCATTTGCACTTATGATGCAAAGCCTGCTGAGATCCACCATCACATCACATCCTTGGTACTTGACAGTAATACACCTTGAAACTTTGGCTGATGAGATGCTTCATTTTAAATTTTCACTATCACAAGGGCTTCTACAATTGTCTCTGGGGCATTTGGCTCCTGAAAGCAAGATAAGGTCTTTCTCCATCAGACTTTTCAGAAACTTCCTCTCCTTTGCCAGGACTGTGTTTGATTGCTCCATCCATCCTGCACAGCATTCATGAGAGCAAACAGGGAGGAGATGACAGAACACTGAGAGCAAAAAGCTTGGCCAGAACCATGGCCACCACTGGCAATTGTTGGAGTTCATCCACCTGTCTGTAAGAAAGGGGAGAAATTGTGAGGGATACTCTGGATTTTGTGCAGAATCCATGCCTGTCACATTTACTGCCTTGAAAGCCTTGTTTGACCTGAGACTCTGTTGGTGGTGGCATATCAATAGTCCTTGACTGACTTAGCCTATAACCTTTATTTTCCCCAGAATTATAGCTAGCAAATACAGTCAGTGAAGTCTACAGGACAATTCAGCTTACACTGGAGATGACACCCACATTCAAGCTGATGGAGGTGCTCTCTAGACTCCCTTAACTGTATTGACCTTGTCTTCATTGACTATACTGGGAACTTAGGTACCTGCTGTGCCTGCAGAGACTCAGGTTTAGTCGTCTGCATCTGGTGTTGAATCCCAGAAACCAGGGCTGCAGTTGTATGATTAAATTGAAAGAGTTCCCATAACACAGTTATGAGAAAATAGAAGTGACCACCCAGCTGGGCTAGCTCCCTCAGAAGGCAAAGCAATTCTTCTTACTGACTTCCAATCAATAATGAAGGAACCTAGATTACTTTTTATTATGCGCTCATTTGTTTCAAATAGCCCAATAATTTCTTCACTGTGACTTGTTCTGTTGCTGCTGTGGAGACTCACCAGCACTTGCCCTTCAGGTTGGCCATCATAGGGTGGGCCTGTGAGACATCTGCTCTCCCTGAGTGCTGGTCATAGAATATGATGGCTCACATCAGTGCTCCATCCAGTTGAAGCCTAACATGAAGTAGTGTGAACACAATGTAAAGCAACAAGAATAAATGGGATCCGCCCAAATGGGACTAATTTACAACTTTTGTATGAGGTACACAACCTGTAGGGTCAATACTGAATTCGGTTGAAACTTTAAGAGGGTGCATAATATTTCTTAGTTAATTTGAAAAGAAATGGTTAAGTATCAATGATGTCAAGCAAGCTGCAAAAACATCAGAATGTGCAGAGGAATAACAGTAGTGTCTACAGTCTTTAAAAAATGAAACCATCATTTAAAGTCCTGAATCCTTTTACTTTGCTTGCTTTCTTACATGATCTTACTGTTACTATCTCATGGTATTGAATGGAAGTTAGGAAAAGTTTGTGACTAAAATGTCATTGCTCCGAAGGATCTATTTTCCTAAGTTACATTGCAGTAATGCATTGTACTTGTATAATAATATTTACATTATTATACAAAATAAGTATAAATACTATACAATATGTATATTACATATATATTATTGCAGATATACAATTATCCAATTAAACATATAATTATTATATTTACAATTGTAGTTATACATACAGTATTTGTTCAGCAATTAAAACTTGACAATAAACGTACTTTCATCGTCTTTTCTAAAGTGGCTGTGCTTTTCTCACAATAAAGAACAATGGTATTCCTTGGAACTATTAACTGTCTTCTGCCTAACAGGAAGGAAAGTATTGATAAACCAGGGAATATCAGATGCCTAAGGGAGATGACATAATTAGCATTTATTATTAATGAAGCTATTGTCTCATCCTCATGAAATACTGAGCACTTAATACTCTGTTTACCTCATCTGCCCATCAGTAAATACATTCCCTCTAGAATGTGATGTTATTTGGCCTCACTTGGGAGATCTGTTCATGTTGAATCCATTAATTAAAGGTTCCAGTTCTGCTTTGACTTTGTCTTACTTTTGGCTTTAGCTCACAAATTTTTGTAACGCTGGTAAACTTCATATTACAAAACTTAACACATTTATATATATATTTGATAAGAATAATGAAATTCACACTAATGTTTTGAGAATAACATGAGCAACAAGCAAACACAGTCATGTAGGGTTATTTAATAGTTATTTAGAACAAAAAGCAGCATATAAACTGGAATAAGACTAGCTGGCGGTGAGCACAAGAATTTCTTAGCAGAGCTGCTTATACACATGGCACATACTTTTTCAGTTTGTCTTCTGCCACATTTTTTGTGTCATGTTTAGTATTTTTGTAATGCTGGGTATGAACTGAACGCTGGTTTTGTAGATGTTTATGTGGCAAGTGATTCCTGTTATAGGTGTTTTACAAGCTMGGGATCAACTGGGTATTTACTAGGTATTCACTCACTAGGTATCAGTCCCAGAAGTGCTTAAAATAACAGGGGGAGTACTGGGGAGGGCTCCACTGACATTGCTGGACCAGGCAGTGACAGCAGTCCTACGCTGCAGAGGAAGGAGGCAACGTGGGCCAGGGAGTGGGTAAGTCAAGGAGGCAGCTACGCAGATGGTAGGTGACAGAGGGGAGGGTAAGGAACAAGTGGCAGCAGTCACAGGCCACATCCCTTTGAAGCTTTATCTGGCAGAGCATTGCCAACTTTCTCAAGTGAGACTGGCCTACGAGAAGGTCATGAACCACAGCTTTGTACCTAAATGTTGAAAGCTACTAAATACCCACACATTCTCCTGTCTCTAGACAGAATTTCAGGTGATCCTGAAGGATCAGAACTGATTATTAGCCTTAAGTTAAAGAGGTCAAAACCATTAGAAAAAAAAATTGAATAGAAAAACAGCTGCTTTCTCCTATGCTGCCTTTACATGCAGGAGAATTTTTACATAAAAGTCTAAGGATTGCAATGCTGTTTGCCTTGAATGTCACTTTTTCAGTGACGCCTGCAAAGAACAGGTGACAAATACTGTGTTGCTGATATGTGATACGCTGAGACTCCTCTGCAAGTGATGTAATCAATAAATGAGTGAAGGTGCAATTAAAGGTATCATTATAAAGATAAAAAAAATGAAGATATGAAAAACCTTGATAAAGTCCCCAACAGAGTTCTAGAAATAACTTGTGGTGGTGTAACCAAGCACAGCTTTTCAGTTTGCCTTTACCTTAAGAAGACTGCTGTCAATACCATCTAAACTGGATAATAAGTCCTGGGCATGACCAACAGTCTTTTTCTGTAAATGGGGAGCAGAGAGGAAGACTCTTAAAAAAGCCTCCTGCAACGGGAGCTTTCAGCTAGGACRGAGAGAAGTGAGAAGACTGTCACAGAGGTCTATAAAGCAACCACTTATGTACATAAGAATAGAGAATGATTACTCACAGTTCTCCCTTCACAAGTACTGACAAACAGGGAGTGATTCAGGTGCCTAAAGATAGCTACCTAGTGACATTTTAGACCACATAGACTATCATCTTATCTGGCTTCCTGTTCCAGAGGGGCATGGGTCTCACAAAGGTCCTGTGTCATATCAGCCAAGGCTGTGCCAATGTCTCATATGCCCAAGGCTATCTCAGCTGGCACTGAACACTCATGGCTGGGCACCTGAGGGCCTTCCCCAGCAAAAGTGCCATGCAGGAGGTTTTAAAGAAATACGGTGAAGCACTTTTACACAAAAATATAATTAAATTGTTGGGCTTATCGCTCTCTTCCTCCCTTTGACTCATCAACATGTCTACATAGGCCATTCAGGAGAATGCTATTACGGGACAATGGCCAGTAAAAACCTGATCCCGTCCCATTACTAATATTACATAATAAACTGCTTTCAGTTAAGGCAATGGAGTCTGGCCACTGAATATCTAACAATGGTATTTTACAGCTGTTCATAAATAAGGACCTGACCAACATGCTGCTAGAATCAGTGACTTCTAAGGTTTGGTGCAACTGGATTTTATGACAGAAACATATATTCATTTTTATGAATCAGATTCATAAAGATAAAACCCAGCTTAAAAAAATACCAGCATATTCAACCTTAATAATTGGTTTGATACATATTTATATATAATCACTCTAAGAAGATACATTAGGCACATTTTTAGAGACTCCTAGATCATAAACTCAGAGAGGCAAGTGTTAAAATGTGAAGGAGAGAACAGCTCTGTGCCTCACCAGGAAGGCAGGCTGACAGGAAGTGACTCATCTGCCCATTGACTGCGTAAAGTACTCGAAGGGGAAATTCATCTTTAGTTTAGCCCAGCACAGTGTCATTGCCATAATGGATTAAATCTTCCTATCACTGGGCCATTGTGATACTCAAAAACATTAAAACATATGATTGTTTGTGGGGGAAGTTGTTTTAAAAACGGAAAGGAGTTAGCAATGTTCCCTGCCAAGGCACTGAAAAATGTGTTCTGCAGCAATGGCAACAGTAAGGKAGAAAGTAAATCAGCAGCAGGTATCATTTTCGTGTTACTATGTGCTTCTCATTTATCTTAAGCGCTCTGAATTCATGCTACAAATCAGAAGCAATACTATAATAACATTTTAACTGGTCTGGCAGAGAAAGATCTCAGCTGTATCTGCTCTTCCAAATCTAGTCTTCAGGTACTTACCCAATATACTTGGGTCACTAAGCTCCTCTTTACAGACAGGGTTTAAATGAGCAACAACTCCTTTTCTGCTAAAAAAAGCTGGACCCTTCTGAAAGCTGAACAGAAAGACCCTGTACCTCCTCTTCTTTGCTTCAAACTGGACAACAGAACTGCAAAAGTGTCCTTCCAGGCAGAGTGACCTCAGAGCAGTCAGAGTTTGCAGCATCTTTCCTTGATTCCTTTTTGCTTTCTTTCCCAGTTTCTCAGATTATAATAAGCAAGGGAGAAGCAGATCCCTCAGGAATCAAAACCTCTGCCCTTCTTTATAGGGCAGAGGAAGCATAGTTCCATTTCACAAAGTAACAGACTGACTACTTCTAATCAGGGGAATCTGAAGGGACAACTTTCTTTACTGATGTACTATCTAAAACATTATCCATCAAAAATGATTAACCATTAAAGAACTACAAAGCCTGATAGGATCCACTCTGCCTGAATTCTAGAGTATGTGTTTGAATTTAGATATCAAAAACATACCTAAGTGCTGGATAGCAACCCAGTTATGCTCTTTGCAGGACTGCCTAACTCTGCAGACAATTAAAATGTCTTATTTATCTGAGAAAGTCTCCTTGGCATTCTCAAATTTGTCCTGATGTGCTCAAAGGTGTTGTTTTGAGAGCCACAAACTCTACTGCAATCCAGTAAAGACAGCTGCTAAAATGTGGGAGCCTTTGGTTCTCAGATGTCCTTATCACCTTCTTCACTTCTTTATCCCCAGGACACAAGTTACCTTAAGTGAGAGCACTCACTACCTCTTGAAGAGGCCATTTCACAACTAAGAATAAGAGAGAGAGAGATGAAGACAGAAGAGCAGAATTAGAATTACACTTTACACATGTCTCATTGACTTAAGCTTCAGCTGCAAGTAGTCAGGATATCTGCAAATCAGGCCTTCCTTTTGGCACCCATAAAAAATGAATGTACAGAGATAGCACTCACTGGTGAATACCTTGGTTTAAGTGGGCAACTTTGTCCATCTGGTAAGCACGAGCTGAGATATCAAGGTATTTCTTTATTCTGCCTGATTTTATTCTCTCCAAGATATCAGCAACCCTTTCTAGGCACACTGCAATGGAAGCTGCTGCAACTTTTATCTTGCTATTAGAGAATTTCAGCCTGCTGAAGAGCACTTTTATGAGTGTTAAATCACTCCTCCTCTAAGTACAAATATTTCAGTACACCTATCTTGTTGGTTGTACTGCTCTAAGGCAAAAGAATGGATGTATCAAAAAGGTCTGGCAGCAAACTGAACTGGTAGGGTCAGTCAGGCTCTGGGCATGTGAGCTGGCCTATCCAAAGATACCTAGTTTCCAGCAAGCTGCCAGCTTGTTCATGATGCTGATGGTTGTGCATAAAGAGTTAATCTGTAGTTTTCAACTCAAAATGGATTAATAAAAAAAGCATCTAGCAATATTTTGTCAGCCAGACTGCTGAACAGGACTGCAAATGTGATTAGCATTGTATCACTGGAGAAGCTTTTGGACACAATTCTCCATTACGCCAGCCTGAATTTTACTGAATCAGAGGAAACATTTTTCATCTGTGAAAAATACACTTGGTGTAATTATTTTCCATTTATTCATTTGCAATGATCTATGAACAGGTTTAAGGACACCAAGGGAATCTGGATGCCCAGTGCATCTCACAGTTCTTGCTAATTGGGAATCCCCTTACTTCAGGAGGCTTTGCATGTCTCATTAGTAAGGACGATGGCTGTCTGCATTACAGGGCATTTCAGCTTTCTTGAAATACAGTCACACTGCTTCCCTGTGCAGTCTTCCTAGCCCTCAGGCAGATCTTACAGTGCAATAGCTTTGAGATAGGCAGAATATAAAAACCAGAACCTTCTCAAACACAAGTATGGAGAATATGAAGGAAATTTTGAGCTTGAGTTTTACCTCAATTTTGTGCCACTGTGACCACTGATTTCAAAAGAGTTCTAATTTTGACGGGGCAGAGGGAGGAAAGTCAACCAGACTCCCACAGAGCTATGTTTAGGAGAAGGTCTTGCAGTTCCTGGGAGCAGCTCCTCACATAAGTTTACATAGCAAATTACATCGGATGAGGCTGATGATCACATAGGGAAGTGATGAGAGAAACAATACTTCAAGCATGAGAGGATGAAATTTCTTTTATCATTTTGCATGGTAAAAAAATGATAGCGGTGCTTGACTATGGGGATCCAATAGCAATTCTGGGTTTGCACTGGCCAGCTAGTAACATCTGTCAAAAGATGCAGCTAGCAAGGAAGATTTTTGGTTGTAAATGACATGAGCATGCAAGGGGTTGACACAGCTGCAATGATAATGAAAAAACTATGCTTTTAGTTGTCCTTTGAAAATTCAACCAGGAAGACCATTATGAATGTTAACAGCTTCAGGATTCTTGACTTGACCCTTCCCCAGCTGCAATATGGATACAGCATCCCACAGGAAACTTCTAGCTTCTGAGGACAGTAGGAGTGCAACGAGTGCAGGCCACCCTCACCCTGGAGCAGGGCTCTGCGGAGGAACAGGAAGGGGAGGCTCTGGGCTCTGGGAGGGAGGTGGAAAAATTCCACCTGATTGAAGTCATGCTTGCAGTGGGGGAACTGGCCCTGTGACTACCACACAAACCATCTGCACAGTAACTTCTTGCTGTCATAACTGTTTCTCATGATTTCACTATCTCACACTGAAGTTACTTTGGCCTGGTCACTCCATCACTCCCTCAAATTTCACACTATTTTAACTCACCTGCTTTCAAGGGAGCTACTTTTAAATTTAAACAAATTAAGAGAGATTCAGACTTTCTCTCTGCTGGCAAGCCTCTCAAAGGATTTACTGTACCCTAAGCAACTGCTTCATTCTCAGTTTACCTTGCAGGTAATAACAAGAATATTCTGTGGAGAATTCAGATACAGAAGGAACATACCAGGCAAGTCACTGAAGGAGACTTAAGGCTTACCATTATCTGTAAACATGTAATGCATTAGTAGATTAATTTCCCATTGGACAAATGAAAGACAAAGGATGCAGCATGCCATAAAAAATGAACTGCATATCAGATATAGTGAAACACTAATCATAATTGAAATAGTCAAGTAAATATTATCTGAGCCAGAACCAAGCTACACTATGTGAGCTTTTCACCATGCTGTTAGGTTTTAAGGGTAACTTTAATGCCAGCGCTTAATGCCTGCATTGAAGTTACCTTGACTACTGAGGATTCCTGCTCAATCACCTGAAATTTGTTCTCTCTTTCTGCAGTGAAGAACTGTATATTTATTATAGAGTTGGGTTTTGATAAAGCAACCAGAATACAGACACAGATACCTGAACCAGTGTATTTAAAATCAAAAACAGAATCAAAAAACAGAAACAAAAAGCCCTAGATCCATGTCTTCAACATCAACAGTGTGATGAGGAACACAGTAATAGGAGATGCTGCAAAATTCTCATGATATTGATAATACAGGAATACTTACCACAGCATGATGAAAAATCACAGGTTTGCTTACTGCACTAAGAGAAAAGGCATATATAAACAAAATATAATGACATAGCTTCAGCTACATTGTTTTTCTGAAGTGGCACAGTCCCTTGGAAGGCCAATCTCAATCAGGTATAGTTCTAACTGCTATATGAAATCAAGGATAACAGTCAAATAAACGTGCTCTTCTGCAAGCCTTGCCATACTCTGGATATGTGAACATAAACGTGTGAGTCTTTGGGTTACATCAGGTCAATCAAAACAGTCAACTGACAGTAGGTTAGAAAACTAAAAGCACATTAGGCTTGCAGTGTATACAGTCCTTAGTTGATGTAAAATATATGGCCTTTAAAGGAAGCATGTTCATTTATATACACAGAGGTCCTAGATGATTATTTTTAAATGCTTTGTAAACTATTGATGCTGTTGATACAATTGACAGAAGGATAGAAGTACAGAAGAACTACATGTTATGTAATTCAGAGAAAATATATGTTACGATCTTGGATTTTTCCTAATCTCTTCATCCCAATCAAAATCTAATGTAGCATCATCTAGCTCTGCTATTGAGAAGAGAGATTTCCGTGTGACCACACTGGCATTACTGGCATTTCCCAACGCAAAACTCTTCCTTTTGCTAGGATTGCTCATGTGCACCTTCAGCAATGGGCTATGGCTTCCCTTGTTGTTACTGTCAATCTTAACTGCAGGTGCATTTTCTGATTTTGACTCAGGACGTGACGCAAAGGAGAACCTGGACAGTTTTGCTAATGTGCTGGAGCACACCTTCTCTGTGCTTGGGCCACCAACCTGCTCCTCTCCCTCCCTTTTCTTTTCAGGGGGTGGAAGTGATGCAGCATCAAAACTGACATCTGAGTGTATTATTGCACTTCCTCTGATCTCTTTTCCTAAGGCCTCACACTGCTGCCCTCCTTTCCCAGTATTATCAGTAGGTCCCTTTTCTGAATTACTTTTTCCTAAGCAAGTCGACTTTGCTTTGCATTTCTCAGGGGGGCAATGCTCTTCCAGCAGATGCTCTCCTTGGAGCTGCTCTCCAGGCTTAATAATAGTTTCACTCTGTAAAAGAGAGAACTCCTTCTCAGAGGAATGATCAAGTTTTGTCCTTGGTCTGAAAGAAAATTTAGCTAGTTTAGCTGCTGGAGGTCCTACACTGTCAATGATTTCTGGCTCACAAGAACTTACTACCTTTGCTTCCTTCACTACTTGACCTTTATTTCGTTTTCTCAGGGAAATTATTGCCTTTTCTGCTGTTACAGATTTGCTATTCTTTTCCTCCCCTAACACAGGATCCATATCACCTGAAAGATCTAGCAGGCCAGATGCAGATAATACTGAAGGAAGTGCCTTTGCCTCGGGGTCCTGTGTGCTTGTAAAGAATCCACGTGATCTCTCTGTGTGCAGTCTCTGACAGCTCTTAGAAACCCGCTGTGTAATAACCGAGTCCTGCACACTAGCCCTGGGAGATGCTGGGTCTTGAATACTTGTTTCTGAAGAAAAATATTCACGTTCTTCAGTCCTTTTCCTGCTTATCTTAGAAACTTTGTCCTGTTCCAAAGGAGCATGAATATTCACAGTTGTTAGTGATTCTCTCATTTCATCTCCATTGCTTGGTATTGAAGCACCTCTTTCTCCAGAGCAGGATTTTTTACTCAGGGTTTTTGAAGCTAAGTCATCTGGAGCTATCTTGGGCACTGGAGACTTTTTCTGAAAAGTTTCTTCAGCATTGGTGTTGTTCTCTTCCAAGCTGTCAAACCATGCCAAGCTACCATCATCACTGCTTTTACTATATTTAATCAAGTGTTTTGTACTTCTGTTATTACCAGATGCTGGGTTGCATAAGGGTTCTAGATGTGTATCACCTTCACAATTGCCTCTGGCCAAGGAAGACTGTGGCTTGGAATTATTCTCTTGCTGATTTGAAGGTTCTGACTGAGACATTTGCTTTGGCTGCCCAAATGCATCCTTGTTCAAGGATCTTGGAGTAGTACTGAAACTTGTCTCTTCAGGCTGTAGCTGGCATGAGTCTTCCTTCTGTAATCTACGGAATGAAAAAAAATCAAAAAATAGTATTTTGTTTTTCCTTTTTTTCTTCTTTTATTGCCATAGTGATGCTTAATGTATATGAATGGAGAAAAGCCACAAATTACTTAGGTCACATAGTTGAATTATTAAGACTCTCATACAGCTGTGAAAGCTGGTGTAGCAAATTCTGACCTCATTTTGATCTTTCAGCACCTTTTATAGTAAGTGGCAGAATTCAGTGTCCCCAGTAGAAGACAGGTATATGGACAGAGACAGCAACTACATAAACTTCATTTCTTTGGGAAACCAAGCTAAAAAAACAGCATTATATTAATGACAGCCATTGTTAGAGTCCCATAGAGACTACATATTCTGTAAACATATCTTCTAGAATAGGGGACCTCATAGATTTACCCTGAGCAGGGCCAAGCCTCAGATGAGCTACCACAATGGAAAGCCTATGTATTACCTGGAAGAGTGATTATTGATGGTTTTCTCTCAAAATCACTATGGAGCCAGCGTGTCAAAACCCCCATGTGATAGAGGGAAAGCATCCCAGATCACCTACAGAACTTAATTATCACTGTCCATTCCCATTAATATTCTTGGGGCTCTCCAAAACAACAAATGTGTTAGAACAAAGAGTTCCCTCCAATCTTGGTATGGATTATATTCTGTCTACTGTACCTAAACATACCCATTTCCAAAGGATATTGCATTCTTCTGTGTTTGCTGAATAGTGATTCTAACCATGAATGAAAAGCAGCCACATTCCATCCTGGAAGTGACTGCATTTCAGTGTGTGTGAAATGATTCTCATGTATTTCTTTATTATATGAGAAAGAAAACACTATATTGACATATACCTCTTAGAATCATTACCTTCATTATTTATTTCTAAATTTATTCAAATAGAAAACACCTAAAATTATGATGGAAAGTAACAGGAATAATCTGACTCATGAAGAAGGGCTGAAAGATATATGCTTGTTTTACGAAAATATTGAAGACTAAAGTTTGAGGGGAATGCACGTGACAAGTCTAATACAGAATAGGTTGTTTTACAGAGGACAATCAAGTATTCTCTAAGCTGTTTAGGAAGGTGGAAGAAGAAATCAGCTTCATTTGCAGCACAGGGGGATACTGGGAAAACCTTTCTGAGTATTAGGATGGAGCAATAATGGAAGGACTATCCAATGGCAATGGGAAACCTCCTTCACTAATTAGAGGGCCTTAGGAGCAGATAAGACAAGCCCCTGCCAGGAAGGTCAAAGACAGACTTGATCCTGTCTTTGTATTTGATCTTCCTTCCCACCCTACATTTTTATGATCCTTTATGAACATACCTCTATTTTAAAACTAGCTTTGGTCTTTCTGTTGGAGATATCTGACTTTCATCTGCCTTTTTTGCCTCTATGCTTATTTAGGATGTCCTTACTGTGAATTACGAAACAGGCCTGAAAAAATATTTCAAGGAAAAAACATTTTCCCAGTGGTTCTCATTCCTTTAGCTCCAATAACATCAATCTTTTATCTTCCTTTAACAATAAGAAAGTATGAGTTTCTTTAGAGCTTAATCTCATTTCAGGAAACAAATGTTATTTTTGTATCTTATTTCCTTCCAATCCTAGTGTTCTCCTCTCAGCCTCAGTAAGTTAAAAGAAGTTTTCTATTAACAGCAAATAGACTTTCCAAAGATTATAGGAGTGACCTGAAACTAGAGAAGAGATAGTGAAAATTCCAGCATGTAAAAATGAAAAATCACCCATAAGAACAGAACTTTGATTCAGGCTTATATTTTCCACTAACGGAAAGGCAAGGATACTGACAAGCCCAATGCAAAAGGCGGCTTAAAAATATAAAGCAGATCTGCTCTATTTTACCAAGCAAGTAATGAAAGATTATACAAAATTATGTGCTCAGCCACAGAACCTGGCATTTTGGCCCTAATAAGCTCAGCTGAAACTTATCTGGGCGCAGAATTGAGACATGAGTTGGGAATTCATTAAAATGTTCTTCAGTTGTTTGTAAATTCTATAACCCAGAGTGAAAAATGATCTTGTCATGATCTCAGAGTACTAATTCAAAACAATCTCCCTGCTTATTCATGTTCTCTAAAGGATAAGCCCTTTCCCAATGTCAGATTCTATTTTTAGACTCTCTCCAGATATTATTGTCAAACAATTCTTTTTCTCTATTGAATTATTTTGTTACTGTGCATATTATAACCTGTCAAGTCTTTGTAACTCTTTGTGCAGAAGATTCTGCAGCTCCAGTTGCTCCAGTATGAGTTCACACTGTGTTCGGTACTGAGCCATTGGATTTTCTGGAAATGAAGTGTGCAAGGCATTGATGCCTCCAAGAAGTGCACCTCCCTATGCCATCCGAAGAGAGAGAAGAAAAGAAACTTTGTTATTCAGAATCAGATTAAACAGCAGAGACAGTTTATACAAAACTTACCCTTAGATATTTTAAAACTTAGGGTAGCAAATATTTATTCAGTAACTGTACCACCTAAGTAATCCCATTAGGTCTGCTTGCATGGGCAAAACTGGTCATACACATAAAGCAACTACATGATCAAACCTGCAGTTTATTGTTATTTTTTTTAGGTTTATACAAAAAATAGGAACTCCACCTAAGGCTTGAGAACATCATTTAGAAACTGGATATTAGGAGTAAAGGAGGCTTCCAAATACCTTGTAAAAATTCTGCTATTTAAGTAAATTCTTTAACAGAAGTGGTTGTGACTGCTACAATTTTTCATCAGCTTCTTCTAATTATTTAAATGGAAGGATCTGAGTATCAGGGCTGTCAACACTGGGGAAATTGACCTGCAAAAATATTTCTGAATACCTCTTTAGGAGTAACTCTAACTATTCAGGAACAATTCCAGAGTGCCAGTGATTTTAATCTGGGACAGTTTCTCTGCCCTTTGTGAGAAATTTTGGAACAGAATTTTTTATTTGGAACAGAGCATCTCCATAATATGATTTGTTCCACAACAAATATTCTAGAATAGCTCTGTAGTTAATTGCTCTTATGAAAAAACAAAAGCTTTATTCTGTCACTGATTTGCTGTCACTTATTATTCCCAGCTCAATATAACTAATGAACAAGATGCATATCAAGTGCCATGAGAAAAGCAAAGGTGCACAGAATCTCTAGGTCTGTCCCTGTTGGCAACATGTGCCCTATGTGATGCCATATGTGGAAATTTCTGCTTTTTCCATTTTTCAATTTTAAAATTTCATATTAAAAAATCTCACATTGAAAGAATATCATTCAGATGGCTAAGTCTAGCCTTCTAAAACTACTTAGTGCTAAAATTAAGGCTGCCTATGTAACTATGCAGCCCATTTAAATCATCACGTGTTTTTTTTCCACATGATTGTGTCGTTCAGGGATGTGACAGACCTGTTCCACGTCTTAGAAGCATTAATCTGTAGTGACAGAAAGGGTTGTTGTAGGACCCCTCTGCCTTATTTGTTTCAGGAAATGGAAAGTGCATAGTTAATGAGGCAGAGACTGTAGAAAATTTGGTCTCTTGGTTAGGATAGTTAAATGCTGCCAAGGAGAATTACATTTTATCTCTGACACTTGTGCTCCAGAGCAAGCCAATTAAACAAAGGTTTTCAAAGGTAATAAACTTGTAACTGAGAGCATGATGTGGTATGGGAACTGAAGGGTAACTGCAGGCAATAGGAAATGTGCTCAGCACTCAAAGTGCTACTACTTTGAAACTGAGGTCCTAAACATCTCTCATGAGGTACGCTCCAGTGGACAATTTCTTCTGGACTTAATCTTGCATATGACAGCTTTAAAACATAGAACAGGAATAATACCATCCCATCACTTCATAAGGACTATGTGAAGATATATTAATTAATATTTCTGATACACTCAGATACAATGGAGATGCCATAGAAAACCATATGAAAGCATGATAATTCTATCTTTAGAACAGCATTTCAACAGCAGGTAATAAATAAAACATTCAGCAAAACACTGACAAGGAATAGTTGCTTTTGGATTGAATACTGCCACCCTGTGAGGTAAGGATCCAGTGCAAAAAAAAAAGGAACATATGATTATGTATCTTGAGGCATCTTGAGAATCTTAAGGGGTACAATTATGTCTTGCTCTCCCTGATGTTTTAGTGCTTTACTTTACCATCACAATTAGTTTCATTTATATGTTCTTGTGTGCATGTGCATGCACGTGCATGCTGCATGTCTGAAATTCTACATGGGGTGGGACTGAACTTAAGATAACTATCTGTGACATTTCATTCCTGTGCTGGTGCTTAAGTCTCTGAAATATCCACCCCTCTGAAATATCATTTTGAGTAGAGGTAAGGTAGCCACATGACAAACCCACAGGTTCACCATTTCTAATCATCTTCATAGTCAAGAAGGTACAACAAAAAGGAAAACACCATCAGATAGTGCATCTGTAGACTTAGAGGAATTAAAAGTATTCCCAGAAAGGCACACTGAGGAACTGTGAGTGCAGAAGATCCAGAACAAAGATAATTAAAATTAAAAAAAGTATGATAGGGAAAGTTAGCAGAAAGGAAGGATGTAAAAGTGCATAAGGAGGGGAAAACATGGAATGGGAAAAAGGAATAAAAGGAGAGGGAGCAGAAGGGGAATAAAACAAGGATGAAAATATGACCAGGAGAAGAAGGGAGACAAGAGTTAACAAAGAGGATATGGGGCAAAGAAAAGATCAAATGAGGGGGATTAGAATATGCTCAATAAGTAGGAAAGAGAATACAAGGTGAATTATAGGACAAAACCAAACGAAAATCAATTAACTAGGTCAGTGATGAGAATGTCAACTTCCAAAGAGGACTCACAAGAATTGGTTGAACACTGATCTGAGAACTGCAAGCTTTCATTTTGCATTGGCAAGAGGATATTTTGTAGAAGTTACAAAGTCAGGCTTTAAGACAGAGTTTGCTCAGCTGAAGGGTAGCAGGCAGCCTTTCCAGGATGACACTGGTACTTCCTCATGTCCATCCTCATTTTAATGGCAAAGAAGAGAAACTGAACCATACAGCTCTCTACAACCTCAAGGAACCAAAGTGAAAAAAATGAAAGGAAATTCTAGACAAAAGGAGGCTGAAAATGTTGCACTTAAGAAAAAATAAAAATTTGGAGGCAGAGTATAAAATATGAAGGAAGGTAGGTATTTCAGCTTCTAGTGCAGTGGGCAGTGTAAATTCTAAGCCACTGTAACTGGGAGAGTTTTAAAGYGTTTTAGGTCCAGAACAAAAAATGAATCTATCTAGGGCTCGGTCTCTCTCTAAATACATACATACATAAATACATACATACATACAGATAGATCGATCGATCGATCAATACACACAGAGGATGTATCTAGATATAAAAGGATTTTTTTTCTAGGGAAGGAATCATTTTCCGAAAATAAACTTTTGCATGTTACTTCTATTTTTTAATAAAACAAATAAATTACTTCCTTCAAAAAGAAACTGTTTCAGGGATTCATTTATACTTTGCAGTAGTTAAATATCATTTGGCCTTAAACACCAAACCTCAAGTTTGCAGATTCTTAGCAAAGATAAACACGTTTGCCTACGTGCTCATACAAAGTGAACAGTGGAGTAAATACGGTACTTCTGCAGTCATAATTCAGGCAAATTTCTAGCTGACTTTTATTAGATAGATGCTCATCATACAAATTACTGTCTTTGATGGTAGGGCTGTACAAATATGAAAAAGTGACCCACAATTAAAACAACAACCATTTTACATTTACTAATGCTTATGAGGTAGGGACACACAGAAGATAATATACATTCATTAGTCTCCACTGATCTGTTATGAAAAAATCAAGTATTTCAGATTTCTTATAGCCAAAACCATACTGCTTTGAGACCTGTGTCCCATCAAATTCCAATCCAGTTATTTAAGGCTAACATTTCTGCAATGTCTTCTGCTGTTTCAGTGGGACATATTATTTGTTGTAGCTTCTTATTTCAACTTAGATGCAGCGCTGTCACTGAAAAGCTTAGCTCTTTCAAACAGGGCAAGATGAACTGCAGCAGACAGTGAAACAATCTGTAGTATTTCTGAGACAAATTCCATCTGCAGCACTGTGCAGTAGATTATCAGTGGCACATGCTGCAACTAGTCTCTCAACCTTTACTGAAAGAAAAAGGCAGATCCTATGGCCTATGTGCCATTTGTGACTTTGTAAGTCTATCCTGAAGAGCTTTGTCTCAGAGAAAAGAGCAGTATCTGCTCCTGCAAAGTCTTTAACGTCCTTCAAGGTAACAAGCACTAAATGAAATTGCTTTAATTTGAATACATTCATATCAATCTCTACAGAAACATAGGAAATGACATTTTGGATCAGACCAGTTATATGTTCAATGGAGTACACAATCTCTGACAGAGCCAAAACCAAATACTTCAGCAGTGCTAAAAGCCCCCTGCAGAAAACTCTGGATAATCTGCTTATGATAATTTCTTTTCTACTCTGAAGCATGAAGACTTATTTCCCTTAAAAATATTCTATCTAAAGTAGTAGTGTCTACATTATTTTCAACATTTCTATTAAAAAAAACTCTACCAGATCCATTTCTGTTTATTCATTCTAAGTGTGTTGCTCTTTCTTTCTCGTCAACATCCAAATGACTTTACAGAAAACTAATCCAGCCTTCCCTATTGTTTCAATGTCTTTCTACATGGAAACATTCTGCAAATTTGTGTGACAATTGGTATACATGATTTTCAGTGTATGGCAACCAGTGTTTTAAACTTTCAAGGTTTCAAAAGTAAAATTATCCTTCTAAAAGTTCTTAGAGTTTCAGTACTACTATTAATATATTTTAAAATGATCTAATGGCAAAATAAAGTGTAGCACTTAGCAACTACTCTGAAACTTTCTAAAAAAAAAATTATTTGGTTCTCTCATACCTAATTAATAAGTGACAAGGTAATGTTATGGGAGAAAAATCCATTAGAGGCTATTAAACACAGTGACAGAGACACAATTTCTGGGTCAAAAGGTCTTTAAAATGCAGATTGAAAAAAGCTGAGAATACACCAAAACTTCACCTAGACCAAAAAGTGGTGCCCATCCTTTATCTACCACCTATCCAGATTTCTCAGTATAATCTGTATTTAAGGATCTTAATAATCAAGATGGTCTAAAAATGACTTAAGGTCTACGATAGCTCATTTTCTATGATTTCATGAAATTATCATCGAAGAGATGAAGGGAGCTGGCATATATCTACATGATGAACTGAATCCTTAAACCTGGTTCTGCAGCAATTTCTACAAGCAGCCTTACCTGCATAGAAGATTCCATCACCGATACCACAGTTACAGCATCTTCCAAAGTCACAGTATCTCTAAACATCAACCGGGCATGAGCTGGCAAAAATAAATGGGCATTGAAAGCAAGCATTACCAAAGTTGAAAAACTTTTTTTTTGTACTAGAAAGAAGAGGATATTTCTTCAGATTTCTTCAGCTCATCAGACACTTATGCATGGGACTAATTTAAACATTAATATAATCCTCCTCATTTTAGTGTCAATTTTCCACAGGAATTGGAAGACCTAGTTTTACCAATAAAGTATGTAATGTGACTTCTGGATTATAGTTACAGTGACAGTTTCACAGGGCTTGAATAAAGATACTCAAAATGCAAGAGTTAAAGAGTGTAAAGTGTTGGATACTGCAGTAAAGAGTGTTACATAAAACACATCTACCTATATAGGTAGATTTAATGACAATAAGTCAAAAATTAAGTCCATTTTTCATCATAGGTCAGAAAAGATTTGAATTCCATTAATCGCTTTGTGTCACAAATTCAGTACTATTTAAACATGTTTTTCTCTAGAAAAATTTTGTCTTTCTTACTTCCCTAAGKCACCAAGATAAAATTGATGTTTGTAAATGGAGATCATGCTAATAATTTACCACATGAAGTTATCCTAATTGGCTGCAGAAACACATAGAGTTCTTTTACCAGAAGAGAAAGGCAGCTTAATTAATACCTTTTATATAATATTTGAAAAAACAAAATGCTGCTGAAAACTCCAGTCATGTAAACACATATGAATGGAAGAAACTTTAACATATGAATAGCATGTGAATACCTAAAGGCATGGAATGTCTTTTATCTAAGTGATTTCCTTCCCAAAATGGAGACCAAAACATAAACAGCTGATGCAGGAAGCATTAAATCACTGATTAGCATAAAAAAGCATGAAGACCATTTATAATTTGTTATACATAAATACAGTACATTCTTTTAAATTCAYAGTGAAAATACTTGATATGCCATTTTAGAACACAAAACCATGCTAAGATATTGTACCATACAGACCAGGTTATTGATATTAAAGGAAACAAAAATGTGTTATTTTTGAAATTATATTAATTTTAGGATGGAATAAAATACTTAACACCTTTCCTCAGGCTGAGCAGGATGGCAACCCTGGAATCAAATGAAGCAAAATAAATCCTGAGATTTGTTTTTAATAAAGACATATAACTTATGAGACTTTTTTTTCAAATCTGATTTCTTCCAGTGGCTTTAGTTTGTATAATGGGTGTGAGAACTTCAAAATTAAAACTGATCATCCAAAAATTACACCCTTTCCCACATTCAAAATCTCCAACCCCAAGCCTCTTTACAAAGATAAAACAATACAAGGTTCATCTATCCCTACCTCTATGGAAAAGATGTTACTCCGCTTACTGGCTATAATTATACTCTTAATCAATTCATTTTATAAAGGTTAATTGTTAGCCTAAAAATAAAATTGTCAAGGCCTTACCTTCTGCAAGGCGTATCAAACTCTCTAATAAGCGAATGGTAGTTCGGGCAGCATTTCTGCAGTCACTCTGACGCTGCATTTGGTAATAGCGTACAAGGATCAGGTTGCTCTCATCAGACAGTTTTGGCTGTATACTCTTTATAAGGCAGAAGTAGGTTTTCATCTTTTCCATGCTCCAGAGCTTTTCTGATTTGCTTGGAAAACCTGCATAACAACTTGCCTAGTCAGTAATATTGTAACAATGACAGACATGAAGCTTTTTCCCAAGAATTTCTGTTAAATAGATGGGTGAATATAAAAAGGTGTTTTACTATATTTTTGGGGTGTACTGGGTTGTCTGTCCATTAGTCCTCAAGGACTCGGGTCAAATCCCAGTGTGGAATCTTACATCCAGTCCCTCTCGCAGCAAAATCCAGAGTAAAGCCTCCAGTAATTTCTGCAGAACTGCTGTCAGATTCACTGCCCACCAGATGCTACAGTCAGTGAAGTGCTCTAGTATTCTTTGAGATATAAAATACCACATGAATTCATGTACCTCCTCTAACTGTTTTATCTACATTGTAGGAGCCAAAAGCTACGTGCCATATTCTGAAAATTTTTTGCAGGGGAACATTCTGGAAAGGGGAGGGGGCTACCTGAAGAAGTTTCCCCTAACTGCTTCTTCTCTAGTGGGGAACAAAGCCACAATCCTAAAAGAAATGGAGAAGGGGCTGGTTAAAATCAAATTGCGCTGCTCTCCCTATTTCCAGAGCACACACCTCCACATATGGAACCCTGATCTAATATGTACTTTTCAAACCCTGCAGCATATATGGCTCAGATTTTTTTTTCTGTTTGAATTATCTAAGTTTCCCATTACCAGAGTGTAAAACTGTATTGTGTAGGATCTACACATCAAGCAACRTAAAGGTGTAAGATGGAAACCATCCACTTACTGAACACTCTGGGCTGAAACCTCTTGCACATGATCAGAGAGTAAAGGTATAGTGTTCACAGCTCACCCCTACTAATTAATTAGTGACCTCTATCTTATTCCTGCTGGAAAGACAATCATGTCACAGGCAACTACCACAGTAAGCATGCAAATACTGATTAATGTGAAAGACTGAACAGTAATGAACTAAACTCAAAGTGGGCAAAATTAAAAATATATATATAATTTAAAAAGATCGSTCTTACCTTTATTTTCCAAGATGAAAGAAGAAATGATGCGGTCCCATTCTTCATTCTTTGTATCTAACAGTACTAAAACCAGGTCAAATCTGCTCAGCAGAGGACTGCCAAGAGCTATGTTGATGGAGACAGATTCATTAGGGTCATAATGGCCTTTTGGATTTGTTGCTGCCAATATAGTTGTCCTTGTATTAAGCTTGCACACCAAGCTAGAGAAAAGTATGACAGACATTATAGTTGAATTAAACGGGGTAGAGGAAATGATTTTGAAGCATAACCACAATTATCACTTGTGTTTTAGAGAGCACATCTTATCTTGAAAAGCCATAAAGAGCTAAACAATATATGCAATTATTAATATATATTACATGTGAAGTATTTCTCAGTTGAGGAATAGCAACTAGACAGAAAGACYATGATCAGGACACCAAAAGTAACAAAACAGGTAATATGTCCATGAGTAATCTATATATACAGCTAGGTCCTCAGCTGGTGCAAAACCAAAGTAGTATTTCAGAAATAAATGTTATTTTGCCGATTTATATAGTATGAAAACATTTTTTTTAATGATGGAAGGTAACATTTTAGCTTAATTCACATTTTAAGAAAACRAAATAAATTGTAGTGTACATGTACGTTTTATTCCTATGTCTAAGCATGTTATGGACATTAGCACAACTAAACAATGATGGCAGCCATATCAACTGCTTTTTAGGGAAATAGTTATTTTCCTCTCTTAATTATGCTATCTTGATGTGTGTTTTTAGATGTAGGGAGATATTTTTGTTCTAGCAGTCCAAATGTAATATTTCCAGTTATGGCAGCAGGAAGAGTATTCTAACTTTGGTTTGTCATTGAGCTATTTCTAGTCACCTCCCTAGTAACTGTTACCTCATGTCCAGAGCTCTTCTGTAATTGAGAGGAAGGACCACAGTTTTTCTGTTAGAGTATATCCGATGGGAAAATAACCTTAACTCCCATACAATAAAATAAGAGCTTCAATTAACAAAGTAATTAACCCTTCTATGTTAAGTTATGACTTAACATCAGTTGCTCACTTTTAAGGACTACATATAGTAAGGATTTTTTAAGTTATCTGTGCAAGATAGCAAAACTGGGTTTTGGGGTCTACAAAACCCAAGCCACTGCAACAAGGAATCCAGCTAAAGTATGTCTCTATCTAACAGTGTAGATAGGACCAAGTCATTTCCAAGTATTTGGCCCCAACTGCATTACTGGCAAAGGTTAGTAACCTCTGAGGTGAGAGGGACACTACTTGTCCAGTTTATGCCTAGCATATTTATAGGGGATGTATTAGTAGTGAGTTGGCATGCTGGAGGTACCATGATGCTACTATTCTTTCAAATTATCCAAAGAAATTAACAAAAAAGCTGCAAAACTGGAAGAGGAAATTTTATCTGAAAAGATTTGTGACAGGCACATGAATTAAAATAATTCTGAAAAAACGCAGTCATTTTGATTGATTGTCCTCATCAGCTCCGAGAAAAATACCAACAGTATCTTGTCATGTCTCTGTACCCTTCAGCATTTCACAGACCAAACTAGAAGGAAGTGTAACAAGACCTGCACAAAGCCAGCAGCAGGCCTGTCCCAAAAAAGACAACTGCAGAAATTCCATGATGCCTAGATGGAACTGCTCACACAGAATATGGAAATGATTCAAACTATGCCCTTATTTTATGTAGTATAACTGTCAATTACATTGTATTTTACTTTTCTCCTGTATTTTTCTCCTTTAATTTCACATTCTTGAAGCTACAGATTTTTGCACTGACAGCACACAGTCACTTTTCAGAAGCTGTCAGGACAGAAGAAAAAGTCTTAGAGGCTGCACACAGGGTATGTGACATATGGGTAAACTCAGGCAAGATTTAGGAAGACCATCTTCAACATAGAGCATAGTATGGCTAAAATTCTTGATACAACACAGGGAAAAGAAGATGCATTAGATCTGTCTTACAGGCAGTAGCAGAACGTTCAATAAAATCCTGCAGGAGAAAGAGGCAGGTAAGAGGGAAGGAGGAGCAGAGCCTAAAAAAAAAAAAGAAACCCAAATGGCATAAAACCTAAGAGGATGAAGATAGGGATTCAGTGGAGGTAGTCAAAATAAAGAAATGACATGATCAGGAAGAAGAGCTAAAAATATGAGATTTGGGCAAGAGCTGGACGGAAGGCAACAAGGCAGAATGTGAAAAAGGTGATACTTTTGAGCAGCTGGGCCTGGACCAGAGCTGTATATGACTGGAGAGAATGAGAAGGTTCAAGCTAAAAGACCAAACTGGCAGGAGAAAAAAAAAAAAAAGTAGATTTGAACACACACATTGGTTTGAAAAGGAAAGCAAGAAGCTGAAAGYTGGCGTTTACATCCACAGCACACCCAGCAGATAAAAGCGAGCAGCCTGGAAATCTCTTGGTCTTCTTTTGTTACCATTCAGTATTTCTGATTTTTGGGCAAACAAAAGTCCTTGCTTCTGAGTTTCACAAAGTTCTGCATTTCACTTATGACTATTATGACAACTCCCACTAAAAGACAAGCAAAAACCACAAAGTCTTCTTAGGAACGTGCCTTTGCCTGCAGTGGTAGATTGAAAACAAAACAGTGCAGAGGGTATGTATTTATTCTGGTGGTGTGCAACCCCTGGTCCATTGCACTGCCCTTTGAAATGTTGGCTCACCTAGTTTAAGAATACCATCAAAACCAAAACTATACAGTACAACAAACAAAGCAGCTACATTTAATCAGCATGGCAAACCTGCCTCCAACATACTTGATTTCTGAGTACAAGAGAAACATCCTATGCTATTTTGTCACTTACAGTAATACTCCACTTACCCTGCCTTAGCTACACTGATGGTTTGTTGCTCCATTGCTTCATGGATACTGGTTCTGTCATGCTCTTTGATACTGTTGAACTCATCAATACAGCAAAGGCCTCCATCTGCAAGCACCAGGGCTCCAGCCTCCAAGTTCCACTCCCCGAAGTCCTTCACAGCAGTCACTGTCAAACCTGAAGAAGCAATTACTTCAGTCAGCCTTTTCCTTAAAATGCAGGAGTGCACTTGAGTGAAAGGCACTCAGCACACTGGCTTGTACCACAGACAGAAGGCAAGACAGCAGGTTAGCTTCACCACATAACTCTACCATGTAATTCAGTTTAAACCTACCAGTTAGRAATCCCACTATTATTATGCAGGTCAGCCTGGATCTGCTGAACAGACTCTGTTAAGCTTCCCAGGTTTGGTAATAACTTGTTTTAGGACACTGATAAACATACAAAAGTGATTACGGTTAAAAGACTAAATCTGTTAAGTCAAATTGCAATTTGGGGTAAATGCAAAGATAGCAAAATTACAGAATGGATACACATAGCTCCTCCTCCCCATCAACTATTAAAACAGACAAAGATTCCAGAGCTGCAAAATGAAGCTTGGAAAAATAAATTATTTCAAATATTCTGGCCCCAGGAAGCTGAGACAGATTCTCACTTTGAACTAAGACAATAAGGTCTCTTTTTGAGATTTGGTTCCTTTGAGCATTAAGCTAAAATGAAAAGCCAAAGATGCTCCAAGATGAAATGAAAAAAAGAGTTCCCAGCAGGCGTCTGTAAACCTATGCGTGACACAACACCGTGTGCATCACAGGCCAGAAAAGCTTCCTGATACGTCTTCTGGTTACAGATCTACACATTCAGTTTTACATTTCCTTCAGTAATAATGTCTATGATGCAATGCTGACACAGTTCTGAATGTGGGTTAAGAGCCTCAGGACAACTCTACTACTAGGCACTAAACAACATTTAAAACTGGGGTTGTATTTGGGGCTGTAACTAAACCTGTGAGAATGGCCATTCATTATCAAATATGTGCAGCTCCTTTTGAACTTTGTATTCCCTATTTCCCAGCCTTTTCTCTATCTTTAGCCCTTCTTTGTCACTCTGCAGCATTCAGCTCAAAATATCCTAGTAGCTGACAAGCTGCAACCAGCCTAAAATCTCCTGAAATGCTAGGGCAAAACTAACCAAAGGATCCTCCCACTAAAACTTCAGTGGGTCCGGAGAGGAGAGGCTGCTGCCTTCTCATCACTGTGTAGATGACCACAGTAGCTGTTGACTCCCAAATGGCCGGTGAAAAGTTATTGGAAATATATGTTTCCTGTTAAGATATCATATATTTTAGCTTGTTAAGAAGAATCTCTTTCATTGTGTCCCATTTTTCCTGGTTTCCTGGATTCTATGGCCCAATACTAACCACACAACAACCTGGGCAGTCAATTACAAAGCAAAATTATGAAAACCAAAGTAATCTCCAGTCGTTTGACAGATACATGGAGAAAGTTACAAAAAAAGTATAGCGAGCAATAGATCAGGCAAGCATGCAGACAATGACATGTCTTTGTAAATACAAACCAAAAGTGTCATCTCCTTTCAAAACTTTGCACAAGGTCGGCGGTTTGCTGAAGGACCCTGTGCCTCATGCTCTGACCCACCACAAACCCRCTCGGCTTCTGCCAGCGCAGCTCAGGCTTTCCATGCAGGTGGGAAGATGGCTCCAACACACCTTCCTGCTGTGCAAAGCCCCCTGCATCCAAGGGCTCCCTGCAGGCAGGACAGCCTGCCTGGGTATTGACTTCCACAGACTCTCCATTTGGGGTTAGGAGGAAAAACCACCACCTGGCCCTGGGCACTTCCCCACCTCTGCTCCCCGCCGTCCCAAGCCCCAGTCCCCACAGAGGCAGCAGGCATGTGAGCGGCTGCTGGGGCGACATGTTGCTGCTCCCTATCTATCCCCTGTGCACAGAAGGCCTAAGATGGCCGCCTCTGTGGACTTGCTGCTGCAGCACAGGGCTGCGCTTCACTTCCTCATTTATTATTTCACCTAAGGCCTTCTCTAGAAGATAGAGTATGGCTTCTTGAAAACACTGCTGTTTAAAGCATAACTCCTGATCCCTCAACAAGCTCTCTGTGCATTGATCTCTCTAGATCAATCTAGATCAAACATGGGTTCGCCACAGGCCCGGGGCCCACACAGAGCAGCCCGGGAACCCCACATCCCACGGGCAAAACCCCGGTTATTCAGCAAGTGCTGCATGCACACGAGACGCTTCCTGCTGCGCGGCCTCCTCAGGTGCGCCAGCGGTGGTGGGAGGTTGGGGCGCCGGGGGCCTGCGGGGTGACGGGCGAGCTCGGCTGCTACTGCACCGGGCCACGCTGACGCTGTTAACGCCAAGCCCTAACGGCCGCAGCTCCGCACGCCACCTGGACGCCTAAAGAAAAAACAGAA
>NW_020447356.1:40657-64577 GCF_003343035.1 Apteryx rowi
GGCGCCAGCTTGGGCCGGCTGCCGCCGCCTGGGGCAGCGCTCGCCCCCGGCCCGGCCCGGCCCGCACCCCTCGCCTGCAAGCGGGGTGGCGCAGCAGCCCCCTCGGGAGGGGGCCGGGCGCCAGGCAGCCTGCCTTGCCTTCCAGTTGTGCCCAGCTGTGCGTCACGTGCCGCTCCTCGCTGTGTGGATTTACATTGCAGTTAATCCACGACAGTCGGGATGAGAAGAGTTAGACTCTCCACCGCAAAATTCTCCATTCYCTTCCCCCATCTAAATGCAAGGTAGACTATAAGATAATTCAGGAGAAGTGCTGTTCTCTTTCACATAGAAAGCTAAAATTAAACATAACCTTCCTATAGTTTATGAAAAAATTGCTGTCGTTATCTTAGCTTTCATATGCAAATATATCTATTGTCCTTTTCAGTCAGTCCTGTGCGCTAGTGGTCTAAAAGTAAATTCATAAAGTCCAACCCCCTCTCCTACCCCTCCCCCCCTTTTAAAGTTATCCTTCCATATCAGGAATCCTAAAAAGCATTGGATCAACCTATTAAACATGTAATTTAACATTTGATTTATTTTTTAAAAGTCTGTTTTTCAGTACTAAATATTACTGGTCTAGAAGGAGTTTCATATGCTCCTCCTGGAATATAGCACATGATGGCATGATAATCTTAAATAACTTAGCCTAAAAGTACTCACTTGTTGTGTATGGTAACTTGCACTGACGTTGACAAAACACGTCACTAATTTACCTGCATTAGTAGCCTGCGTGCAGTATTGGCAGTAGCTAATAGTAGATGCTTACAAGGTAAATAAAACCCCAGATGCAGTACCTGGCTAGCTGTGTGTACAAAAAAATAAAATCACTTCCTAAACCCTAAGTCTGTTACTTAAAAACTGAAAACTTGTATTAATGCTAAGTGTGATAAGCGGAAGGACTGCATTAATGAAGAAAAATAGTTGACTGCAATCCTAAAGCAGTCAAATTTTGTTAAAGTGCTATTTTTTTCTTTGCTTAAGTTCCAGTCCTGCATCAAGAAACCATAACATAGACCTTTGGATTTTGTGGAGAATGCAAATAAAGTAAATGGAATAGGATACAGATTAGTGTTTCTGCATACATAATAAGGGCATTACTCATACAGTAAAAATATAAAATATACCATGTCCATTTTTAAGGCACTGTTTTGAAGGAACAGTTTCATTACAAAAAATACTGACTTTTTAGTCACATTCTTCCATGATGGTGACCTTCTTGTTTTCTTATTTAAAAAAAAAAAATTAGGATTAGTTTTATATGCATGTATCTATATATGTGTTCTTAAATCAGAAAGTGAAAGTGAACTGCTGGCCCAGAAAAAGCTAATGAATGCTAATTTGCTGTTTCAGTTTTCAAACACCTGTGGTGGAGAGGGTAAGTTAGAAAAACCTGTGACCTGTAAGAAATACTTGATTTTGTTGCATCGTGTTAAGAAGCAAAATGCTACTTTTAATGTTTTTGCCTGTAATTCCAGTTCAGGATGCGGACAAAATTCTAACACCAGTATCTTCAAAGAGAGTATGATCTAATCACAGTTTTGTATACCAGGTCACACAAGTTGTGTGTGAAAGAATGGGGGCATACACTTAGCACATCTGGTGCTTGCACAGTGGATGCTCTTATTCAATTAACTACCTTACTGGATCTGTATGGTATAAGCTATGAGATATATATATAGAGAGAGATATATAGATATATATATGAAAAGTGAAATTTCTTTTTGGGAAGTGAGTCAATGTTTAGGGCATGCCACACTGAGGCACATAGGCTTCATTGTTATGCTGGGGCCATTCAGACAGGTTTTGATAAAATTCTTGATGCATCTGCTAACCAATAAGTGGGCCCTGTTCTCTCTATAAAATTTGAAAATTAACCTGACTATGGAAATAGAGGGGTTCCTCCAGTACTGACTAAACAGAGAAGGATGGTGGGATGGTCCAGTTCATGGGAACTGGAACAGACATAGATAAACTCCTCCATGAAGACAGGTCCTTATTCCTTTAGGCCAGTTGCTATAGAAGCAATCTTAGGTGAAACAGAACAGTAGAGGCAAGAGTGGAAGACCCTTGACTGTAATGATAAGTATTTTTTTTTTCTTTTTTTACTCTTTCTTTTACTGTAGATTTGGAATGGAAAATAATTTACGTGGGTTCAGCTGAAAGTGAAGAGTATGATCAAGTGTTAGACTCTGTTTTAGTAGGACCTGTTCCTGCAGGCAGACACATGTTTGTATTTCAGGTAAGTTTGTTGATTCGTCTGTTTCTGAAAGAGGTATGTTTATTTGATATTTAAAGATGACTGTATAAAACTAAGTGGCACTTGAAAAAATAATGGTTAGTTAGAAAAGTATTTCAGTCATCTCTTCAGGTCTGATGCACCTTACTCTAAAGTCTGTTCATGAACTGATGTTTTTTGCCCCTGATATTTCCATCGTAATACCTTCACTTGTGGGATCAATAATTAGAGATATTAGTATAAGCACTGTTCCTGTAGCTACTGCTAATTTTGACCAGTCTGGTGTATAAACATACTGCAGGCCACTCAATACTTGAGAGTGTCCATTCCCTGGTTTATGCTAGCATGATCAGCTTAGTTCCACTGCAGTTGGTGGCAGTTGCAGGCAACCTGAAGAATTAGGTTAGTGTAGACAACATGTTCAGAAGATGTAAACTGTACGTTGTAAAACTTGGGCAGAACAATCATGCATTCAGTTCTATTTGGCAGGATAAATGTTCAACTGTGACATTTGACTAAGCAGGCTAAATTGCAACACAATATAGTAATTTGTAAAATAAGAAAGAATTTCAATGGTAGATAGCAGAGATTTAGGAGGCAAGTATTTAAAATCAAGACTGTCCCACAAATTCTGGAGTTTGTGACAATCCTATGAAATACTGCTGTTAAAGCCAGAAGTTACTAAGAAGGAGTAATTGAGGAAAGGCAGATGGAGAAAGAGCAGCACTAAGGTGGCTTAATATCCTAGTCTGTTTCCATTTTAGGTCAGTGAGAGGGGAAAAAAAATAAAGTAGACTTAAGTCTTAGACAAGCTTTTATATCAAAACTATAATTTAGCTCACTTTTTCTCTATTTATTCAGTACTAGTATTTTGTCTTGTAAACTGGCAGTAAAATCCATCAACTGGAAAATCAGACTTAAACAGAGAGCAGCTTACTGTATAGGAACCATGCTAGCTTCCCAAGTACTAGAAACTCATGTAACTATTTAAGGGCAAACACACACTGGAGTACAAACATTTTTCAAGAAGAACTCTAATGAATAAGCCTGTCTTATTCCCCACAGTCATTACAACTGTTTTAAAAAATATTGTCGAGGTTGGTRAGTCAAATGTGTAAGGCATCTTGATTAAACATGTAAGCCCTAATTACTTGAAGGCTTCAGGGTACATCTGAAACTAACAAATAAAGGGAAGTTTTCTTACAGGGCAGGCTAAAGGAACAGCTATTCAGATGAGGCTGGAGGTTACACTTACCAACCACATATGTGCAAATCAATCTTGAAAAATCCCTGTTTGGTTTTGGAGCTGAGTGTCATTTCTCCTCACAATAAATAAAGCATATGTTTAACAAACTCATCCTTTATTAACAATTCTTCCATTTTTCAAGCTGCTTTAGCTTATGGCATTAGTTGATCCGAAGCAGGTGATCCTCTAGTAGCCTTGAAAGGGGCTACCCTGTAGCACTTTATCCAGAGAAATTAGCTGGCATTTATAGTTCTGATTTAAAAGATGCACTAATCTCAGTTAAGTTAAAAAGATTCATTGCTGATGGTGATGGGAAGGAGTGGGGGAAGGTGCTCTCATAAAGGCATATTTTAGTGGTGTCACATAGGAAAGCCTTGAAAATGAAATGTATGGGGTTTGCAGTTTCTAGCCTGGTTATAAATGATAAATGACACTACAGTTAAATTTGGAGTAGGTGCATAAACATTTTGCTTAGATTGGAATAGGTACTGTAAGAGATTCAGTRCACCTTATGTTATGATAAATTTTCCCTTTTATTTCTAATGGAAGTAACTGTGATCTAAGTACATTAGACTTCAAGAGCACTAGAATGTAGGTGAGGGTAGGACGCTGCTAATGTGTACATAGGAGGCTACCAAAAAAACAAGTGCTGTAAAAAGCATTTGCTGATGACAGAAGCTACTTTACCCACCAAACTGAAGCTGCCTGGGAGATGAAGAGAACTAGTGAGGGAATGCCAGAATGGGGGCAAAGTGTAGAACTGCAGGAAGTGCATAATGTAAAGAAGAGAGATTATATTCACTAGAGACAGCATAGAGGAAGGACCTTTGCAGAGATCTAAAAATTTTCAGATATAATCAGCTGTAGTTTTTTCTAAATAGAAAAATGGCTGAAACTGCTAATAAAATGGAGTACTACACAGCAAAAATACCAAGAATGATAAAACTGCCTTTGTGAAACAAAAACTATGTGCATCAGTTGGGAAGTCAGCCTTATATACAGAAGATAGAGAATACTGTGCTTCTCAGACTTACACAATCAGCTCTTTTAACAATCAGCTCTTTTAACATTTAGAAAGTTTTTCAATATTAAAGTCTCACAGCCTGGCCTATTTGGATATAAATACCAAGATATAAGTAGTGAAACCTGATTCCTCCTCTCTAATCAAGCACACTTGAGGATTTGTAATAAATTCTCAGGAACTTTGTTTTGAAGCTATGGATATGTAAATAATTTACTGTCTTTACGTAGGAATATGACCTTACACTAAGTTAGCTACTCTGCAGTAACGGCTGTCTGTATACATATACCATGTGGAAAAGCAAGGTAGTTCAAGACAACGAATACTGCGAGTGATTACATAAATTCCTAAATAATTTCTAACATAAGAATGGCATATTAAGATAGTGATTTTTATGCAGAAGTTAATTGTACTTCCTCCTTTTGCCTACCAAAATACCTGTTTGCAGCTGCTTGCTTGTCACTTGCTTATACCTGTGTTCTATCTTCCTCTTCATTTTTTTTCACCTGTTTATGATCATCTGTTTCCTGGGGAATGAAGAGGTTTGACATCCAAGGCATGAAGTTCAAAATCTGTGAAAACTATTTTTTAAACAGTGTTCAGTTTCTCTTTGACACTCAGCAAAACAAGGTTTGTGTGTTAAGCAGGATTGAGAAAGAATATTTCTGTGGGTTCACAGCTGTATCATAGGATATTATGGGACATAAGATGACAATGGGAGCCTGGAAGAGCTAAAATCCCAGGGCATGAGTCCAGTTTCATGGAGGTTAAATGAAACAGTATCCTTTTGCAATATATTGTTTTATAATTGCCCACTGTGGAATTAAGTAACCATGTGGTTCTGGGCACTGATAGAACAAGTCTACTGAATTAAAATAGTAATTTCATCTGTACTGGCAGTTCTTGTGTTTTCTTGGAGGCTCTACACTTCTCCTACTCCTTGGTCATCTTTTCCATTCCTCTATACAAGTTATGAAGCCATTTGGTCATTTTCTGTTCCCTTCAGAACTGGAGGAAGGTCTGTTCCACTTGATTCCCTTGTTGTTTCTCCCACCTCTGGTGGATTTGTACCTGAGGGGTCCAATTTATTTAATTCTTCTGCAAAGTACCTACAGCTGCTTTTGAAAAGCTAGACTGGTTTGAAGGCTCAGAATTGAAGTAACAAAGAGCAGAAGCCAATGATGCATAGCCACTAGGTCCCAAATTTCACAGTGCTAGAGAACATATATACTAGAGAAAAACAGCAATGAGAGGGACAGCAAGAATTAATCCCATTCATCCTCTGTCCTCAGGCAGGATTCATTACACTTGAACTGTTCTAACATGCTTTGTTAATACTAACTTATCACAACACAGGTGTTCATTGCTGGCTTCAGATTTCATGCAAAATTGTAAATATGAGGCAGTTTTATTAATGCTTAGATTGCTGTTACCTTTAATCTTAGACCAAAATGAAGCATCATATTTTATCAATAAATGTTTATCTAGAAAGCGTCCTAAAAGACTGATCTAAGCCACATTTTGYGAGGCAAATTTCGGTGATTATTAATAACTGCAGTGCCGTGGTAAGTAAAGACAATGAGGGAGATCAGAACTGTCTATGAATTAGAATTGCATACTGGTTGCAAATATGTCAAGTGTCTCAGAGCGAAGATGCATTTAACTGCATACATTTTAACAAAACTAGGCATGTGAAAGGAGGCAAGAGACAAAGTAGTTTATTCCTTTCCTGAAGAATCTGTGGGACATCTCAGACCTCATTGTGGTCTGTCCCTTCTCTTCTTGCTGAAGTATAAGTTGCAGTCTATTTTTTAAGGGTTTAGTCTTGTTATATACATGCATACAGATCAATCCAACTTCAAAGGTATGAAAAATTTTTTTTTACTGTACTAAGTTACCAAGATGGGCTGGAGAGCAATGGCACTGTAGAACTGGAGAGATGTTAGTACACTTGCTCAAGCAACAGTTCAGCTGATCAGACATTTAAAAGCAGTTTTATATCAAAACTGTCTAATCACCCTTGAGAAGACTCGGCACACAATATTACTGCATTCTAAGTAATTCTGTCTCTAGAGGATAATGTCCTAAATTCAGGGTTGATGTTGTTGAAAAAGCAGGTATAGTTTCTTATTAACATGAAGAAAAACTTAAAGCTTGCATATAGTCTACTTAGCTGCTAAGACATACTATTCCAGAGTCCCCTGCTAGATAGACATATGGTATTGATTTTTATTTTAATCAACCTTTTCCTTTCACATTTAGGCTGATGCACCTAACCCAGGGCTTATTCCAGATGCAGATGCAGTAGGTGTAACAGTTGTGTTAATTACATGCACCTATCGAGGTCAAGAATTTATTAGAGTTGGCTACTATGTAAACAACGAATATACTGAAACAGAACTGAGAGAGAATCCACCAGTAAAACCAGATTTTTCTAAGGTAAGACATATTCTGTTTTAGTCATATCTCAAAGGTATGAAGAGGTTTTCTTAAACAAAACCAAGCCCCAAATGATTCTATGAAGTACATGAAACCAGACATCAAATAATGGAAAAAGACTTGGGAAAACAAATTAGAAGTGCTGTGTAGTTGTCATTAATTTGGAAGACATTCAGAAACCAGTGACACAGTTTCTGCTAGCTTGAAATCTTGACTGGAMTTTATTACTATTTTACACCAACTATGTGAAATAAACTGCTGGGTTCCTTCCCATTGCTGAGAAGATGGTTCTGTTCTGTGGAAAAACTGAGAATTATGTTTTTTTCTAGGACTGTCAACCTGGAACTAGGTTTTAAACATTAATTTAACACAGTTCCTACCCACCTGTACTACTGTTAGAGCTGCAGTTTCTGTATGCCACTAACAAACAAAGTGAAAAACAACTTATGGATAAAATGAGGTGAGAATATTGGTAACCTGGTAAGAGCAGGTTGGATGACTAGACAATCAATGGACAATTTGACCAAGGAAGTATTAAGTTTAAAAAAAATAATAATAAAAAAACCCCAAAACTTTCAGGGTAAAAACTGAACTAGGACTAGAATTAAAATGAGGTGTGCAATAGAATTATTTGGAACCTAATGCCTTGAGCACTTAACAAAGAGCACTTAAACATTAGTCAAAATCCTGTGAAATACTCTATACAGACAGATTCCTACAGAAACCAGCAAGGTTCTACATGGCATCTTGTTTTGCTTCCATGGAACAATTGTGTGGGGCTGGGGGGTTTCTCCCTATGAAAACTGATGTATACATAAACACACTCATGTGCAGAAGTTGTGTGAGGGTGAAAATAAATTTGGTAAAATTATTTCTCAAGTTTGCATGAATTATATGATTGCATATTTGAAAAATGACTGGGATAATGTATATACTGTAATGACTGGCACAGAGATAATCCACAGAGTCCCTAAAACTGATCTTCAAAYGTAACTAAACTAAATTGGTAGATAAATTAGTTTTCAAAAGTCACTAATGCTTTCCTGTGCTTAATTTTCATGGATCAGATGCTCAGTACCTTTGTAAAAATACTGTTAATTTGGGGGACTCTCAGACTTATCTGTTCCTTCCCCCCCCCAGAAATTATATACTTATTTGTATACTTTTTTTTGGTTTGAATGGTGGAATGTTGACTTCCTTTACTTGAACTTAGAAAGCCCTACAACTACTTGTCTTAATTCTGTTTTGTCTATATAAACAGTTAGCTTGCTCCTATGAAAAAGAACAGCAAAAACTGTCATGCATTTTTTAGAAGGTTATTAATTTAACCTTGGGACAGAACTTATACAAGCAGAAGATACAGTTATTAAACATATTTAATTGTAATTTATGGAAAATAGATCTATTAGGTTGAAAAATAAATGATCTTCTTGGTTTGCATAAGGGGAGGAATATTTTAATATGAGAGCACTTCTTTGGGGAATAAAATCAGTATTACTACCATGGCAAACTTCTTCTGTGACCAGTCTTAACTTTCATAATGAGTTGCCAATGGCTCTAACTTGCTAACCTAGAGTTAACTGTATTATTTTGAAAATGGTGAAAGATTCAGTGAAAATTAGCATTTTCTTTTTTGCTGTACTCATACATGTAACACCTTTTCAAAGGAAAATGAGGGTCATCCATGAGAATCCAATACATGAGTAGTGTCTAGGTGTGTCCACTGCCATTACACTAATGTCTTCCAAATCTAAGGAATGTTTTCATTTTTTAAAAAGAAAACTTTAGTTAAAATTAAGTTAGTGAAAACAATCTGAAACATGCTAATATAAGGAAAGGTTGTAATCTTAGATGAGAAAAGACAGTTGATGGAATTGATACAATTATTTCAAACACAAAATTGATGTAGAATTAAACGAAGTACTAAAAGCTAGCAAGCTTTTTTGGGGTGGTTGGCTGGTTTATTAAAGGCTGGCTAAAATGATAAGCACACTCTTCTTGCAAAGCTGTGACAGTCTTGAACTCAGGAGGAACAGTTTAAAAATGTCTTCAGGAAAGGTATTTTTTCCTCAGACAGGATATTAGCTTAAATGAACTAGTGGTGTGTTTCTGTAAGTGTGTTTCTGATGCATATATTATCTATAGATCCACATTTTGTATGTATTATCTTTTTAAATAAATTGTTTTACACATACAAGGCTATGGGGAGTAAAAGGAAAAAAACATCTTCTATATGCATATAAACTCCAATTTGAGATGTGCACAAGTATAATCCATGTATTTTCTTCCCTCTCAGCTTCAAAGAAATATTCTGGCATCTAATCCCAGAGTCACAAGATTCCACATTAACTGGGAGGACAACACTGAAAAATTGGAAGATGCAGAGAGCAGTAACCCAAACCTACAGTCACTGCTTTCTACAGATGCATTACCTTCAGCATCAAAGGGGTGGTCAACATCAGAAAATTCATTAAATGTTATGTTAGAATCTCATATGGACTGCATGTGACTAACCACCATCATTTTGGTACTGCACATGTGTTAAACTGTAAAAACAACCAGAACTATTTCCCTCAAATTCCATAAGTACATAGTTGACAAGCAATGTGAAGAACTTGTTTTAAAACATCCTGTAGAAAGTTTATAAAAAAACAGTATTTGAGCAAATTGTGGAATATAAATACAACTATTTTTAAGTAATTGCTTTTTTTCTCTAATGTGTTATTCTATTTGGTCTAAACTGAACTTGATTAAAGTATACATATTCTCCCCCCTCCCCTTCACTTTGTAAGCACTRTTAAAAGCTAAAAGACTGAAAGTTAAAACGTTCAGGCAAAATGAAGCAATAATGACTTGTCCTCATCTCTGATACCCAGATTGCCAAATATAAAGTGCCCTTTAATAGCAGTTTAAGAACAAAGCTGTCATTAGATGGAAGTTCAAAGAAAAAAGTGCTCTCAAAAAAAAAAATATATATATATATATCTCCAAAAATGTCCTCTCACTGTGAAAGCAGACTATACAGTATAATTTTAGGTGCAAGCTTCTTTTCCTTTCAAGGCACATACTTGTTACTTAAAGCATGCAATTTGAGATTTACCATCTGCTATCTCAGATTTTAGGACTTTCTTTTTTAAATCTCTTGCTGCTTGCTGTTTAGTCAAATTGTGGTTTAAGGACAATGTTTCATTTGGATTTAGGTGGGTACCTCAGCAAAGAACCATTTTTCAGCCACTCTAATAGTACACACAATTGGTTGGAAGGCTTCAAGCAATTATTAGAAAATTTAAACATCAAAAAGAATGGCATAAATACTTAAAAATGTTCTTCTGCAAGATTATGTACAATTGCTGGTTGGTACTTTTTTTTTAAGTATGCTTTATTCTTACTAGTAATAAGGAGTTTAAATGTCTTGTTCTTTTTCAGTTTTCTAAAACATCTGGAATTTAACACATTTTGGTTTTCTCTCTATCCTTTAAGGCACTGTGCACTGGTACAAATCAAGATTAAGACCCTGCTGTGGCAGGCACTGCACACTTAAGAATACAATGCCTGCCCTGAAGGTCTTACAGTGCAGCATCCCTATTACCTGAGGCATCCGTGAAGATAGAAGAACTAGGTAGTAAATTGTAAAGACTTAAGACATTATTATGACACTTAACAATTTAGTTATTCCTTCCAATCCTCATCAACTTTACCATAAATATATATTATATGTGACTACATATGCACTTAAAATTGTAATATGTCATATCAGATTACAAGAGTATAGTTCACTAGTTACTGATAACCACAGACACTGTGAACCTTTGTAGGCTCCAGGCCCTTTAAAGAAAGTAAATTCCATGACGACTGACAGAAGTATTGCTCTGAATAAAAAAAGAACACTTTCTTTTTCTGCATTGTCTGAGAGGGATGAGGATGTCCTAAGTAGTTAGTATTTGTCTTTCACGTCATTAGTGAAATTGTCTTCTTTTATAACACATACATACATATATATTTTAAAATCAGATTTTCACTGAGAGGCTCAAAGGAATAACTTGATCTAAATGTACATGAACATGTTTTTTATATGGAAACTCAGCAGTGTATATGGTAGCTGAATAACCAACTTGTACTGAAAGCCATTAATATTTGGAAGCCTAAGTGTAATGTATACTCTTGAAAATCTCCCTGTAATTGTTAAAATGATGACTAGCAACTTAAAAATATTAACACTTTAATAGCTGCATGACTTAACTGGTACCCAAACCAAGCCATTGCTTCACTTGAAAGTTGAAATTATGTGAACTTTCTAAGAAGACATATCTTTTGCCTTTCACTTATATTAACACTTCAAAATCTACAGGGACATTTCAATTTTTTCATACACCCTGTTCTATTTAAGATATCTCTTAAATGTAAATAACTTAGTAATCTGCTTAAAGGCTGGCAGGCTAATGAAGACAAACTTGATTTAAAGCTATCATAATAGTATTTCAAACCCTTGTACCTATTAATGTTAATGATTTAAATGAAAGCATGAACAAATACAAGTATAACCAGAATCCATCCACCAGTAGCATGCAGGCTTCTTAGAAGCAAATGCTGCAAAGTGAGGGAAGCAAACCACATTACAGCCATTGCAGAATCAACCACAAAATAGTCAGCAACACTACTTCACCCAGCAAACCACTTAACTTAGAGAAACCAGAAAGACCTATTGCTCTGTTTAAGAGAGAAAAAAAAATCCAGCTGTGCACAAGTGAACTTGGGGGGCACTAAACTTCAAACTAGACCAGATGGCATTATGCTGCAATAGAATTTGGCACCACCTTACCTGATACACATACTAGTTGTAGCTGACCCACCACTTACAGGAGGAAAAAATAAATAAAAAATCACCCTACTGTGCTTGATGAAAACTAGAAAAGAGCAAACATGCCCACTATGAAAGAGCCTCACAATCTTTGTAAGAGAAACAGTCTTGTTAGGCTCTTTGAGAGACTGGATGCCTCTAAGGTCTTCAACAGTTCTGTCCAGATCTTAGCACTCCATACACATTGTCTTCCAAACATCATATTCCCTGGCAAAATCAAATTCCACAGATTTCAAATTTAAGAAACCAAATTCCAGTACTGCAGACCTGATCATCAGGCAACATCACAGCACAAACTCAGTGGTATTAAAAGATATAATGAATTTAAGCCATCTCTATACAGACTGTTCCTGCTGATGTCTCTGAAGCTTTCAAAACAGCAGACTTTTTAATGTGACATACAGACAGCATAGCATTACAGTTTCAAGGTCCAAGATGAGTTAATCTTCCCACAAACCTTTACTTGTAGAGACCACCAGTGAGACAAGAAAATGCTACAGATTCTATTGACAACACTATAGTGATTAACTGCACGAATTTTACTCTAGATAGATAGACTCAATTCCATTAGATGATTGTCATAATGCTTATCAGAGGTTATCCATGTAAGAAGTAGATGGATCAGACACACCAACATTACTGATGAAAAACATGTTTTTTTATGTCTAGGTTGGGGGGAAAAAAGGACCCTTTCTCTTACAGTCACTGTGATTCATTCATGTATCATCTTCCATCTAAATCAGTGTGACGCTCTGTTTAAGTAAGTAAGTAAGTTTGAAGGGGGCAAAAAGATAGACACCAGCTCCATCATAATGGAGACTGGTGAAATTTAACTTCTCCAGCAGCTTTGAAAAGCTCCACTGAAAATGCCAAACTTTAGTCCTGACCTTCAAGGCTGCAGTAGCTCAGAACTTTGCTACAATAACCACAATGACTTAGTTCATAGCCCATCAGACAGTTTGTATCCTTGAGACCGTCACAAAGTCCAGGACAGAGCTGACAATATCTAGTCCATTATTTTCCTTTGTAGGACCTGAGCTGCTGATTTTCCTGAAGTCAACTCAGATGGGAGGCTAGCCACTTTCCTCTATACAAAAATTGCCCACTGTCATGTGAAAATGGTAGCAGGAAGAAAAAGGAAAAAAACTCGTGCATGCACACTGCAGGCAAATCTTCATTTACCAGAGAAGGAAAAAGCAGAAGCTACTAAATCTCGTGGCTTCTATCTGGGCAGCTACAGGATATCTTTTACATACTTACCTAACTACCCTGCCACTTATCTGTAACACAGTGGTCTGCWAGCTTGTTGGGTCAGATTCTTCCATTTTGTTGAGAGTCATAGGAGTTACATCAGCAGTTGTGTGGAGGATTGCTTGCATTAGGCCTTCCAATTTGTATTTATGTTTCCAGCTAAAGTTCTGCTTCTTGAGATCTGGTCTTGTAATGTGCAATATGAGGTAGGCTACAGAAGACAGATGAAGGGAATTTTGCTTGACTTTTGGTCTTCTCAGCAAAGAATATCTAAGGAGGAGGAACCAGCTGGAATCAGTAGGGAGGCTATGCTAAAGGCAAAAAACAGGTTTGTATCTGGAAAGCAAAGGCCTTCAAAGGGAGGGAGGACACACTTCAACATTTCCAACTTTTGGTAATGCTCTCAGAGGCACGACGGGGCACTCATGGACCATAGCCTGAGTGATGTGACTAGCCTTCCTGCAGACAGAGAAAACCAGAGGAGGGAGATCCTTTTGCTGCAGAAGGGGTAGAGCAGATGGAAGAGACACCAGCAAAGTGTAAACAGCAATGTTAAGAACTAATTTAAATGCTATGAACTTAAGTAGTTCTTGAGTCTCCCTCCAGAAACCCCTTGGATCATGAGATGATAAGGAGGGCTACCTTTTAATGTAGCAGGGTCCTCTGGTTTGTTCTCATCTCACTGGAAAGATGTGGCAAACCTACACTGGTACAAATTGGGAAGAAGCAGAAGGCTTTATGGTGTGGCAAAGGAAATCTTGAAGATATCTAACATCACTCTCAAAATCAACTGATTGAAATGCCTGCCATTTCAATAGCAGGAGAAAAGAGTCTCTGGAAGGCCTGTCTGAATGTATTATACCAGAAGAGCATAAGACCAAAGCATTTCCTCCAGCCCGCATGACCAAGATGTTGGACCTGTGTATTTCCTGTCCCTCTTTAACTAGAGATCTTTAGGTATAGATATATGAACAGACCAAAACCTCTGAAGACAGCTGTCTACTTGGCTAAATAAACTGTTGCATGCAGGTAACCAGGGTAAGCTCTGTCTCAGGGCAAGATCATCTTGAAACAGCATTAGTGAGGGGAAATTAAGGGAATTTAAGGATCTGCAAAAGATGAAACATTGTTACAGATGTGACATATCTCCCAGGAGCTTTGATTACAACCTCAAAATTCATTCCTCAAAGAAGTCTAGCAGTTTTCCTAGAGAGTTAAGATCTCTTCAACTTGAGGCCCAACTGTTTAAGGAAAAGCCAGTGAAATCATACTCTCAGGAAAATATTTTTGAGGCATTTACTGATAGAAAATGGCTTCAAGTTCACCTACAGTTATGAATATTCATGAAGACAATGAAGAATCCTGTGGCAGAAGTGAAGATCTGAAAAGACTGACCTAAAGGCTGCATCTCTGCAATTGCAAAGGCTGCAGTAGACTGATCAGGGCCAGGGCATGGTCCAAATGCTGTCATCCATAGTGGTGAATTGTTAGTATGCTGCCTGGCACTGCCTTGGCCTGTACCAACTAGCACTCTCCCAGGGAATTCCCAGAGGTAGTCTGGGGATTAGCACAGACCAGGGACCACTACAGGTAGGCAGTTACGTTCAGGGAAAAATCTCTCCAGCTTTTAGTGTCTCGAGTACCTGTTCAAAAGAGAGAGAACTGTTACCACCATCTGAAGCCTGCTCAGCAGGAAGAAGCTTACTAAGAAAAAGAAAAATGGTTGTTTCCACTTCAGTTACTTTTAATGGACAGTATCAGAGTGCTGTTGGCATCAATATACACAATGACAGACATTGCAAATTGTCATCAAAAAGGCAGTACTCCCAAGGCTCTGTAGAGGCTCTGAGAAGAGAGGACAGAAAGCTGTATTTCATACAGCTCCAGAAGGGGGTACTGTACAGAACTGGAAAGTAGGAGAAACAGTAGGTAGTCTCCCAGATTTTTAGACAAGTTTTGCCAAAGATAATTCACAAGATTCTTTAAGCAGTCCATCTGCGAAAGGACACAACACTGAACAAAACTTTGGAGAGGTCTCAGTGGCCAAATATCCATCAGGAAGTGGCAGAATGACTGGCCACAATGCCCAATAGCCCCAGACTCGCCAAGAGCAGGCATGTGTTGGTTCCAATCCTGATAGGGTGTGACACACCACTCAAATCAATTGCTGCGGATATCAAGCTCCAGGGGAAAATGAAATATTTTCTTATTAGTGATTATCTTATCCAATATGCAGAAGCAGCATTATGGCTATAGGCACATGACYATGACTGCAAAATAGTTGTTTAAACTCAGTAGTAAGGTTGGAACCCAGGAAGAGATTTTGTTAAATCCCAGCAAGTCTTTCCCTCTTGAAAGCTATGTATCATCTTCTAGGGAATAAAGGCATATGAATGACTCCTTGACATTCTCAGATGAGGCATTAAATAGGAAGAATTAATCAGGCCACTTAGAATTGGTTTCCAAAGGATAGTGAGACCTAGATTCGTGGTCAAAAATGCTAATATACTCACGGGGCGATACAAAAACTGAATCAAGAGATTTTCAAAGTAAGAWCTGATAAGGAACTACCAATTGACAGCTCCCTAAAAGAATTATGAACCCTCCTTGTATTGTCAAATTATTTTTAGATCTCATTCCTTCATTTTCTAAGATTACTGCCCCATTATCCAACTTGCAGAAAGAGTCCAAAAGGAAAGGTACATTGGATAGAAGAAGGTAAAAATGCTTTTAACACTTTAAAACACTAGACCTATTACAGATAGGCTTTCAAAAAACAATTTATAGGACAAATGATGCATCTTAAGTAGGACAAAGAGCAGGGATGCATTCATTGCTCAGCAGCATCTGGCCTTACAAGTGTAAGGATTTGAAGTGAGGTACAAAGAAAGTCACTGCTTGAATGCTGACCAAAAGACATAGGAAGCTGCAGAGGGAAACAAAAGTTCCCTTCAAGGAAAGAGGTATGTGACTGGGAGGTCCACTGTTGGTCCAAGCTTCTTTTGTTTTGCTGGAGGGATTCAGCTAAGTTATGTTAGCAGTTGACTTAGAGGTCAAGTGCCCCCATCCTCCCACTCGGGCCAGCTGTAGTGACTGGGAGCAGCAGTGATTAGGAGGGGACAGTGAGAGTGGGAAGGAGCCGAAGGGAGAAATGAGGCTGTGGAGCCTCTGGGCTTGCTCTTTCAGCCTGCATTCCTGACTTAACTTCTGCTTTGAAACAGAACCTCTTGTAACTTCTCTAAAAGCACTGCTGTTTATAACCAAAGCTCACTGTGTAACATGCTCTATGATAATTTCTCAATGCAATGGTGAATTTTCTTAATATTATTTCTTAATAATATTAGTCTGAAGAGAATTAACCAGAGCCAGTAATTTAGCTGCACTGCAGGCTGCATTTTATATAAGGTAAGCAACTAGTCAAAACTCGAATTTATGGATTTAGTCTTTTTACATTGGAAAAAAAAAGTTTCTTCTCACAGGAAAGCAGAAACTGTTAATTCAAAGTATGCCATTATAACAAGGAAAGCAGAACAACTTAATAGTTCTCTAAACTCACCATTTGGAGCTTCTGCATGAAGAACAAGTTCACAAAATCRGTGTGTTAGGTACAGTTACAAACATTTTGATAAGCAGGATACTTCTCGTACAGGGATGGCAAAGAAAAGGATTCAAGCTACATCCAAACTCCAGGGCTAGAGATTAAAGCTGTAGTCCAGCAATTCTAGCCATGGAAAGGTTCCCTGAAGCTAAACTAGGGTTAATTAGATTTCCAGCTAGGATCCAAGTTTCATTTATGATAAGGCTCCTTAAGAATTTCAAGGTGGAAATTTGGGGCACATGCTGTAAAATCTGGGAAAAGTGAGGGGGAGAGAGTGCTTTTTTAAAATATAAAGATTATTTAAGTGGTTCTAAAGACTTGAGAGGACCCTTTCACAAATGAAACTCCATCTCCACACATCAGGAGAGCTGATTCTATAGCACACATACCACAATAAACTAGTAACCTACAATACTGCATTTCAGAGAAATGTCTTTGAACCTAGCTGTCCTGGCTGAGCTGGAAAACAGATCATATGGAAAATAAAGCAGAGTGGGAGATGTGGTGAAGAAGGCAACATCAACACTGGACAACAGCAACATCCAAGAGCAGCGGACGCAGGGGGATAACTACTGACAAAAGTGGGCAAAGTCACATTGAAATGCATAGCAAAATTTCACTCCAGGTTACTGCCGGTCCCTTGGCAAAAATTTAAATTATCTAGCCTGTCCTCAGTTCTTAACACAGAACAAAAGGTGGAGAAAAGGTTATGCTGAGCTAAAATACTCTCTCTGGCTTCTCTCCAGACATATTTGTCAACAGTTTGAATGGAAAACTAGARGCATATGTATTTCATAATAAATTTCCTGCACACAAGAGTATAAGTTCAACATCACGTTTCACCATCACCGAAATAAGTTGTTGCACTTACACAGCTATGAAAACCTAGTACACACATGTACACATAGCTAGAACTGTGAAAGATTTATTTTCTGGTTTTCCCAGGTATTAACAATGCTGTTTCCCAGACATAAAATGAAGAGCAACACTGTCTGAAAAACACTCAAGTTAGATGTGCTAGCTGAGACCATTGKTTTTTTTGTCCCTAATTATTTCAAGATGTTTAATGCAACAGTCACATGCTCAAGTAGAGTAATTTATAGAGGTGATGTAAGCCTGTATATTGTTCCCAGAAAGAGTTTGTAAAGATACCTGGCATTTTCAGCCAGCTGGGACATATCTAAAGTTAAAAAAAGAAAAAAAGAAAAAACAACTCAAAACACCTTTGCTCTCCAAACCCATCTTTATGAGTCAAAGATAATGCCTCACCACAGGGGTGCATTTTCAGAAAGTAAGCAGAAATCAAACTGGCATTCAGCCAGAATATATAAAAGCATGGAAGAGAGGAGAATATCTGTTCAGGAGAAACCAAACAATTCTACCCCATCACACAGTGTGAGCTCTGGAAAGACGTCAGATTTGTCATAGCTGGGAAGAACACTAAAAATATAGGTCCAGATCATCCTCTGCTAGAAAAGCAGCGAGAGGTGCCTCTGGATGATGCTTCGCAAGCTTCCCTATTAGGAGCTCATCATACAGCTCCACTGATACAGAAGAAGGGGCAGGACTGCCCTTCTGCAGACAGTCACACCAAACCCCACTTGTCTCCATGGCAGTTTTCCACTTAGACTGCATTCATACAATCTTAAATCCAGTTTTTGGTCATATATACAAATGCCTTTATATAACCATACTCCAGTGAAAAAAACCAAAGTGTTCCAACTGAAGAAGCACATACCTGCACTTGTAGATCCAATTCCTGCAGTAAGCACAGACCGTGGTGTAATCTTTACCGCATACTTGAGAAACTGAGATTTCCCCGTACCCGGGTCTCCAACCAACAAAAGATGTGATTCACCTTGGGGAAAAATGTTCATGTAGGAGTACATGGTACATACACAGAGAAAGATACGCRCAGAATACTTTGAATTAAGTAATATTTCTCATTCTTTATCTAACATTAGCACTACATATACAGTATGATAAATAATTCTGTTCAAGACTGTGCTATTTATTGGGTGCCATAAAGGTATTATTTAATAAAAGCATCCAGTCATATTGCTGCACCCAGACCAAATACTTATAATAAAATATGAGTTCTTACATTTTAGAATATTTGTTTCACAGATTCAACTCGCTCTTGAACAGGAAACAAAAGGCTACCAGGGTTTAATAATGATTACACTATTCAGTTACTTTAATTAATGCAAAAAGGAATAATAAAACCAGCAGGTTGTTTTTCTTTACTTACACCGTTTCATTTCCAACAGTCACACAATGTAGTAATTTCAGATACAATGCAATTACAAGTAGATAGTTTAGCTACTACTAACTCACTAAAGGGTTCTAAAATTATTTCATTGTCTTATACAAAATATTAATACAACTTCAATTTAAATATAAAGTCTCTAACTTTTTTTAACTGCTGGAGCATTAACAAAATATTGTATTTGTATACACACACATATTATTTTAGAATTATTATGACCTACCTAGATTATGACCTGCATACCACCTGGCACATGGCATATTTGCCATCTAATAACAACAGAAGGAGAATCAGCAGGCAGATAACTTACAGTAACAGATCTAAGTGAGATGTGCTGACAATCACAGATGGAAAAATCTGGCACTAGGAAGTAGAATGAATCCTTTCATTTTCCTTTCAATTTACTATAGTGATCCATATTAAGGAAACATTAATATTCCATCCTTTGATGCCAAATACTGCTATTTGGGAAAAATTAATATAAAAAGAGGAAGCCTAGACATTAACTTTATTTGTCTGAGATTCTGGAAGAATACTCAGCATTGATTAAAAATTGCTCTCAGTCAAGACAATGGGATGATTATGCTTCTGAAACTGTACCTGTTTGATTTTGGAGGGGGGAGGGATGCGGGTGAAGAGAGGGATGAGAACAACTGCTAGAAAAGAGAAGAATGTGATACTATTACAAACAATACTAACCTCTTATTCGAGTTCCAGTAGCATCAGTCCTCTGTACACCACCAGCAAGCACCATGGCCACAGCTAACTTCACCAGGTACAATCCAAAAACTTGAGGACACAAACTAGCCAAAATTTCATTCCTCCCTAGAACAGGAACAAAAAAATGACACTCAGCATTACCCTAAGAGTAAAACTTGGTGTAAATCAGCAAATTTGTCTGATTGATTGACTGAACTGTACACTGAAAGTCCCTGCACCGACAAACAATTTGGGCCTGGTTCCTGAACGAGAGGAATAGGCCAGGGAGGAGAACATTTATTTTTGTTTTTAAATGAGACCCAAAGCAGTTGCTTGATCCAAACTTCCTTCATTACAAAGAAATTAAATACTCCACTGCCATAAACAGCAATGCAAATCCTATACCATTTTAAGGAATGGATGGTCTGGATATCAGGAAAATAGGCACTAGTAATGGGCCTTCATACAAATTCTTTTGCTTCCAAGTAAATGTACAGGGGCTGTGAAGAATAAAACTTAAAAACTTTGTAAACTTGCATATATTACTTCAAAATATCCCCTTGAAAACTGGTGTGTTTCACATTTAAGAAAACTAAGTCACATCTAAAACTTAAAGTATTTTGGCCTAAATCTGTGCACCATATTTTTGTGCAGACATGGTGTGGCTCATTTTCTCATTATTGTCTTGAATCTCCTTCTCCTTTGACCCTTATGTACTCTCCCTCTCCTCCTCCCTCCCATATTCTCTTTCCAGCAACAAAATGTTTCAATCTGCTATGATAATTTTGTTGGCTTGGAAGGCGTGTAACAGAATTAATTCTGTCCTTTGAAATTCTGATACTAACAGCACATAAGGGATCACAGTTTTAATACCATAAATTACCTTCACTGCTAGGGCATAGAACAGAGCAACCAATTTTGAGTTCTTAACATAATGTTTAAAATTTGAATGCAAGTACATGAAAACCATAAGAYAGATCTGGTAAAATATGTAGAGACTAATAGATGACTTGAGGCATATGTGTCTCTTGTGTAGGTATTTTGAGGGAATTAACACTTCTTTGTCCAAAACTGAAATTTTCAAAACCTTGGTCAGCTGCTGCATAACCCAGGATTTAATTCCACAGTCACCTCTGAGCTGAGCTGCTCAGCAGTTCTGCCTCTTCTCATTTCTTATTCAGAAAAAAAAAAAGTCACTTGTCTACATGACTAAGYTTGCTCTCTCGGAGAGCTGCCATGATAATCTTGTTGTGACTTAGACTCCTCGGTCAAGTTTGATCCTGCCCTCACCTGAGGGGTTCTAATTCAGAGAAACAGTGTGGAAAGGACAGGCCAGGTGGTCAGGGTTCTTCTAATTTCAACCCCATTTCTCTTGTAGCCACTTCACATCCATTTATTTGTTCTGAGTAGGTAATATTGCATAAAACCACACTGCTCACTCCAGGTTTTCAGAAGTCATTCCCAGAACAAAGGGTTAATTGGGACCTTCGAAATGGATCCTGAATTACTGTCTGAACAGTTCTAACAAGGGTGGTGGGAAATGTTCTCAATCCAAACAGCAGCAGGCTAGCAGTTAAATTGCTTTCTAGGAAATGCAGTCCTGAAGAATCTCTTTGCTTTTGAAGATCTCCAACTTCTTATCGGTACTCTAACTTTTGTGCTAATACGGGCAACTTTGTCACCTGCTTTTCCTCCCTGCTGATATTTTAAGAAGAAAGACTAGACCCTTTTCAGAGTTCTGAAAAGATGGAGAATACTGGTATGAGACAGTTCAATGACATAAGTCCTAAATAGTCCATTGAGCTTTCCTGCAGTTCAGAAGGAGGCATTCAGATATTGGAGAGGAACAGAGTTCCAGATACAACCCTTGGCATCTATTAGCTGGTTCGCTGTAGAGCACGGTAAGTTTAGGAACCAGCCTGCTAAACACTCTGGCTGTTCTGGAAGCTCCTGTGAATTGGCAGATTCTCCCCATTCATGATACGAGGCTCCCCAGCACCTAAATCATGGGACTATGCATCTACGCGTTAGGTTAAAGGCGAGACACACTAAGCTCTGTGGCAAAGATTCAGAGCTTGATTTTGGATGCAAAGACAGAGAGTCAGATCTCTAGCCTCAGAGTCAACAATTATCCACACAATTTCTTCTAAGTGGTATGCTTTTTCTTCTTGATTATAAAACACCTTTCTCTTTTTTTCCCTGATACTTACATTATTTCTCATTTCTTATTAATAAATGTTCCATAAAACATTTGAAGAAAATGCTCAAAAGAAGAAAGATCAAGGCAGCATGCTTGGTACTGTTTCTTCAGTAATTTTTAAGTAAGAATTTCATATTTCTATACTGGGAAAAAATTGTTACTTTATTAGGTGGTGGGATAGGATAATGGGGAAAAAATGTGGTCAGCTGCAGTATTTTCACTCCTGATTTCATCTACATCTGAACATGAGTCCTACTTTAAAACTTTCAACTACTAACCTGCTAAGGGATCATTCCTATGCTTTTCCCAGAAGTCTTCAAATTCCTTGCGGACTGCTTCATCAATCATAACCCCTGCTAGCTGCTCATTGTTTACTTTAACATAGTTGGCTTTCAAAACAAGCTCCAAGTCACAGCGTGCATCCTCGTGGAAAGGTTTCCATCTCTGCATTACTACTCCATACACTGTGATGTCATCTCCTGGGGGTAGGAACAAAAATTGATAAAACAGTATCTGTCTTAAGGTATGCAGTTGTGTCAGTTAGCTGTAATGTACAATAGTGCAGCTTAGATCCTGTGTTACAGTTACTAAGGTTAAAAAAAAAAAGAAAAAACACAAGAAGAAGCCTCCTGCAGTTATTGAAAGTCTAAAACAAACRTTATCTGGATTGCTTATGTCTGGGGTAGAAAGTTACTATGTCTTTCCACTTCTGATTAAGGTAGGTGCATTCTTAGAGGTGTAGCCATGCTTGTTTCCTCCGTTAGGAAAGGAAAATTCTCATTAAACTGTAGAAGCTCTTCTTTCTATTAGATTTACTAACCAAAAAATTTAGTCAGAACTTATACAGTATGACTTCTGATAATTTTAGTGACTAATTCCAGTATCACTTGTGAACATTCTGGCCACAGCATTGTCCTGAGATAGTGCAATCAGCAATGAACACCGAGTTTCTTGTGGGGATGTGCCATAAGTTTAGATAAATATAACAATTATATTCGAGAGAATTTTCAGTCCATTCTTCATACATCCTCCCACCAATTAGCTTCCTTTTTGAAGGCCAAGTAGCTTTTTCTATCTGCAGCCTTCCTTAGACAGCAGGTTAGGTTACACAGCTTTCTGAACCTATAGAGAGGCATCACACTCTCTGCTTCAGTCCCTTCCAGGTGGACCAATTTCCTCAAAAGACTTGGGATTCTGACACTAACAAGTCTTAGCATACTTTCTGTATGCCACACCACATCACATTACTCATTAAAACTGATCTATCAAACACTCAAGATGTAACATGTGGATGTATGATATTTTCTACAGTAGTCTTCAACTGCCATGCTAACTTCCAAGTTGAAACTCCAACATGACAGATGAACATATCTCATTAGACAAGCCCTCAGCATTGACACCTGCTTGGCAAAGAGTCATCTCAAATGGAAAAACAAAAATGTTTATGGTACAAATACATGCAATATATGCTGTGTCCTCACCAGACTTGCAACTGTCCACTAAGTCATCCTCCAGAACAACCACCATGCAGCGAGGGATGCTTCCAACAGACAGCCTTTGAACCTAGGAGAGGGAAAGGAAAAGCACTTAAGAACAGCACCTTTTAAAAGCCATTTAGAGTTGCTCTGTTTGAGGATCTGTGTTTCTTTCCTGGAACTGAGGTCAATCCTTCTTTTTCTCACAAAACTTATATGTGCCATATGCCAGTAAACACGCCACTACCACCATGAACTTCATAAGGGCACTTTAATGCTGATAACAATGGAAACAGAATTGGGCATTAAATTAGCTGGAGGTGCTCAAGCCTGGGAGGTGCTCAAGCCTGGGAGGTGCTGCGTGATTTCAATATCTTGCAGGAGAAAGCTCACTGAAAGAGGTCATTTGAAAGAGTTGAACTTTTTTGTCATGATTTGAGATTTCAGGGTTGTGATCTGCAGTGCAGAGTCTAGTTGGAGGCCTGTAGCTAGCGGTGTCCCCCAGGGGTCAGTACTGGGTCCAGCCCTGTTTAACTTATTCATCAATGACCTGGATGAAGGGACAGAGTGCACCCTCAGCAAGTTTGCT
>NW_020447356.1:65232-72554 GCF_003343035.1 Apteryx rowi
AGGTTCCATCTGAACATGAGGAAAAACTTTTTCCCTGTGAGGGTGACAGAGCACTGGAACAGGTTGCCCAGAGAGGTTGTGGAGTCTCCTTCTCTGGAGATATTCAAAACCCGCCTGGACAGGATCCTGTGCAATGTGCTCTAGGTGACCCTGCTTGAGCAGAGGGGTTGGACTAGATGATCTCCAGAGGTCCCTTCCAACCTCAACCATTCTGTGATTCTGTGAGATATTCTTCACTTCTTTTATAAGCAAAGCTGACTTTGGGTATTGAAGCATGTCCACGAGTTGGATAGAGTTAGATAACTCTTCATTGAATTATATACTGAAAGATTATTCTATATGTTATTCCAGTATTCAACCACAATTTGACAAGTTGGGAAACAAGTTTGCACCTAAGTGTCATGGATTAAATCAACAACAGAAGAAAACAAATCACACACAACAAGAAGAATGTATATTGACAAGTGTGCCAGTTACTGTTGTAATTCTTTTTCTTTTCTCCAGGGCAAGGCCTMTGCAAGCTTGTCACAGTCATTTCCATCTGGAAATCTTTTCACTTGTACAAAAAAGCCTGTAAGTGTTAAAACATACACTGCACAAAGAACAACAATCGGAAGTACCTTTTCATTTTGTGGCACAGGGTCATACATGCTAGAAATCTAGGTTCATTCACTCTCTACTTTCTAGAAAGGTTACTTTATCCTTGTGTATTATCTGAACAGCCGCAGGCAGTTTGCATCACTGTCAGTATTAGAGGTGCATACACAGTTACTGGTGGCACTAAGTAGGAAATACAGGTGAAATTCATTTCATTATTGTGTTTAATAGGCCCATGCTGCTGAAAATCTGTCCCATCATAGAGATTTTTGTGCCATACAGTTAAAAAAAAGTCTAGTATAAACCATATGTCAAAAATAATCATAACACAAACATGCAACACCAGGTTTATCTCCTAGAAATAGCTTTATTCCCTTACTTTTTTGCTACTCTGGACTTCAAAATGCTTCATCTCTAATTTCATAAATTTCTGTTTTCATAGTGCTAAGATGGAGATTGGCACCACTATCCTCTTAACTTATAAAATCAAACCCCTCAACCAACTGAAGACATCTAAGACATTGAACATACAAATAATCATAGAAACACTGGCTACTTATTCTCAATACCCTACTTATTCTCAATTTTCATTAAGTGTAGATTTCCTTTTGTCAGTTTTGCCTTAGTTATGTGCTGCTGGAAAAAAAAGATGCCCAATTGTTTCTTACTCCTCCAGCTTAATAGTACTTGAGGTCATTCACCTAGGGCTGACTTCAGAAAAATGAACACAAATTCTGTGAGGTGCAGCTGTTCAATAATTACTGAATATATTGAATCATCGGTGTGATTGTTGGCTGACGGGAACAGACCTTAATAGGTATAGTGTATTGACAATACCACACCCCTACAGCTGGCCTTGGCCACCACTGGGCTGGCTTTTGCCCTTAGAAGCAATGTTGAACATCAGCATCATGTATTGTAAGTGCTTAGACAAACAACACACACTTGGTATTATAAGGGTTGAACACTAGAATTTAATCTATACACTGACCCAAAGGGTTTCTTACAATAGTGAATGCAATAACCTAGTAAGGGAACTCTAGTCAACACATGCCTAACTTTTTAATTCTTTGACTGCAAATCTCTGACTGACAGGGTAAAGTCAGTTCTCTGGCATCTTCTAGTCTGCTCAGGCATTTGTTTTTAAGTAATAGTAGAATCTGTAGAACTTTCCCCCTTATTTTAGCATGTAAAACATAAACAACAATGGGATAAACTTAATTCTGACATAAGCATGAGCAATCTCACTAAAATTTGTGGAGTTATAACACGTTATTCCAGCAGGAAATTAAGCCCCCAAATGCCTCCTTTAATAATTAATTCTTTTTTTTCTTTTCTTTCTTTTTTTTTTTTGTATTTGAGACATTTATACCTTTATACCCTCCCCTTTCTCTGCATATTTTTTCACCTGTTCCTGAATTTTGATTTCTTGATAGTCTCTGCAGCTGGTAGGAGAAGAGGACGTTCCTGAGAGGCAAGTGAACTTGGTTGAGTTGCAGCCTTCTTCATTAAGACAGGCTGTTGGACGACAGAAAGCATAGTACTGTTCAAAGTCAGCCTTAACCACAAACACGTGCTTGCACTTATTGCACATATAACTCCGTTCAAACTCCAAGACTTTCACCAAACTGGTACGTATGACAGTCCCAGTAATGGATAAAAAGTGACCCACATCTCTGGTTTTAGGAATGTGCTCTCGGGTCAGCTCTGGGCAAACAGGCAAACCTGTTAATTGAAAATATGTACAGCATAAGACCATGCACATAAAACACACTTACAATGCAGTGAAGCAGCAAGACTAGAAAAAACATCAGACATATATTAGCAGTATCTATTATTATTACTGTTTCATAAATACGATTCAACAATTCAGCTGTTGCATCATTAATCTGATTCAATGGCCTCAGATACTGAAAAACATCATAAGGTGATCGATAACAGAAAATATAGCCATTTTACTCTCCTACTCTTGCCGGGGGCTGAGTAGTCATGAACAGTGTGAAGTATTTTGCTTCTTCCATTCATGGAAATAGAACCTGATATTCTCAGATCTCTTTGTTAATTTAAATGATCTTTTGGCAAATGTCACTTATTCTACAACTGGTTTATCTGAATTACAAAATTTTACTTATGCTGCTTAGTTGTGGTTCAATGTTTTTTCCTTGGTTAAACAAGCATAATTCATAATCTTGTGCGAGTGCTGAAGTCTAAGCAAATTTAAAATTCACAGTCTATGAGCATTTGACCTTAAATCCACATTCCATATCAGTAAACCTCAATCACAAGGAAGATGACAGAAAAGGAATATAAAGGGGTTATGAACACAAACAAAGCAAATTCACTTGTAAGTTCAAATTAATAGTGACAGAACATTTTCATGGTACTTCCTCTGCTTTAATTCCACCCCAACAGCCAGTTCTGTCGTGTGCTGATCCCGCTTCTGTGTTCGTCTGTATGGCTGTCACTTAGCACCATCCTGGTTGAAATCCTTAGGAAGATTAATCTAACTCAACAGCCTACAAAACCTTTATAAAAATAAATGGACTTTGCAATACACAGCTGAGGATAACATCAAAATAATTGCCTCTTCAGAAGTTATTATATGAACTATGGGAAACTGTAAAGTTAATAATTATCAACTTAAAAAGAAATTACCTTCTCTTAAAATATTTTCTTACAATTTTACTTCTGAAATAGAGCTAGGAAATGGAGAGGCAAATAATAAATATGCTGGAAAATGATGTTTCTAAGGGAACCAAAACTATTTGTGCATTTAGGTCAAATCTGCTTAGTAGCTTTGTTTGGCAAAAAAAGAAAAGACATCACAAATTTACTTCAGTATTTTTAAAGGTAATTTTTTGTTTCAGACATGCTAAAACTTTCTGTCTTGATGCTTTTGAGAAAAGCGTTTAACCTTTTATTTTTGTTTAAAGAAAATATTTTAAAATATTGAGCTATTTTAAGAAGATAAAAGGCTAGAGTATTGAAGAAAAATATAATCTGAAAAGGAAATAAACTATTAGGTACAACTGCAAACAAACCATTTTTTCTCGTTTACTGTAACAAATCTATTTAGATATTTTATCAAGTCTGTTGAAAATTCTTATTCTCCCAGAGGTTTCTGGTTTTCTTCAGTTTAGGCCAAAAAAAAAGAATCCATTATTTTCCAGCTGTTTTGGCTTCTTTTTTTTCCAACTCAGTATTTGATGTGGCTCGACGACATTTGCAAAACACAACACATCTTACACTAGAGAGAGCTGCAGCACTTTTGGCAGGATATGTGATATTATCGTCTCTGTGCATATCAAAGAGACAGAGTCTGGACCAGGAAAAAGAAAGCCTCCATTCTCATCATATTAGACTGACAAACTCTTTACTTGAGCTCTGAATGAGCTTTAGTGTGTTAGTAATAATGTGTAAAACTGAACTATCAGCAGCAGCTTGGCTATCAAGAACTCAGTGACACGGTGGTGCTCAGGGTAATGGTAAGTAACCAAAAGCTTTCAGCGGATTTGTAGTGAAAGGGTAAGTTATGCACTCAAGTTTCTACAATACTAAAATTCATATAAAGAACTTTATCTTTTAATTTCTTCTATGAAGCAGGGGTAATCATCCATTTTTAATCACTGCATAATCCCACTCTCTCATTCCTTCTTTGTATTCCTAGATATCCTTTCCGTATCAGGATATCCTTATCCTAACAGGGTACTGAGATTGCTTTCTTACACCTAGCATAAACCAAATCACTTTTCCGCACTTCAGTCGAAGCCTGACGTGCAGATCCCCTTGGAGCCATCCCATCTACATCTCTGCCGCTTCCACCGAGAAGAGCGCACCGTTCCCTTCTCTCRATTTCCCATTCGATGTGGCAATGGGAAGGGGCACTCAAAACCAGCCTCCCAGAGGTAATCAGAACTCAGCACCCCTTCAAAAGGTGACAGTTTCAAGGGAAAATTGAAAAAGCCTTCACATAATTTAGCTCATTGCTTTTGTTTCTTCAGTAGCAGCCTTTCTGCAGTACAGAGCATAAAACAAATTACAGGGACAGATGCTCTTTTGACGCAGCTGGACCACGTGAGGATGACCACCACCCTTTGCCGTTTGCCATCTTCCCTCCAGTTCTACCGATGGAGTGATTTGTGAGACTGCTTGACCAATTTCTGCCATCAATGACCAGTCAGATTTGCTTTTATCACTTAGCAAAACTATTTCATCAAACCTGGCTAATTTTGCCTGAAGTTGATTAAGGAATATTCAGACAAAACATCCCCGTGGGACGAACAGTCAGTGCTGGCAGTGGGCTGATAACAGGAACAGGAATGTCCTAAACAGATGCAGCTACTCATGCAGCAAACTTCTGCCTGCTGCTTTACTCTTTCTAATACTTTCCGGTAGCTTATAAAATAACAATAGCTTTTCAGTAAAAACAACCCTATTCTCATGCTGAAGCACGAATTTCAGAACACTGTGGAAAAAGTTTTAATTCACTCCTATTTTTACAGGTACAGGGAGATGCACTACATTTCAAACTTTTGTACAAAATTTTGTTTGTGGCCATCCTTTTATACCATAGTCTGCAGATGCATACAAGCTGCATACACCGCTTAGATAGGCAGCAAACTCTTTTTTTCTTCTTCCCTAAAAAATCTGACACAACGGCACTATGATAGTCACAAGGTTCTGATATTACTGATGTATGTATTTTAATTACAATATTCTTAATGAAATTTACTGGGGTGAAACACAGGTATACTTAGCAACTGTGATTCATCCAAGTTCAAGCTACTAAAAGACTACATGATCATAAACCACTCAAACACGGGGCAGGGAAGGGAAACACAGGTCGCTAATTTTTGGCTTTGCAGGCTAGACATCTTCAAASAGTTACAAACAACTAGAAGAAACTACACCACCACCGAACCCCGTTCCCCACAACAGGCAAAACAGATGTTTTAACCAAGAGGGTTCCCTGAACCTCTACATATGCCCACACTTTGGAGGCTACCAAAAAAAAAAAAAAAATTCTATACTAAGAAATAATAGCTCATCAAATCACAGTGAAAAAAGGACAAAACTCCCTATTAATGATCATTCCTTCCATCGGTTCATTCTGATTTTGTAACAAGTAACTTAATTAAGCAGAAATTCCAACTTTTTTGGGGGGGGAGAAAAGTGTTATAAGACAAGTACCTCAAAAATTAGACTTTGGCTGTTCTTGGAGATGGCTGGAATCAACAAATATTGCAAGTCAATTCATGCTATAAGGAATTCAATCAACAGGAAAAACTAGGAATTATGCATCTTCTTCTAAAACAGTTATTTCCACAAATGACTCTCTTGTTAGACCTTCTGCCTTGCAAGAGAACTAATCTGAGACCGACCGCTGATTTGAGGAGTCCTAAAAAGGCCTTGGTTTATGTCCTGAACCAGTCATGAACTCCAACCATAGGGAACATATACCAGAAGAGACAACCATAACTTTCTTTTTTTCCATACTGGTCTTCTGAATTCCATGTATTTCTGATTTTTTTTCCCTCTATTCTTTTCTATTTGACAAACATCAGCAAATCTCTGCTGGTTTAAACACTGAGATTGCGGGGTTAATTAAATCAGGCAGGTGCTGGTTCTCACCCCTGGCCTCACGACAGAGCAAGGTACGCTGGAGGCACTGAAAACGAGGCACAAATCTGCAGCCCCTCGCGGCGCTTGGCCCCCGCGTGACTCACCCAAGATCCTGGCATGCAGGTTCGGCTTCACGCTGAGACGAGGTGCCTCAGCGGCAGCCTGCAGGGCYGCCGCCGCGGCCCGGCGTAGCGCACTGTCGAAAATGGGGAGCACCTCGCTGGGAAAGGCGTTGAAGTACTCCCCGATCTCCATGTTGGTCTCAAAGAGCGTCAAGGCGTCGATGACGACTGGGTAATGCGCCTCATCGTCGCCTTCCTTTAGGATACTCAGGATGTCGTCTTTGTGGTGCTCCAAAACGTAGGATTCAAACACCTGCCCAATGAGGCTCACCTGCTCCGCACTGAGCACCATCGTGAGCCTAACACACACAGAAGCGAGGCAAAGTAATTAAGGATTGGTTTTCCTTTTATTTTTTATTTTTTTAATAACATTACATGTGAATCGGGAGATTTATTTTCACTCGCAAAAGTGTGTCACAAAGCCAGTCAAAAACAGGACTGGCCCGGTGTAGGAGCGGCCGTAACCCGAGGAACGGCCCTTCCTCGCAACGCGCCTTGAGTTTCGGAGCGAGACGCGGGAGGGCGGCGGCAGCCGCCGGCCTCGCCCCGCCCCCGCCCGCCCTCGCGCGCCGCTTCACGCGGGCTCCCGCCAATGCGCGCCCCGCCCCCGGCCCGGCGGGCAGCCACTCACCGCCTCGCTCCCGCCAGTCACTCAGCTAGTCAGCCTGTGGTCAGTCAGTCATCCGTCAGTCACCGCCCCCGTCAGTCAGTCAGTCAGTCAGTCAGTCAGTCAGTCAGTCAGTCAGTCAGTCGCTGCCGGGTCCCGCCCCCCGGGGCAGCCGCACGGGCCGCGCTCTCCGCCCCCGCCCGCGCGGCGGCAGGCGCGGCGCTGCCGTTTCCGGGGGGGAGGGGGAGGGGTTGCTCCAAGTTAACGCCAAAAGTGCGGGAGGGGGAAGGAAGGAGGCCGTCTCGCGCCCTGCCCGCCTGGAGGGCGATGAGCTGGCGCGGCCGCGGCCCCGGGCGCGGCGCGGCCTCCCCGGG